>NC_044253.1:14198208-14500887 GCF_003957555.1 Calypte anna | reverse complement strand
ATTGTATCTGTTTTGGGGCACTGAAAACATTGCATACCAATCCACTCTACAGATCAGGCTCCCAGTGTGTATTTCAGTAAGCAAGATCTCTGGAGTGATCAAAAAATTAGAAAAACCTTTTGGAAAGTTTGTGAATTTCTGTGGAGGTTTGATTAATTCTCAAAGCAGAAGATTCCCTTCTGCATCTACCCTCTACTTGACATTTGTTCTATTTAAATAGTTTAATAATGCAAATAGTTGATCATCCTGGTAAGGGAATTAAAGCAAAAATAACACTTTTACTCCCACTACTGCTTTTTAAAATGGCTTGTGATAAAGTCTTTCAGTAAAGGCCAGTAGAATCAGCACTATAATGATCATGACGTTTGCCCCAAATAGTTTTGTGTGTTTGGTTTTGGTTTTTGTTTGTTTCTATTTTTGTGTGGTTTTGTTTTTTAGCCACCCACAAGACAGACACAAGAAACTCTTTGGAATTCTTTAGTGGTGAGGGAGCAGAGAGGTGCTTCAAGGGGTCCTCATGCTTCAGGGATTGCTGCCTGTGAGGAGGGATAAAGTCAGCTCTGTTCCCTCAGCATCTTCTTTATCACCCTCAGACGTTAAGCTCACAAATGCAGATGTTTCCAGCTGTGTGATCAGGGGACCTTTGCTTAAAATGCTTTTTGGTAGCAGTATAACTCCACACTCACACTGCACATACCGGAGAGCCTAGATAATGTGAATCAGCAATCCCTTTGCTTGATCATAACAAACCTGTGGCAATTACACTTTGCTGCTGTGATCTCAGGTCCTCCATGGGCAATGGGGAGCCAATCCCTCTAGAAACTTTAGTTGAATGCTGTGGCCCAGCCTGTTATTTCCACCTAGATAACAGATGAAAGGCTCCTGTGCAAGAAGTTCATCTCATCACTGTGCTCTAAGGCAGCCAAAAAGTTGATAGAAAACAACCTGCAAGAAAGCAGTCAGAAAAGCCAGAGAGAACTCTCATTCCTTTTAGCACTAGGGAGCCTGCAGGCTTCCCACCCAATGCCTTTTCTCATTAACAGCCAAGCAACACAGCAGAAGTCTCTACCTCTCTCTAGGCTGGGAGATGTTAATGGATGAGTGGGAGAAGTTGCACTCAGGGTGGATGTGGAAGGCAAGCAATGTGATCACATCCATCAGGCTGGTTCCTGCCAGCTACTCTAAGCAAAGCAAAGTGATGTAATCACAGAGAAGGCAAACCAAGCAGATCTGAGAAGTAGGTGTGTTAAGTAGGAAGCTGTATGTATCCCCTATAGTAGAGAGCAAGTGGTTTTTGGCTGGTTTGGATGTGAAAGATACAGGTTCAAGTCAGAGGTCACCATCAGCTTCTCCTGGGAACAAGGTACTTGCTGTTCTGTCCTGGAGAAAGTAAGTGTGAAAAATGTGTCACATCTTAATGACTATTTGGCTGGTGCCATAGGTTGAATTTTGGATTTTTTGATCATGGAGATGTTTACATAGCACCAGACCTGATGGCAAGGGATGGCACAGAATTATCCAGGAGAGGGAAAAGGATTTTTGACCAGGAGTTGGCAGTGTTTATCAACAGGGATTTTGACTAGGTTTGAATTAGGTTTGAAGGGGCGTGGGGATAAAACTGTGACCACTAGAGATGAGCCTAGGGATGGCATAGTGATGCTAGGGGTGAAACCAATCTTTAGTTTTAGGATTTGCCTCCTGCAATGCTTTTTCCTTTTGTAACACCCTGAGCTCCCCTCTCATATTGCTTCATTGCAAGGAGATTTTGCAAACTCTGTATTAATCAGCTGAATCTTACCTTCCTAACTTCTCTGTGAGAGGGGCTGAAGACATTCTAGGTGTAACATGGGCTGTGCTTTCCCCTACAATGTCACTAAACTGTCAGAGACTCCATGAAGTTATACACTATTATACTTCATTATGGCTCTACAGTAGAAACATGTTACCCAGCAGAAAGGCTGCAAAGCTCTGAGATTGCACTTTTTCCTCCTAGGTGGTGAATTGTGATTAGAGAACCCAACAGCAAAATTGAGTTGCTTCATTTAGTTCTGCTCTCAATTCATCAGCCTGAGAGTTAATCTCCTGCTTGCAGCAGTGGCTGACTGAAATGGCACCATTTGTTCAAGCAGTGGGCAGAGAGGACACAGCTCACCCTCTGAGCTGCTCTCTGCCAACTGGCTGCTGTTGGGAGATGTGGGCTGAAGTGAAGATCTGCTTGTCTGTGGTTTGAATCTAATAATGTCTGTCGACCTTCTGATACTTTCTTTTTCCTGTCAGATCTAAAATTGGAAGCAATGTGCTATTTTGGTTCTCAGGCAGAAAGGGCTGCTTGGTTCTTACCTGCCTCTTTATGTGGCTGGAAGTAACAGGAGCTTTATTTTCTTGAGCTCACAGAGTTAGCCCAACAAGGACTCTAAGAACTTTAAAAAAGATGCCTCAAATTAGATAGCATGATGTTTGTCTCTTTAATTACTTTTTGTGAGGTTTCTGTATTGCCAGGAAGCATAGATGGATATTGCAGGGCTGTTATAATTTTATTTTCTTTCATGATGTGAAAAGGAGAGTATCACACCTTCTCTACATCTCTAGCAAGCTTAAATTTAATGCAAATTAATTTGGCTTCAGCCAGTGTTGTATAGTCTTTTGCTGAAAAATCTAGTAGTGTTACTTATCTGTCTTCTAAGAATGATCCTGTGTACATCAGCATCCTACCGAGAAACAAATGTGAAAAGCTGATATCTGGATACAGATTTCAAACTTCTCAGGAGGTTTTGTGCTTTTAATCATGCTTCAAAGTTTTTTGTTGTTTCCTCTTTATGGCTGAGATTCTAATTCTCTGAAGACCTGGGTTGTGCCTCTTTGTATCTCTCTGGCTTAGTTACTATTAGGTTTGAATGAAATGAGGTTAGAATAGTGCTGTGGCATGCTGTTAAAAACTCAGTGTAAACCTTTAAATTCAATATAGAACTTTTATTGAGGTAATTGTAAGAAGGCTCAGACTCTTGATCTGCTCTACATTTATGCCTCTAGCACTAGTCTGTTGTGCCCTGTGATAGGATGAGGGGCAATGGATTCAAGATAAAATACAGGAAGTTTCACCCCAACATGAGGAAGAATTTCTTTACTGTAAGGGTTATGGAGCCCTGGAACAGGCTTCCCAGATGGGCTGTGGGATCTCCTTCTCTGGAGACTTTCAAGACGCACATGGATGCATTTCTGAGTGACCTTCCCTTGTTTTTGGTCCTACTCTGGCGGTAGGGTGGACTTGAAGATCTTCAGAGGTCTCTTCCAACCCCTGGCATGCTGTAATTCTCCAATTCTCTTCTGCTTTCCATCAGAGATGAATGGGGAAAGTTTCAAGCTGGATGTTCTACATTTTAAAACATTACTAGGAAGAGACTATGTTATGATACCTATAATTCCAGTCAACTGTCTGAGGGATGGATAAAGGACTCATGACTGCCAGTTGTAGAGATACTAGTGTCCAAGTGTGAATACATGTACATATAAGTAGACACATACATACAAAATAGAAATTTCTCCCTTCAGTTCCTCCTGATACTGCTCTGAAGGACACTGCTTCTGCCATATGGTCAAAAACACAGTGGTTATTTCTGCAGTTTTTTCGCTTCTCCCTGATTAGTTTTTGTTGTTGTTTCCTAATTGGTCTTCATAGTTCAAGGTTGTTTCTTGTTAACAGTCAGTTTCATTTTCTGTTGTAACAGCTCCTCTAATTTTTCCAATAGTGCAGCATGAGATAACAAAAGAATCACTGTTGTCACTTGGGTTTTAATTTCTCATGATGCTGTAGACAGAATGGTAATTAAACACCACTCACTGGTTCAGGAAACTAAGCACAAAAGGCTGATGTTTGCATAAACTGTGAGACAGCTCATCTGAATGTTTCATAGCATTAAGGTATTTATCTTCAAGAAACCTTCCCCCAGCAGGTGAGAATATAATATCTGTTTTTTATGATGATGAACAGATACACAAAATTATTAATAGAATTCCTAACGACACATAAGGAAGAATCACAAGTCAAATCTTGATCTCTTCACTGCTGAACTTATAAGACCAAATTCCTTCCAATGACTCAGGTACAGCATATTCGGATTTAATAAATCCTCTGTCTTCTGTTTATGTGTCTAATGAATACTGCTGTATATAATTTTTTACTAATATCTTTTGGTAACAGTAAGTATATCAACTTTTGAAGTTTCTGCCTTTTTAGGAAACTCGGTGTTCACAATTACAGAACTAGGAATCACATATTTTTAGGCACTTATTTTCCCAACAGATTCAAATTATTTCTCCCATCCAAAGCTTTAGTTTTATGTTTTCTTGTTAGCTTGTTCAGCAGGAATGTGTTTAAAGGATGCTTTCATATCAGGTGATGAGAAAATCTTGATAAACTCTTTGGGAGGCTATGTGTTCAGTCAAGGTTTTGATAAGATATGAATAGACCAAGTAGCCATAAAAGGTTTGGCAAAACATTTTTAACAGTATTGTGACCTTAATGATACTAAAAAGTGTAGAAGTGATGTTAATGTAGATTAATTTTTAATGACTGCATAAGAACTTTCACATATATATATAATGAAGAACTAGAGCTTTATGGAAATAGTCCAAGTTGTAAAAGGGTATGTGTGAGAAACAGCTCCTTGGGGTTTTCTTTATTATGAATTTTTTTAATAGCAATTGCTAGCTTAGAATTCTGTGGATATGAAAAGACTAATAAACTGCTTGTAAGCTTTTTGCTTTAGCATTTTTTTTTTTAGATAATAAAGATGGTTAAGATGGCTCTGATCAGTTTGTGGCTGCCACTTTTTACAGTCAGCAGTGAGAATCAAAGCTCACCAAAATATCAGCTGTTAATTAAGGTCTACCTAATGACATGTAATATGATTGTTACTACTTTGTTTTACTCTTCTCATCCACTCACTCATCTAACCCCAGCCATAAAGCATATTGGACACTTACTCCTCACAAGCCCAGCTAATGACAGAAAATGAGGGAGTGTTTATTTTATGGGGGAAGCTTATGTGCTTTTAGTGCAAAACACTAAAAGTTTTGCCAGAGACCTAAAAGGCAAAGTGGAGAAGTGAACAGCTCTGTTGACAAATTTTGGTCCCCAAACAGGGTACAAAACATGGCTGTTCTGCTTTGGTTTCTTTACTGCTTTTAATTTTGAGCTATTCTATTCAGTGAACAATCATGGGTTTCAGGGCTGCTGATTTCAGGTTCCAGAGACCCTTTGCCTTTCATTAGTCTAAGCTGCAATTCAGTATCTTAGTAGAAAACAAACAAACTTCTGTAGTAAACTGACAGTCTGAAGTACCTCCTTCTCTTTTTGCTTGATTTTTCTTCTGTATTACAAAATACAAGCCTTCATAGCTGATGATTCCTGACACCAGCTTCCTAGAGGGACATGTTTTATTATCTTCCACTGGCTCTGTAAGAGACTGGCAATGTATGAGCAAGGTGTGTTTGGGCTCAAACTAAGATTAATTCCATGTGGTAGCAGTTCTAGACCTACCACAGCTCAAAAAGTTGTCACTGAGCATCTGCAGGAAAGAGCTGAGTCCCAAGCTCAGTGCAGTTGCAAACGACCCTTCTGGGGGTTATTAATACCTTTAGCTATGTTATTGCAAGAAGCTTACAAATGACTCTATGATCAGGGATGGTGATCTCAAGTAGTGGTGGTGGTGAATGGAGGGGCTGTAACACAATCTCAGGTCATCTGCTCATGTGAAAGGGGTCTTTCTGCAAAACCAGCTGTTTCTAGTGTAGTTCTTTGCTTCCCACTACTCCTGGAGGACAGCATCCTCACTTTCTTTGTGCCTCCTGGGAAAAGCCAAAAGGAGGTGCTTGTATCATCCCTTATGAAAATCAGGACTAAGCCTCAAGCTGCAGTTCACCTGGCCATGCTCCTGGGAACCATTCAAAGCCTAAGTAACAGCAAGACTTAAGAAAGTTGATCAAGAAATATTGTGCAAGCCTCCTCAGAGGTCAAATAGAGGGCTTTCTTTCCAATTCTTATCATAAGAACACCTCACAGTTCTGCTAATCCAGCCATGAGAAGTGAGTCTTATAATACTGTGTTGCAGCCTTTCCCAGGAGCTCACTGTAAGTACTAGGTAGTTATTTAAAACTGGAATAAGATTTCTTAACAATGCCATGGGATTCTGCTCATTGCAAAACTAAACAGGACAAGGCAGTGCCACCATATGGGTATGGTATTGCCCTATGTTACCACCATATCTCTGTTTCCTCTGTAAACTATTTACAGTTGTGCATCAGCAGAGATTCCTACAAATGTCAGGGGTCTGCAGAAACTTGGTGTTGTGCTGCACTGAGACTTGTGTCTAAATGGCCTTAGTTTGCTGCCGGAGAAACAGTGTGACTCCACTCTGTCCCGTTGTGCCACTGCTAAGGACTCTGTGCTTTTCTGCAAGCTGCAGCCCAGGGGTGTGCAGGGCTCAGGCAGCGGCTGCTGGGAGAGCTGGTGGGCAGCAAAAGGATGCAGTTTCAGTGAAGAACACAGGAAAAGAACAGAGGAATGATCTGTGGTATCGACTGTGTGTGTGAAGTGCTTTTGTATTCATGACAACCTGCTCATTTGCAAAGAGCACAGAAAATCAATCAAAATCAAATGCAAACAAAGAAATGATAAATTAATCAATAAAGCCACGGGCTAATCATATGGCATCCTCCTCGATTACCCTAATAGAAAAAGAACAATTGCTGATTATGGCTCCTGGTTTGGAAAGGCAGGCTTTGCAACCAAGCGCTGATTCAGATGTTAATTAATCAAGTGAGCTGTCTGAAGCAGGATTCCACTTTGTGTTTTTTTCCTTTAATGAGATAAGTGTATCCAATTTCCCAATTTCTTTCACTTTCCCCTAAAACTGTACAAGAACCATGCACATGAGTTTATATTTCTGTACAGTCTCACAGATGCATTTTGTAAAGGCAGGACTACAGGACACAGAAGAGCTCTGCTTCTCTGCAGATGCTTCTGCTTTTGCACTATGTAGTCGCTGTGATATAATCAAGCTTCAGCTTCAAACCTCTAATCTCTATTTTTCTCATTCTAGAAATCCTGTTCTCCATCTACTAGGAATGATTTCCTAGTTTCCAGATTAACTATGTCTAAACTTCTTTGTATACAGTTCTTTCAAAAGCTGAATATCAGTGGTTGGGTTATCTTCCCTGATGTCTGATACTTGGGGATGCAATGATGGATGTGTATCAGGGAGAAAATCCACCTTGTCTGTTGAAGAGTGAGTTCTGGTTGCTTTCAGGTATAAATCTTTCAGTATTTACATGTGATACTTGAAAATATTACAACTCTAATTGTCTGCCATAATATATTCCCTTATGCATTGTTCAACACCTAATACAAAAAGCAAGGACAAAATTCTTACTTCAACATGGTAAGAAAAGGGTTGAAAAAGAAAGCTATGTAGATTTGACCTTGAACCATTACAATTCTTTAGGGGACAGTTTTTCTGCTTAGGTACCTGGGTGATCATACAGCTGACTTTGGCTCTCAGCCCCCTTGAGGGGGCAAAGGAGTGGATTTGATTCCTCCAGATAGAGCGATCTGTCAGACTCCCTGCCAGACATGTGCCTCTGTATTCCACAGCCACAGGTCACTGCTGAGTGGCAGTCTGGGTACTACAACCACCACTCTATGGTTTGATGTACTTTTTACTCTGGGGATCTTTTCCACCAGGCAATGAGTGCTTTTGCAGAGGTAGTCATCACCCATCAGTGCTACATCAGTGAAGGTTATAGTTTCTCCTGGATAACACTAACATGTCTCAGGTGCTGAAATATTACAACCATCTGTGTGTTTAATGATGACTCTTTCCACCTCTCAGACTAATTTTCCTATTATCTTCCCTTCTTTAGGAATAACCTAAGCCTGGTAAACCAGAAGCAGCATTTGCACAGGAGGCAGATGTTTCCCATTTTGTCCAGAAACCTAGAAACTTTGCTCATAAAATTTCCATGATTTTTTTCTCTCTCTCTTTTTTTTTTTTTTTACTTTTCTATGAGAGTTGCAAGATAATGAAACTCATGCATTCAAATCAGGGCTTGTGTGTTAATTAGGTCACTCTTAGAAGAATGATTTATTGACCTATATCGGGTATTAGCAGCCCTAAGTTTTCCTCCAGAGACGGCCAGTGAAAATCACCTTCATCAATCTTCAAGACACTGATAATCTTAATTTTTGTCTCTATTTTGGGTTTGCAGAGCAGATTAATAAATAATCTACTCTGAAGGTCTGATTGAGTAGTTCTTCATGATGCTGAGAATCCTCAAAAGAAAAAAAATTCTTGACTTTTAAACGTTCAAAGCAGACTAATAAAGATCAGCTTTTGGAGATTGATTAACTATTTTCAGCTGAATTGGAGTGCTTTCATTGATTCCAGTAGTCACTGGATAAAACTTAATGTATCATACATAGAGAAGATGGCCCACCTATTTATGAAAGAAAAGGATTTACAAAAGTCACCAAAGCCAGAATCAAATATCTGATGTTTCAAAATGTGATGAATAACTTGTATCAAAGAAAGCAAGTTCAGACTGAGAACTTTTATTCCCTTATTTATCCTCTTCTGGGTCTCACAATTTTTTCAAAGCTCTTGACATGGGGGACAGGCAAACCAAGTACAAGCAACCTTCAGATTTTTGTGCATTTGAACATCTATCATACCTAGTGAGGCTCTGATGTTGGTCTCTGGAGCATCCCGCAGGCTGGATACTTTCTTGTACTCACTGGGGTGATGTGTTTTTTTTATTTTTTAAATCTAGTGAAACACAGTCCCATGCTGTGGTTTTCAATATGGGGGCATGAAACTATCATGATGCAGTTTTAGAGCAAACAAAAAGAAGTGATCTTCACAAAACATACCCTTAGGCTGCGGAGTTCCCTGCTGCAGATATTGTAGATGTGAGAAGTTTACATGGACATAAAACATAAATGGAAAAATTAATACGGAAAAGTCCTATGAATCTTCTTTGATTTGGGAAAACCTTTCACAGTATTTCCTGGAGACTGGAAAAATACTTGGAGAAGCATCAATGAATGCTTTCCCGGTTCTGTTTCTTGTAATTGATGGTATTGAGGACAATATATATGGAGGAAAAATCTTGGATCAACTAATTCTCTATCCTGCTCTCCTTGGCTTATGTGACCAGTGCCTCCTGCATGTGCTTAGGCAGGTACATCTATCTTCAATTTTTTTAGGAGACTGAATTTTTGTCAAGTGGGGCAGATGGGTAGAAATCTCAAATATAGCTGATACATACATGTTTTGTAAAAAGCAGTGGCCTGAAAGAGCTTAAGGAGACTATATCTCTATTGACAGTGATCACAGCTTTTGCTAGACATTAGACATAAGACTGTGTTGTTATGATGGTCCAAGATTAGAAAAAGCTTCACAGCTCACACCCTATTAGACATCAGAAAACCCAGCCAAAGACACAGTCAACCAAACAAATAATTTCAACTACCTTTCATCCAGTGTTTTCTTTGTAAAATCAAAGAGCAGAAATTTCCCTGAAAGAAAACTGCCATCTTTTTCTGTGGGCCTGTTTCTACATAGTGAAAATAGATTTGTGGGAGAAGCAAGACTCTCTCTTCTCATGAATTCAGGGATCATTAAGTATTCTTAGCAGTCATCCAAGATGGGTCTCTGCAGAGCCTCCATGCTATGATTTTATATAGTTCAGTTCTTTACTTAGGTCTATAGGAAAGGCTTGCAGAGAACAATCAAGTCCTGAAATTCTTCCATGAGAATACCTGAATCAATAGGAAAAAAGAAAGGTTTGCTCCAGCCTGTGGGTAGGAATAACAAACACAAACAAAGCCGGATTCTGCATCCTTTGCTTCTTCTCAGTGATCAGCTTGCTCTGGCCAGATTCCACCTGAGTGCCACAAAATAAGTCAGTGCCTGGGAAGAAGGAGCAGAAGCAGTCCCTAAAGAACTGGCTATAAGGAAGCAAACTGGCTGCGGCTCTGGGACCCCATCACAGGCTTTGGTCCCAGTCCTTAATAAGCCCAGGCGGGGAGAATGTTCCTGTGCTGACAGCCCCTCCTGGAAGTGCTGCTGCTGCATTAACACTGCGCTCAGCATTAGCAGGGCTTAAAGGCCACACAGGATGTCCCATGTAGGAATGGGAACTTGGCAATGTATATGTATTTCCTGTTTTAAAAACATATTCAAATCAACATGTGCCAGCTCTCCCTTATCTCACTTTACTTTCTAGTCCCACAGTTTCCTTTCTAATAAGATCAAAAGGGCATCTAAAAGTAAAAATAAGTTGTTGGTTTTTTTTTTCTCCTCTTGTGAGCTTGCTTCTTATGCATGTTGATGCTGACCCCCCTGTATTTATTAATGACAGAGATTCTGGCCTACAGATCCATACAGTTATAGAAAGCAGATACCTCTGGAGACATTACTGAAAAAGAACAACTCATTGGTACACAAGGCAGAGAACATTGGCAACGAAAAGTCTTCTCAGGGGAGATTGCAAATGGTGGAAAATGTCTTCTGCTCAACATCTCTCTATAGATGCATGTGGACTGGCATTTAGATAAGTGGGAAAAAGGAAGAGAGGACTTGGCTCCTTCAACACCAGTATAGATTAGCATCAGCTAGTCATCATAAATTAAAAATGAATGTGAGCTGCAGGAACTATGTGTAATTAGTTGTTATGCTCAAGTGAGTGTTAATTAAGACAAAGGAAATACTAATGACTGCATGCATGAAAGGAGTGCTTGGGGGAAGTATTGTGTATGCTCACTCAACCTCCAATGGGCATTGCTTACATGCTGGGGAAGGATACTGGGCTAGACTCTTTTTTAAACCCAGACTGACTGTTCTTGGTTTCTTGCATAACTTTGACTAATAATTCTATTTTCCTTTCATACATTTGTGTGGTATAGAAGAGGGATGATGACACAGACTGGAAAATGTGCACCAAAATAATTGGCCAAAATGTGAAAGCATTTTGGCTCTGTTACAGGTGGAATTGTTTGATTTTGTTGATGCATTTCTACTTTTTTTTGGCCTTAAAAAAAAATTCTAATAAAAAGCAAACTCCAGAAGGAGAGCAGTAGTTTCTCAAAGGTGGAAAATAACATCGAAGTAGAAAGGATTTTTAGAGCTGGCATTTCTGGGATGTTTAATGATAAGTCAAACTTGCCAGAGCAGAGAAAGGCCGAGCTAATGCACAATGATCAGAGATTTTCCCCTTGACTTCCACATCGAATACTATCAACAAGCTGGCATATTCCCTACAAAGAGCAGCTGGGAAAGCATTGGCTAATGATGGTATGTACAAGCCTGGAAATCTCTCCTTTGCAAAAAGGCAGACACTGTAGATAAAAGTTTTTATTCATATATATATATATATTAATGAATAACTATTAAGTGAAGCTAAAATTCATCAAACAAAATCCTTGCAAAGCTTCTCTTTTTTGTTGTCTAGAGTTCCTTCACTGCTGTAGGAAGAAACTTTATCCACTTCCCACTATGGAACAGCTGAAATATCTGAAGCAAATTAGATGCAAAATCTGGTGGTGCAATGGGTCATCAGGAGGAAGAAATCTGAATTAAGAGATTTGGGATTATCTGGGAAAAGTCTGGCTTGCTGGTGGATAGCAGAGGAGGACTCACTTGGACCTGGTAGTGCTCATACTCTGCAGATACCTGGCAGTGCCACTGAGCCTTTGGGTGCATTGCCAGATTGCAGAAAGCTATATGATTAAAATCCTGCTGATCTTTTTATTGCTGTTCTTGCATTTTTCTTCTAGGAGGAGTGAGCAGACGTTAGAGTGTGGTCCAGGAATGAATTTAAAAGAGATGAAGATTGAGAAGAAGCACAGTAAGGACAGTTTCAATCATGAACTGGAGGAGGTATGAAAGGAGTGATCTGAACATGTTATTTAAGCCAGGGCATGAACTAGGTCTTGTATCTGGGAGACTTCTTTATCCAGGCTCAGAAGCATCTCTACCCAGGAAGAAGTCTGGTGCCTAAAGAAAACTGAGTATTAATTGTGTAGATCTTTGGTTTTAGACGAAGGGTGAGCCTGCCTCCTGGGCCTCCCTCAGTCTTCTAAGTTCTCATACCTATATTCTGCTTGCTAAGAAAATAAAATAAAAAGAGTGTTACATCAAAGAGAAACCTATCCACTGAAATGAGAAAATGTTATAAGTGTTAACTTTAAACAGATTTGAGGGAGGCAACCATTATGTTCACTCTTGCCATTGAGTGCTTTTAAGATTTCTTGTCAGTGTTGGGTTACATCATATTAAATGAGCAAGAGCTTCTGGTTTGTATGGAGGACGTACTGCTGGGTTAAGAAGCTCATTAGCATTATTTGCTGAATTCATATTTATTTCCAGAATCAATACTTTTAGTATACTAATTAAATCATTTGTTTAGGACAGCCCCATGCTGTAGCAGAAGGAGTCCATTCCCATTATGACACATTCAATACAGCATTTAACTCCCATTATTATTAATGAACTCTGCAGGCTTAATTCCTGATGTGAGTCTCTGAACAGGCATGCACAGCCTCATCATCTGCTGAATATTTTAAGCTGTGCCTTTTCCAGCACTCTGGATGTATTAACCCTTCCAGAGCCTTTAACCTGTGGTCGTAAGCTCCAAGTCCACCAAGGAGCTCTTCATTATTTTGCAGTACTTTGGAAGAGGATCTTCACAAGGAAACCAAAAGGCTAGGATAGACCTATGGAAATGCATGGAAGAGTAAGAGCATCCAAATCTTTCCACATTCTTGAAGGCTGAGTAATTTCAGGAGGAAAGTAGTGCTTCTGGCTATTAGTTGTCTTGCCTTTAGGTTAAAATAATAATTATTTTAATGATTCTCTATTCTCAGTACTCTGTTACATTATGAAACATTTTATGAGTTTAATTTCTTTAGATGTACTAGGGAACAATTTCCTGCCCTGAAATTTGGCTGCTGAACTCAGTCTTTCCTCAAGGGACCCTCACTGTTGGACGATGATGTGCTCCAGTGTCTGCAAGTCCCAATTCCCAGATGCAGCTTCCTCTCCAAGACATGGATTTTGCAGCTCTTCTGCCAAACCCTGACCAACAACCACAAGGAACAGGTTCAACTTTTAAGGTTATTGCTTAATCATCTCCAATTGCCCCCTTGCTGGAACCCAGGAAATAGAGTCAAGTCCTCTGCTGTACCTAGTGGAGCCTGGGTGTGCATGGGAATAGCTCCTGAGCTGATGCTTCCTTCTCCCACTGCAAGTTCTTCCTCCCTTTTTGACTTTGACAAAGGGGGTGGAGGCACAGAAGCTCTGCTTTACACTTTTGCATTTCAGACCTGCAAATTATTGCAGCAGGAATGAGTGGACTCTTCCTCCAGGACATGTGGCAGCTCTAGGCTTTCCATCCTTATTGCAGCAATATCAATTTCTGTGCCATGACCAGACTTCATCTTATTTTGGGACATTTCTGGTATAAGACAAAATGCATGTGGTTGGCATTTTGCTCATTAGACCGTCTTCTCCATCTCTCTTTGATTGTCCCCTCTGTGGAGACAGCCTCTTTAGGACTTCCCTCACTCTGGGGCTGTCTGGAAATGCCTTCTCTTTTTGCTGAGGACCTGCATGTCTGGCGGATACTTAATTTTGAGCTCAGGAAACACCACGTACTGTTGCAGGTGCTTGGACAAGGCAGTGAGTGTGAGGTGAGGAGATGTGGAAATGCATGACCAGACAGCCAAGGCATGGCCCTTTAATGGTTGCAGTATGTCCAAGGAATACTGACTGCACTGAATGTGTGGGACCTCAGCAGGAGGGGATGGTGGTGATGGAGCACTGCATGTGTGGGAGATGGGATGTGGTGGGACTGGCTGGAGGGAAAGAGGTGTTGTTTGCAGGGTCTGTAAAATGGTGGGATTCCACTTAGATGAAATGTGGCACACACAGGTAAGATTTTTCCATGGTTATCACAAGCATGCAGTTTCTTTTTCCCAGCTGGCCCAGCTTAAGCGGAGACTAGCATTAGGAACCATAGTATGGGCTCTCCTGATATAACAATTGCAAAATCCATAACTTTTCAATGTTGAGCTAATAAGGAAAATTCTACACAGGATTTTTCATTGTATCTTTCTGTAGACTGCTAGAAAATCTGGAAAAACAGGAACTAAACTAGAAGGCATACATGTACTGGGAGTTTTGTTTAACTTGTGCAGTGCCTTTATGTGAGAGTGCCTGTGTGTATTTGTGTGTGTGTGCAACTGTGGTTGCTGTATGAGAAATGCCAACTATATCAGCCACACAACCCATTGTGTTTTAAACCCCAAATCTCCTGTTCCCTGATGAATTTCATCACTGCTTTTGATCAGCCTCTCTGACTGACATGAGGCCATGGCAGAAGCTGTGGGCACCTGGCCTTATACATTTCTGGAGTTTCTGGGATTTCTATGAAATTCATCCTGAAGGTTCCATTTCACTATGATGAAAGCATATAAGGCAATGAGTGCATTTTAGGCATTTATTTACCTTGTTTCCAGTGGTTATCTTTCCTAATTCCGTACCAGTATCCCTCCTTCTCTCCTTTCGGGTAATTCTTCATATTAAAAAATAAAACCAAAACAACCCTGTCTGGTGCAATTTGAGGCAAGACAGGCACATTTTATTAAGGACTGAAAAGCACTCAGTGGCACAAAGGTTCTCATGTGTAATCAGATGCAGTAATTGGCTTGATTGCAATTGCTTCTGGATCTGTTGTGCACAAGCACCTGATTAGATTTTAACAGTGCTGCCAATTCTGGAGGAGCTTCCATCCTCAGATGAGAATGGGCCTGGGGGAAATCATGTGCTGCCACCTGGAGAAGGGAGAGATGGGAAAGGCAAATGAGATAGCAAGGACTCATCCTCTAAAGAAACTGTTGTGTAAGTGGGAAAATGGATTAATTTCTAGCTCCTCTGTCTGCTCATTTTAATGCTGGAAAGTGCTCTCATAGTCTTCCTTCAGTTTTCTACTGGTGTTGGACAATTTTATGTCAGCCATCTCCTCCTCAAGCCACAGGGCTCTATGGACCGATGTGTAGCACCCACATGTTAGGGATGAACATTGCCAGACAGGGAAGGAACCTTTTCCTGGGTCCTTTCCTCCTTTATGTGGACAGGTGGCATGCAGCAGTGTCTGCTTGGATGGAGGAGAAGGGAGCAGAAGTGGCAGCATGGTGGCATCAGACAGCAGGAAAGGTTGGAGATGCTGAGTCCTCAGTAACATCTCCTAATAATTCTGTGTATTTGCCTCGCAGTACAACCCACAGGTATTTTGGAATGTAGCCTCACTGTGAGGGCTGTGCTGCCTGTTCTGCCTATTTACAGTCCTAAAATACAGAGGATGTTACATATCTCCTCCTCCACAAAGTGAGCCTTTGGCAGTATCAGGAGGCCTGAATCTCTTCAGCTCAGATGAGGAAGATGAGCACCTGAGTGGGTGCTGTGCTGTTTCCAGTCCTGATGGAGCTGGGTGCTGATGGAGCCGGGTGCTGATGGGGCTGGGTGCTGATGGGAATGGGTGCTGTTGGGAATGGGTGCTACTCTACTCTGTGCAGGGGCTTAAAGTGGGAACTGTGGCAGGCTGGGGGTTATTCCAGAGACACGTGACCACTGGTGATCATTTCAACTAAGGTTTGGCAGAGCATTTTGAAAAAGTGTTTTTCAGCAGTGGGGAAAAGTTTCTATTGAATGATTTTGCTCTGGAAAACCCTAATTTTGAAATATCAGATTGATGAATAGTGACATCTTTGATCTAAACAAATGCTGATGTTCTTGGCATTTTTGAAATGTCAGTGTGAAGCTAAAATCTTCCTATTTGACACTTCTCCAATGGAAAAAAAAGATCATAAAGTTGAAACAAAGTTTTCCTGTGAAAAATATCACCTATTATTAAAAGGAAAAAACCCAAACTCACCTCTTTCATGAAGGAAGTTGTTTTATCAAAAGAATTTAACCCACTGTAGGGTGGTAACTTAAATATTCTTCACATCAGCTGCTACCCAAGTGGTGTTTGAGGGAGCACAACTTCCACATCAGACATTTTGTTGTGCTGGTAGACATACCTTAAGAGACGCAGATTTTTACAGGTGAAATATTCTGAAAATAACTTGCCTTCTTTCTGCTTCAAGTTTGGTGTTCAGAAATGCCCTGTGGCTCTGTTTCCAGCCACTCAGTCCCACTCTGGGAACTTGTCCATACCCCTGCCAGTGAAACTGATGAGAATTTGCCTGAGGAAAGTGTGCAGAATTGGACACTGCTCCAATTTGTTTTTTATCATGTATAACAAAGTGCTTATTTACTTTTTTTTTTTTTTTTCTCTCCCAGCGTGGACCATTAAACCCCTCAGTCATTTTGCTTTTATTTCTAATCAGTTGCATTCCCTGGGTCACTGACTTGCCAGGAGTTTTATAATGCTCAGATACCAGAAGGGAAAAATGTCATTAAACCCCCTGAAGATGTTAAAATTCATATATTTGGATTTATAGTGCTGCAGGGGCTATCCATTAATTTGATTAATTTCTTGATTTCTCTGTATGTGTGTGTTCTTACTAAGACTTCTAGCAGCAGTGAGATACACTGATAGTTGTTCTCCTCTCGTTAACAAAGCTGTACAGAGCAGGAGAGGGAAAGGGGTCTCAGCCCTGGGGGATATGAGTGGAGACCATAGAGCTGGGAAGCATGGACAGCCCTGAGCCCAGGGCAGCAGCTGAGCCCCAAGGCAGCCTCGGATGAGAGGTGCCAGCAGAGCTGTTTGTGGGGAAAATGCTGCCCAGATCTAGCACCAGAAGCCTGGCTCAGGCAGGTGATATATGCATCTCATTCTCATTAACAAAAGAGAAAATTAAAGCTTTTGTTGGCTGGTAGCACTTCTTTTTGGATTGGATTTAGCACAATGTGACAAGCACAGCAAAGCTCTGGACTTGCTGAGCTGGCTGTATCTGAGGAGGCTTTAGCACATGGTCTCTTTCTTTCCATGGCTGGGAATATTTTCAACACAATTCGTGTTTGTTATGTTCAGCCAGTAAGATTTGGGGACTTTTAACCTGAGAAGAGTTTGCAAGAAACACACACACAGATGGATGTCAGAATACAAGGACTGATTAGGTACTCACAGCTTCATAAATTATAAGCATTTCCAAACAGCTTCAATTTGTTAGCTCCTAAACCTATCCATAGAGATGAAGAGACCCACTGAAATTCTGCATCTGTGGGTTACTGTACAGCACATATCACCTTCTACTACTTAGCCTCCTTTCACAGATGCTTAAGGAATAGTTAAACTGGGGAGCTTGGGATGCCTGTGGATAGTTTTCTGCTTTCATAGCTGTAGATAAGACTCAGAAATGGACTCTTCCCAATAGGAAGCAAAACCAATAAAACATTTCTCAATTTTTAAACATTTTTAAAATATCACTCTATTTGTTGGTTTTGCTTACTCTGTTTGCAAGCCTGCATTCTGTTTGAGGTTCAGCCCTTTCTCCCCTTTCTACAGAAAACAGAGACAGGTGTGATAGGAAAGGTAGCCAGCTTTCCATATCTGAAGAGATAAGGTACTAACATAAATACTGCTAAGCATTAATCTCCAGAGCACTTCTCCCCTGGGGGCACAGAATTCTTTTTTTTTCTTTTAGGTTCTTCATTTACATATTTAAATAAATATTCTGATTGAGGGGAAGTGGTGTACTGGGGCCAGGTGTGCAAACTCTGAACTTGTGTTAAAGATGCAGGGGCAGAGAGGTATGGATCAGCAGAGACAGGCAAGTGTGAAAATAAGCAGCTGTCATGGCATATCAGAAGTCTATTTGTTCATAGGGATTATCCCTCCTCTTGCCCTCCTAGGTGACTTTCAGTGTGACACAGATAGAGGGTCCACAGGCAGTTCTGTTTTCTTATGTCTAAAACTACAGCTACTGTGAGACATGTATGGCTACATCTCCCATCACCACTAGATTTTGAAGGCAAGCTATGAGAAACTTTTTCTTTTTAAATGTTGAGGCTCATTTTTCTGGAGAATTTCAGAGAGGGTCTCAAGTCAGTTTGATTTAGA
This sequence comes from Calypte anna, assembly GCF_003957555.1. Classification (NCBI taxonomy): domain Eukaryota; kingdom Metazoa; phylum Chordata; class Aves; order Apodiformes; family Trochilidae; genus Calypte; species Calypte anna. The sequence goes on along the minus strand of NC_044253.1, from coordinate 14,482,764 downwards.
TAGCACTTTTAAGATTTTTATTTCAGTATAGCCTGCTATTGGAAGGATAGACTTCAAAACCCTGTGGAAGAAATCATGTTTGCACCCCCAAACCATAGGAACTAAAGCATGGCTGCAGGTTTTCATGCCATGCCAACAATTCACTCAGTTTCATGGGTGGCACAAGTGTTGCTTCTGTCAACAGCTTTAAGTGAGGGGGCTGGAATGCAGGTCCACTCTCCATGCATCACTACCCTCATACCAAAGTACCTCACTCTTCCCCAGGAAGTACATTTCTTCTGCCTCTCAAGAAAAAGCCACACTTTATCCACAGAGTGTTGTTGACCTTTTGACAAATAGATAAGAGATGAATCTTGGCTGTTGGGCTTGCTCTGCTGCACCAGGGAGAAAGCAAATCAGCAGTCACTGGCCCAGGGAAGATGCTGCACAAGGCATGCAAAGCCCATGCAGTACAGTCATCCCCAGTTACCTGGAGACTTTTGCAGCCCACTACCTACCTAGGTTCCAAAAGAGTGGATGGTTCTTAATTGCTTTGATTTTTAGAGAGCTTTGGCTCAAATTCCCTGCTGTGAGCACAGCACTGTAAAAATCTTGGTGAAAGCTGGGCTTATATACTACTGCTTCCTCAGTGTGAGACACTTCATTAACTCCAGGGGAAAGAAGGGAATGGTACAGTATAGATGAAGGGCAGGTCTGCTCTTCAGTGATGAGATTGCAATTAGCAGCTTCAGCTGTCTATATGAAGAAAACTTGGCAAGTTGGGATGTTTTCAGGGCTTGTTATCAGTGGGAAAAGAGAAAAGAGAGACAGTAAAAAAGGAAGCAAAGGGAGAAGCCCAGGTCACAAATACAATAGAAGAGAACATGAAGTCAGCATTTCCAGTCTCATTGTTATACAAGTCTTTTCTGTGTCTGACAGATAACTGCTTCACAGCAGAAGTGACCCATATTACTTCTTTATTGTTTAAACAAAGAAAGTCACCAATTAAAATGACATGAATTTACTTCAGCACTTTGTGCTCTGGGAGCCCGATTGATTGGAAGGGAAGGCACAGAGTTGTCTGCTTTGCTGTGAAGCAATACAGTCCTTTCAGGTACATCCCACTTGCCCAGCTTTTGTCAGAAAAAGTACCAGATCACAGATATCAGATATATAGCAGGGACTCAAGAGATCACCTAATACATCCCTCCACCCCAAAGGCTGTTCCAGGGAGATGTTTTTCTAAGTGTTTCATAAAACCTTCTTCATAACACTGTCCTGAGCTTCCTCGTTCCCAATTCTCTTGATATCTAATTTAAATCCCCTTTGCTGCAGATTAAGAGTTTACAGCCACTATTTTAGCTCTGAACCTAGGGGAAACAGTAGATGTTATATCATGGACTCATGCAGATGCTGGATGAACTGCCCTCCTGTTCAAAGCAGAGCTAACTCCAAAGTCAAAGCAAAGGGCTTTCTCTCACTTGGTGAGAACTTCACTTACTTGAATACCATTACCAGCTCTTCTCCCTCCTCCTCTAAGTATTTTATCATCAATTCTTTGAATCTTCTTTTCAGAGATCACATTTTCTAGACCCTATTTTTGAGTTGTTGCCATGTTACTGCTGTGTATCTGATGGATGCCTGCACCCATACACAGACACATGGCTGCTTTTGATGGGCAGAGCAGAAGCCTTTCCTTGGCAAAATGATTCTGTAAACTGAACTTAATTCTGCATGCTAGGAATAACAGGCTGAATTGTGCAGCATGAAGTGCAACAAAACATTAAATGGTAGTATGTTATCTGGCCACTAGAGGCATTTACATCTCGTGGTATGGTGGATACAAGTTGGTTATTGGTATGGCAACAGAGCATATGCTTGGCTTTAACCATTTCAGCAATCCCTGCTGCAGGTAAGCATCTCTCAAATGTTCTTTTAGAATATATTTACCTATTTGTCTGGCTGGCATTGTTGTAGCTTTGGCCATAAGTATGATTTTACCTGCTAGCCCAGCCAGCTCTTCAGCATCCCTACACTAGCTGACAAGGTGATTTTGAAGAAATGGACTGTGAACAGGAGCTAGTGCTGTTTGCAGGATCACCAACAAACTGATCCTGGTTATGAGCAACATGGAACACTTCTGTATATTGACTGGCCTGGCTGAGCAGGTACTTGGTGGACAGGAGAATCTGTCCCTAGTGGTCTAGATGGACAAAACTCTGACAACGCAGAGCAAAGAAGCAAGGAAGCCAAACTCCAGTGCTAATTTATTTATCTGGGGGCCACCTTATCTGTAAGTGCTTCCATGCCCTAACTTGGAGCCATGTCACAATGCAGCTACTTCAAAGAGATAATGTTGCTTTAATTTTATTTGCATATTTGCAAATTTTTGCATATTTTATTTTATTTGCATATTTGTAGTGTGAAGGAAATCCAGATGCAGACAGGACTCCATTGTATTAACTCTTGTAGTAACACAGAGCAGGGAATTCAGTAATCACAAACTAAGTCTAAATAAAGGGTATTAGACAGAAATCTTGCCAAACAGTGAAGATTACTTAACATTTGCATAGTTTTAGGTAGCTGTGATGGCACAGGAGTGTTGTAAGAAGAAGTCAGGGAAGGAAGATGGTGAAACTTTCATAAATTAAGCTTATTCTGTATTCTGGTAACTTCTCTTTAAGGAGCATGTTTTTCACAGATAAAGCTTGCATCTTAGACAAGATTGGACACAACTGATTGTACAGTTAAAATCCCAATAAATTGTGGGTTGATGTTGTCATGCTTTTAATGTGTAGATTTTTCTTACTTTTATCTTACTTGCTGTCATGTTATTAGAAAGTGTTTATCAGGACAGTGATGTTCTACCTGTAGCTAGCTGTAGGTCTCTGGGCACTTCTAGGACAGCCGTGAAAAATTAACTACTAAATTTTAGTAACAGTTGGCTTGAATCACTGCAGGGGGCTTCACATGCTACCACCGGAATACTCTGAGACCCCTGCAAACCCAACGAGGTTGAAAAATCACTGGTGTAGAATGAATAAGCAGGAAGGAGTGGAACGTTTTGTTTCCCTTTTCCCCGGCAGATGTTCAGCTGCTGAAGCACCAGAGCCACGGGATGCTAGGAGAGGCGTTTATGGATGAGATGCTATTCCACATCGTTGCCTCTGGGGGTGCCACCAAGCTGGTCTGGAGGCGGCAGCAGCTGCTGAGTGTCCGTGGGGTGCCGGGACTGATGGCTGTCATTTTCTGGACGGGTGGGAGTCACCGGGGTCTTCTGCTCAGTCACCACCTGGTCCCTGTCACAGGCCACGGAGATTGATGTAAATCAGGCCCTCTCTGCAGTGGGGGCCTTGAGATTCTGTTTTAAAGCAAAAGAAGAGAAGTGTCAGGCATGCAGCCCCAGCAGTGCTGGTGAGCTTGAGGGCTCGGGATGCTGCTCGGGCTGAATGCTGAAGGAAGTTGTCAACAAGTAGGAACATCTCCGGGAGCTTAAATGGAAGAGTAAAGTCCAAATCAAAGGCCAGGGCAAGACAGAGGACTTATCTTCTCTTATTTTATAGAGTGATAGTGAGCTCTGGGATGAAATAACAGGGGAAGGGATGGACTCTGTCTCTGAAGACATACAGGCCATTTGTCACCTAAGAAAGTAGCTTGCAAGGAACAACCATTTACAGGCTTCCAGGAGGTAGGAGACTAGGAGCCCTTTTTGCTCAGAGACCCCTGTCACATGTTGAACTGATAACACATGAAATACATGTTCTGAACTGATAAATTTGACAAGCAGGTGGATCAAGTGATATCTTAACTTTTTTTTTTTTGTTTGTTTGTTTTTTTTTTTGTTTTTTTTTGTTTTTGCCAATGGCCTAGATTTGCTTGTTTACTAGAACTAGCTTAAAAATGTGTCTGCATTGTTGTTAAGGTTAGTCTATTGGGGATGCTCTCATGGATAAGAGAGCAGAAAACCAACAGAGTACTGGATGTTTATTTTGCTTAGTGACATCAGGGCAGGTATGCATTCTTGTGCCCAGTATTAAGCAGGACATCTAGAAGCTTTGTCTTCAAATTAAAAATAAAACTGATAAGGAAGAATACTCTGTTGAGTGCATTTTCCAGGAATCTCATTTTTATGTGTGATGCCTGCTACCTGAAAACCAGGTTGCAAAGATTGTCTCATCCCACCCCTGGGAGGAGATTAGCTAGAGTAGTCAGGGGCTCTGTTATGGATTTTTTTCTACAAACACTAAGGATTCAACAACAAGATCTATACTAATTTTTAACCCCTCTGCAAAAAACCCACAACCCAACAAAAATAAAGCAGGAAAATTAAGTGGTTTCCATCTTCATGAATCTGGATTATTAAAGTTCCCCACTGTAAATCACTTGTGGAGCATTAGTTTTTATGCCAGTTAAGGAAAATGAAGTGGCCGAATCACGTTCCATGTTCACTGTTACAGGAACTGCAGAGCTTGTCCTGTCTTTAGTTGGAGGCTATTCCATTTGGCTGGACTCTTTTGATAGTGTTTTGCCTGCGTGTGCAATTAAAAGACTTTTTTTTATTAACCAGTTTTTACATTACACTCAGTAGCCCCGTCACACAACTAAATGACCCGTTTAACAAGCATGATAAAATCCTCATTAGGGCCTATTATAGGATTTAGTGGAATCTTCCTGCTTCACTACAGCACAAGCCTTATCTAATTAACTCTGCCACTTAATTCTCTTCCTCCCTCTTCTCACTGTTTATTGGGCTTTTTGTGGAAAACAGATCCAAGGAACACAATTAACGTAATTTATTCTGGAAAATCCCCAAACATTAGCAAGCTGCAAATGTAATTGGAAAAGGCCTCACAGAGTTCAAACATAGTAGGCAATTATTTCAGAACTACAGCACTGCATATTACTATGTTACTTCTTATTATACTTTCCTAGACAAGCAAGGAGGTAATTCTAACCTAGTGCATTTAATGCCATAATTAAGGGTCAACTTTGTGTTTGAACAGCTTTCATATTCAATCAAGGAAAAATGTGTGCCTTCAAGAATAATGTTTTCTAGGGTGTGCAATATGGAAAGGGACTGAATACTGTGTTCTTGAAGCCATTGATATATGTGTTGAACAGCTTCCAGTTAAAAGGTCTTGTGCCACACATTGTAGTCAGATTTACCAGTCACCAGAAAGTAGAATTCAGCCACAAGAGGTAGCTGGTCTTTGTATTTTTTTCATGGGAGCAAGGTGTAGAGCATTTATGAAAGACAAGGTATTCTGCAATTAGACTTGTTGGCCCCTGCACAAGGGAGGGACACTTGGGAAGATGTTGCCCTACTATCCTGTTCTTTTCTCAGGCTGAAATCCTTAATTTGCAGACTTGTTAGTCCTTTTCCTAAGGGTGGTGGACTCCCATCAAATCCCAAAACAGGTGGGTGGTCCCAGAGGTGGACAAAAGGAATCAAAAGAATATGAGAGACAGGTCCAGAATACAGTGAGAGGAAAGCAGAGGATGAATTAATATTTTCGGTTCAAAAATATCCGACAGGAGCCTAGAGACATGCACTGAGGTTTGCCCAAGTCACCCCTTACTGAGAAGAAGTTGATTTTATGCATATTTGCAAATAAAACATATGTGGACCTCAGCTTCCTCCTTCTGGAAGAAATTAACCAAATGTCTTCGCTAAAATGAGCAGCAGCCAAGTGTGACAAGCAAATAACTGAAGCATAGGATGAAGCAACATTGAGTCTACATCTCCCATCTTTCTGAACTGACAGAGGAGGATTTTTCAGTCTTGTATGGATTTGGCCACTGTTTGAGTTGTCACACCAGGAGAAGATGCCTTTTGGGAAATGTGCTTTCATGACACACTTAATGCAAAATTATCTCATTTGCATGATGCAGGGGGCTGGACAAGATGACATGATGCTCCCTGGAGTTCTCCAGCCAGGTCTCTATTACTAGCATTCATCTGATGCTATTAATCTTTCTTACTAACTTTGCCCTGGGTTTTTGGAAGCTCGGCTCCCAGGAAGTCCAAACCAGATTTACCTGAATGGCAGCCTTTTGAAAACTTTGACATAGGTCACTGCTGCTTTTACTTATGAAAAGTCTTTGGCCCATCTTCTCTAGCACAGCTTCCTCTAAGGGTTAAAAGAAACAAGGGTGCAGCCTGGGAACAATTGGACAGACACAGACACTAGTTGAAAGGACCAGAAACCAATGCTGAACTGTATGACAGCTTGCTTACCCAGGAGCAAGGGAATTATTGTTTCCGAGCCTAATTCTTTCATGAATCAATGCATTTGGAATAATAATAGTAATAATAATCTGTGTGGGGAAGGAAACCCTTAATTAGTTTGCAGTGATTGGAGAGGCATGGTGTGTCCACACACAGCTGCTTTGTCATGTGTGGTTAAACTCAACAAGAATGTCTCAGGCATTTCTGTGGTTCCTCAAGGGACCTGGTGTCTAAAAAATGCAATTAGCAGCAGGAAAGATGCACTGCATGGTGCCTGGCTTTGTGAAGTCATTGCCAAGAGGGAAAAGGGTTATTCCTATCAGATCTCACAAATTGTCTGAGCACAGAGGTTTAACAGTCTGGTAGAGAAGGGGTTGGTGTACTGAGGGCAGGTTCCAGGCACTTTTCAATGCCTCAGCCAGGCTCTGTCCTCTCCACTTATCTTCCTCCTGAGCAACAAGCACTGAGTTTGCCCTCCCTTGCTGTGGCACATGCATGCACCAGAATCAGAGCAGCATTTTGGGGCCAAAGAAGGACACAGCTGATGTTGGCATTAGCCCTGCTCCCAGCAGTAGGCAGGAGTAGGTGACCTCCAGAGGTCCCATCCTACCAACTTTTCTTTGATCCTGCATTTGTATTTTTTTGCTGAGTAGGCTCCATAGCAATAAAATTTGGGTGTAAGTGTATTGTCATAGGAATGGGTTTAAAGAAGTTTAAAGAAAAAAATGCTTTGATATTTAAAACAGCCAATGCATTCAATAAGAGCAGGGGTTTCTTGGCTTCCAACATTTTTGTTTTGTTTGTGTTTCAGGTTAAGTAAAATAAGAATATGATTTAATGTTACAGTGAGGTAATTGGAAACACAGTTTTGGTAAGTCAATAGAATATGATACCCTCAGCATTTTTGTGAGGTTATATTTACCATATTTACTTCATTAACAATTATGTAAATTAAACTCTTAGAAGATAAAAATAATAGCTTCCTTGAGTGGTTTCCTAAGGTGGTGGTAGAGAAGCTGCTGTTCATCTTATTTCCACTGTACCAGGGCTGTAAATTTGAGAAAGCTCATCTATCACTAGTGCTAATGTTGATTTCAGCAATAAAGGAAGCTGGCTTTATATTTTATTTGTTGGTTGGTTGTTTTTCCACCATGCAAAACCAACTCCCTGTGATAATTTAGTGTGAAGCTATTAAATCAACAGCTTAATAAAGGAAAATAATTGAAAGATTCCCTCAACAATTAAATGGATTTGCATTTGCAGTCAGCATGGGATGGGCCATCATGGAGGAAAAACACCCCAAAGGCTGTGTACAAACCAGACCTGTGGCAGCTTCCTGCTTACAGGATGGTGCTGTTTGTTGTGCTCAGGATGTGACAATACCCTGGCTGGTGCTAGGCCAAAAATGTCCCAGTAATTGTCTCTGGAGTGTCATATTTGGAGTGAAAATGGAGGATGTCCTGGTTTATTATGATTACAGCTGTAGAGGAAAATCCTAAACAACACTGCCTCTGCAGCTGGGCTCAGCAGGAGTGTGTGCTTGTCTTTGCAGTTCAGTCTCTGAAGTGAGTTGCCTGCTTTATAATTGTAACTTGGGTTTTGAGTTGGAGGGACACATCTCCAAGGCAGTGTGATCCTTGTGCCTGGGCAGGGAAACTTCTTGGCAAGGAATGAAACTGCCATGCCAAAACTGTAAGGAAGACATGGCAGCTATGAGTAAAACAGGTTTCTTATCCACCATTCACTGGGCAAAACTTTCTGGCCACCCCAAACAACCCCCATGCTAGAGGTGTTGTGATAAGGTGGCAGGTGTGGTATTATCAATAACTGCAGCAGATGCATGACTCTTCAGAAGTAGGTGGTCTCTGGGCTTTCTGGAATTTCATCTGGAGTCAGCTTTAGACTCTCCCAGAGCAATTGGTACAGAAAGCTTCTGAAACAACTACAGAAAGTGACTTAGCCAGGGCTTGCTGTCAGCTCCTCTCAAAGATAATCTCCCCTCAGGTAAGAACAGCCGCAAAGCTCTGGGGAGAGCTGATGCTTGCTCCCTAGGCAGAATTTTGTGCTTTACTCCAAACTTTCCTCGTTGCACTGGGAACACAGGGCATTTGGGTTTCACATACAAGCAGAGTGTAAAGAATTACTGCAGACAGTCTTGGCATTTGCTGGTAGACACAACAGTGTGATGAGATCTGTATCTGCTGGGAGCATCACACCAGACAGCTGTACTGGAGAGGGTGCTCTGGCTCCAGATGGGACTGGACTGTGATTTGCAGATATGTGCTCTAAGAGGGTCATTTCCAGGTTTTTGTATACCTTTCAGTCTTGGATTCTGGCTGTGTCTTAATTCAGATGGTCAAAAAGCCCCACTGTGGCTGTTCTGACGTTTTCTGCTTGGTGGACCAAGTCACTTCTCTGTATTGACTCTTGTTTTATCAATATCTTGACGGAAAAGCTTCCCAGTCTTGATTCCAGCAATAGAAAATCATCACTAGTGAAGGCAGTCATAGTTCTTAATTAGCAGAATTGTTCTGTGTTTCCTTCTTGTTATCTCACTGCAGCAACTATTTTTGGGATTGCTTTTGTACCAGCCTAGTGGTTTGAAGAGCCTGTTAGCAAAGTATTGTTCCCCTGACAAGGATGGAAAGGCAGAGAGCAGCTTTTGCCTCGATCATCTCAGCTCTGAACACTGACAGCTTATCTCTCAGATGGGAAGCATGAATGAGGGCGATTTAGCTGCATGGATGAAACTAAAGGAAGAGCAGAAAACAAATCTGTTGAGAGTCATGTCTGCCCTTAAAAGGCAGGAGCTGAGGATCAGGTCTTAATGTCTGCAAATGGGCTGACAGCCATGTGATGAAGATGGGCTGTGATTTATCATTGTAACAAGAGACTGAATAAGCCTGCTCTTGTGCATGCACACTAATTTCTGTCATGCCCACCTTTGTCTGTAGTTTTCCATGGAGGTACCTGGGGCTCAGCAGGCTTTCTAGACCACATTGTTCTGGAGGGACCTGTGAGCATACTTGAGGGACAGCAGCTGTCTGCAGAGGCACTTAAGGTAAACCATTTCCCTGTGAAGAAAATGAGAACTGGTCTCCTCCGATAACGTTTGCTAAGAACACAGACTTTGTTGGTTTAGCACACTTAGTGTGGCAAGAAATTCCTGCACGGTGGAATCGCTTTGTTCTTTTTCTATTTCTTTTTATGGAAAGAAAACTGAAGTAATAAAATTCCATTTTAACTCATCACTGCAGCCTTGGGCTGACTAATACTGTTGATTTAAGCCCTGAGAGTGTTTCTATTTCCTGATGGGTTTTTGGTTTTCTCTTTGCCACTGTTATGCAGGGGAATGACTCATATTCTCAGCACTGGGAAGGATAGGAAGGAAGGAGTGCACAAAGTTTTGTTCCCACCAGTGGCCTGTGGAATAAGTGGTAATGTAATCTGTCTCCCAGAGCAAGAGTGAGCTCAAGCACTAGAAAAATTGGCTACTCAAATTTTCTGCTAAAACTGAACAAAAAGCTATTTTAAAAAATAAATGTATCCGTTTTCTGGAAATTTTTTTTTTTTATAAAATGTGAATATTGTGAAGATTGATTTCTTTTCTAAGTCAGCAATACTTCTGTGGCACCTCCAGGCAGCTGTACTTCATGCCCTGTTTTCTTCTAGGAGAAAGGAGTTAATAGAATCGTAAAATCATTAAGGCTGGAAAAACCTCTAAGATCATCAAGTCCATCCATTTAACTACACCTCCCATGATGCATGATGGTGGAACAGCAGGAGTTCTGGAAAACTTGCAAGAAAAGGCTCAACTTGTCTTTTTTATGAGTTTATCCTCTAAAACTCTCTTTCCCGGTGTATTTAAGTAGATGCAGCTACTATACCACTAAAATGCTCCATAAGACATGGTAATCTAAAGCTTGTTGTCCATTTTGAAGCTGAAAAATGCTGTTTCATTGTCAGCAGTGAGAACTGTCTGTGAAGTACTTCAGACTCAAATTCCCCCATCACAACAATCTGTGCCTGACTTTATTTTTCTTTGACAGCTTTGTGATTACTCAAATGAGCTGTCAGCTGCCTCAGACACCTCTGTTAGAAAGGTGCTAAGGGAAGGAACCTCTAATGGTCTTAACCAAGCTGGCTCAAGTACCAGTAATATTGTGTTAGGAAAAACTTGCACCAGCTATTTTCTGCTTCTCAGCATGAGAAGACCCACCAGGGCTGGAAGGTCACTCCTTGCATGGGCTGTCCCTTGCTGGCTCTTTGCTGGCCTGGGACAGGGCATGGGTGTGCTGAGGCTGTGGCTGCCTGCTGGGGATGCTCTCACCTTGGAAGAGTGTCACTCATGAGACCTCCTTCTTGAAGCAGATCACAATTGTAGCTATTGAAGCTCTTCTGCACCTTGAGATGTGATTTTTCTGCCCTTCTGTTTGCTGCTCTATTTGACAGCTTCTTTACTTTGCTTGTGGTCAGGATCAGCCTTTCCTAGAATTCAACCTGGGCAGCAAAAGCCAACCAGATGACATGGACACAGACTGACCAGGAAAACTCACTCTCCCTCCACAGCCTTGCAATATAGATGTATCCTTAGTGAACTTACAAATCAAATTGAATTTCTTTCTCCTGTTCAAGTAATAAGGTGATTTTGTTATTAACTGGCAGGTGCCACTTTGAATTTCGGTGGTGAAGTTCAAAATGGTTTGTATGTAGGTCAAGCACAGATTACTTATGAATGTGATTTGGAAAAATCTCTTCTCAGAAAGTTTTTCTGCATTTCTAGGTATATATAGGCATTGCCAAGAGCTAAAAGCAACAGAAATGCTTCCAGAAGTTGTGTGAATTAGGTCTCTGGTCCCTGTTTCATAACTGCAAGAGGTATTTTAGATTGAAAGGAAGAGACCCTTAACTGTCTCCATGTTCTGCAGTCCTGGTAAAACTTTTTCAGTATAGTGGATCACTGTGAATTTTAACTGCCTCAGAGAGAAATGAGCAGCAACTTTTTAATCTGTCTGTGCATGAGAGAAACAAATGGAAGAGAGTGACCACTTCAGGTGGAGTATCTTTTACTGAGTGCTGTTATGGAGACAGCTCCGAGAATGTTGGATATAGATGACTGTAGAAAAGGAAATTGTGATTTCCACATAAAGGAGGAATTTGTTCATGTGGGAAGGCTGTAGATTTCCTGGACCTGAAAATGTTATGGTCAAGCGAGAAAAACCCCTCTCGGGAGGTGAACTGTGTCTTTTCTGTCCACTTAGTTAAGGGAAGCAAATCCTATTAAGCTCCTTTCAGACATTAATTTATATGATTCTATCTGAATTTCTAGAACCTTACCTGAATGTTCTTCAGTTGTCTGTTAAGTCCTGTAACATCTGCCTTGTGAGGACTGTTTTTTCCTTCTCACTCTTGCTGTGGGAAAGGGTAGTATGAGAAGAGTCATGCTTCTCATAAGGTTTGCCTTGTTTTTATTGCTTCTATCTCACCAGGACTCTTTTGGGGAAAGCAGACTGAAAATGCATACTTGGCATTCTTGAAAAAACTTTAAAATTGTTCTTGGTCTTGTGGAAGTCTGATCTAGCACATGTAGTCTGAGATAATTCTTGTTTCCAGAGACAGAGAACATTTACATTAGACACTGCTATATCAGGGGAAAGCCTGAGATTTCTCTTCACAGGTGCTACTCTGATCTTCTGAGATACTGTTCAAGGCCTTATGTGCTTCATATCTTCAGCTGAAACTGAAAGAATGACAATGAAACTCTCTGGAATATGTGAATATGAAATCTGTAAAGCTAAGTCTGTGTGGAAGAAATCCTGCTTTTAAAAAATTGGTTTGATTTTCTGATGGCACAAGCTATCAGGATCCCAGGCATATGTGCAGTTGGAGACATTGGGATCCATCAGTCGTTTCACTCTCACATTAGTGCTAAGCAACATTCCAATAGGTTGTCCTCTATTGAACTTAAAAGTATGGTAGCAAAATTGAATGAGCAAACACTGAAAGAAAAAGATTAGCTCTGTAAGTTATGAAGTTGTTTTTTTTTCCTACCCCAGCTTATGTTTATTTATTGCTGTAGACAAAAATTATTTTTAATTCTTGGATTTATAGCTAATAGTGTCAGAGATTTGTTAGACTAGAGTGGGTTGTTCTTGTCGTTCACTCAGACTTACCATGCACCAGAAGCAAAGCATTGCAGCCAGTCTGCCTGTTTGGAATTCCAGATGTGAAATGTGATAAACACAACCAATTAGAAAACTTCTTCTTCCCTTTGCTGAGATGTAATTTCACGCCAAATTTATCAACTAGCAGTAAATAAAAATGCTTGCCTTAATTTGAGGAACACCATTTCAATCAAACTAGTCAAAAGTTTGAGTTTTACTTATTAAGGCAGTGAAGGGAAGCTAACCCCAGCCAAGCAGATGAGAACCTTAGTAACACCAGAGTGTGTGATATAGTGGCTGCACAAATTGCAAGAGGCCTCTTATGAAATTTTACTGAGAAAGGTTTTTGTATTTGTGAATGGGGAGAGAAACTTGAAACTCAGGATTTTTGATTCAGCCAAGACCCCTCAATACAATGTCTTCTTCCAGTATTTGATGGCCGGGAGCAGAAGAGAGGAAGAGGTATAATCAAAAAGGAATCAAGATAATTAAAATAAAGGTGAAACTCCCTCTGTGTTCACAGAGGCCGTGGCAAAGCAAGTGATTAAGTTCTTTTTGAGGGTGGTTTTGGCTTGGCAAAGGGAGATTAGCTCTTGTGAAAGCCTTGCTCTGATTTCTAATTTTTAGCTGTGTTTCTAATTTCTTTCAATAAAGAATCTCTTTTTTTCTATTGCTACAAAAAAGGGTTTGATTAGAGGACAGAAAAAGAGGTGGGAAAAGACAAAGAAGTCAGAAGACCATGTTTAACTTTCCACTGTTACCTAAAAAGTAATATTAAAAACTCCACTAAGAATAATTAATCAGAATAATTACCTGCCCCCCATCTGTGATGCTGATTTGCAAAAGAACAGTTTCTTCAGAGTTTGCAAACCAGAACAATGTCTGATGGAGAAAGGCCCAGATTCTATAATAAAAAACAGTCATTGAAACATTGGTTGTTCCACATCACCCACAAAAAGTTGAGGACTCTACAAAGGAAAATAACTTTCATTACTCTCATTTTGCAGTTGGAAAAAAGAAATGAACTGGCCAGGGTCATGCAGAAAGAAGACAACCCAATTTTTTTGGACCCAGTGAAAACACTGAAGAGATCATAAAGTTCCACTGCAGTTGGTAAGTGGTGTTTATTCTCACTGGATCCCAGTGTAGTGTTGGTTCAATGAGTAAAGATGCCCCTAAAGACCTTGCCCCTAAAAAAAGATGCTGCCTTGTCAGTTAGGTGAGACAGGCTAAACATGGTGGTGGTAGCTCAGAACTGGTCTGGTGGGGGCATATGAATTTTTGAATTGCAATGTGTCATGTCCTATCCCATTTTGGTTTTATGTACTATACATCAGTTGAATCAGTCTTGTGAAGCTTAGACATAGTCTTACTTTAAAACTTAGGAAATCAGAGGTTTTTCCAGTAAGCTAGTGAATAAGCAGCTGCATTACTAAGATCACTAGATCACTCTTTTCAACACCCTGTTCAACTTAGGATGCAGAATTTGAAAAAATGGTAAAATAGATCAAAGCTCTTTGTTTTCTGGTTGGAAACCTGCAGCACCAGAATAACCAAGAGAATTTCCCATTGAATTTTTATCTCACCGTTTTGCTTGAGATGTGGCAAATTGCCAAGGTGATAGATGAGGAAAAAACACCTCAGAGAAGAAAAACTATTGAAGGAATCTTAACTCTGGATAGGAAACTTTTCCCACCAACAAAGATGTGGAGATATCCCCATGGAGTTATTTATTCACTTGAATAAAAAAGAAATGACAAATCTGGAATTAGCTGTACATGGTAATGTCCAGAAATGCAGATGAAGGAGTTATGTGGAAATCAAAGAAGATATGAGGTTACCTAGAAGATATCTTTTGAGGAAGCAACAGCAGAAAGAATAGACGGACTATAGCAGCAAATAACTCACAGGAGCCTAGTATCTGCCTGGAAACATATTAAGGAGAGAAAGAAATTCAATGAATCAAGTGCCTGTAGTCTTGACTTAAGGAAGACCAATTATTTCCTTTGATTTCTTAGTGCTTTAACAGCTCCAAACATGGCTAAAAATGTTCATTTTGCATCTGTTTGGAATTTGCCTGCCTTCAGGTTCCTGACACTGGTCCAGTTTTCTCTCTGACTGATGTTACTGGTACATGATGCTTCAGACACTGATGAGCAGTCACTGTGTAGTGTTCCCAGTATAAATCTATGGATGATGGGAAGTACACCTGAGTGTTTCTCAACTATATAACAAAATATTGGTAAAATGACCACTCCCGAATAGAGTCAATGAATTACAACAGGGAAAGTCAAAGATCACTGGCTATTTTTTCTTCTCCCTTTGTCATTCTGAGACAGTTACTTTAATCAAATATGAGGTGATTTGAGCATTGCAATAATGGATAGATACAGGTAATTGTTTGGAGTGGGGTGTGTATGGAAGGGAGAGTGACTGGGTATTTACCTTGTGTTAAAGCTTAGGATGTAAATCACCCTGATGGAGGCAGCCTAGATGTAAGGTCACACTGCACTAAACAGAAGCTTATTCAATTTGCATCAGAAGAAAATAATGCTTGCTTGACACCACCTGTAAATCAATGCAGAGCAGGATGGGGTAATTTAAATAGATACAGATGTAATATTTATTAGCAGTAATTACTTACCTTTGTTGGGACAGTTATTTTAACTAATTTGCTAATTACCTGTGACATGACAATTAATTACCTACTGAACTTCTGGAATATATGTGGAGATACCTTATGAAAAACTCTGGCTTTTACTTCACAATTACCATGAGATGTGTTAAGCATTTACAAGTTATGGCTGGGCTATGTGTCCCATGCTGTCCTTATGGCTTGCCAGCTGCGTTTCACAAGTCTATCTAGCATGGCAATGAGACTCCAGTAAAGTACACGGGTTCATTAAGGTCTACCCATTTCAAGCAGAAGAACAGTCCCTGTAGCTGCTCAGTAGTTAGTGCAATGAGACTCTTTTGAGGACAGTTTCCATGTTTTTTGCACTGCCAAGATGAACTAAAATCCTTGTGTGGAAACAGAGAATATTTCTTGATGGGTTTTTTTGTTTTTTTTTTTGATGGACTGCTTCAGACTTACTCCACTGAATGAAGCAGGAGGTGAGTCCCACTTTGTGAAATGAGTGGAGCTGATACAAATTGAAATAATCCAGACAGTTTTAAATATTTTGGGTTTGGACTGGAGGACATTGAAACATGTAAGCTGAGTTGTAGGGAAGGGAAATAAAGGCCAAACTTGCTGTATTGTTAAATGCAAGTGATCAAATTTTGAGGATGCTTCACAGAGCATATAGATATGAGATGTAATTTTCAGTTGTGTATCAAAATAGAGTCAAATGATTCATACAGTTGAGCAGAGCTGTTTGCATCTGCCTTGGCATGAAAAGTTTCAGTCATGAGCCTGAGAATTCAGGAAATTAGAAAATCCTGAAGGTCTAAAGATGACACCAGTACTTCTGATCTTGCTTTTACCAGTCCTTCTGCTCCCGATGGAGTTATTCTGCTGTGTATTCTGAAGGCAGCTTCTTATCTCTGCCTGGTGGTTTCAGTGACATTTAGATAAGTTGTTTGGTACTGGACTCTGCAACAGCCTGGAAGCTATAGAGGGAGACTGCAGCAATTGCATTTGGCTATCTTCACTCACTGATCTATATACCTTTATTATATGTCCAAAGTTAGGTGAAACTGAGTCTGGCCCTTGGGCCCTCACCTGGGGAACAATTTTTCCTTCTTTGGAGTTTTCCTTCTTTGGTATGTGACTATGTCCAGGCTGTTTCCTGTCTCTGCAATATCTCTTAATACTTCTGATGTGTTTGCCAAGGAGTGGCTTGCCTTGAGACATTTTTACCTGCTTGTTTGTTCTTTCTGGACAGCTCCTATTAAACTAAACCATATATTCATTCATACAGACAAGATCCCAGTAACCAGGTCAATACACACTAGTCATAAATTATTACAGAACAGGTCCAAATCCATCACTGAGGCATACATTGATTATCCATACAGCTGCACTCTGTAAGTGAACACTTTGTATGCAAGGTCACTGTAGAATTCAGCTATTTTTAAAAGGCCATTATTAGCAACACGGAAGCAGGCTTTGATTGAACTGGAAGTGTAATTTTCAATTAAAAGCCTTCTCTCAGTCTTCCTTCCATTAGGGTCTAATTAGATTTCAGGAAGACACGAAGTTTCAGAAGCTTCAGCCCTACAGCCTCTCCATTAGCTGACACCATATGCTTCGTGGTTTCCATTGTGAAGTCCCGATTAATTTGCTAACATTAATTTTAACTCTAGCTGAGATGCTTCACCAGGGACCTGATTAATGGACTAGCTGTAACCAGCCCATCCCTGCTTCTTTCTGCCGTCAGTTATACAGTAAAGGGTTTAGTGAACATCAGACTGATATGCTTTTTTCCCCTTCTTCTCAGGGAAATGCACGCATTTCATTTGAACTATGTAAGTAAAGGAATGCTCCCTCTGGTTTGTCACCTGGATTAACTTGCTATGTTACAGACCCTCTGTGTTAACTCTATTATACATATAAAACTTGGATATCTAAAGACACCCTGGACAGTCATTTTTTCATAATTTTTCCTTCCTTCTGTTCCACCCTTTTACAAATGATTTTTTTTGATCCAAAGAGGGAAGGCTTGGTATAGTGTGAGGCAATTATCCTTGCTGATCTGTTCTCATATTCTTTAAGGTGGAACAAATCTTCCGGGATTGTGGTTGCTGATATAAATTTAAGAAGTTCTTGTGAGTACTCCCAACAAATGCTGTTAATTTAGGTAGGGGCTGATTGTGGTAAGAAAAGAGCATTAGTGGCCCAAGAGAAATCAGCTGGAGACCCAGCTTGTGTTGGTGACGAGAGATGCAAGAGACTCATGCTCATTGGAAAGGTTTCTGAAACAGAAAAAAACACTGCAGCAGTAGAAATCAACTTTTGCTGTTAGATGTCACAAATTATATCTTTGGGTGATGAGGATATTCACAACTCTCAAACTAGGATTTACATCACTGTTAATCAATTCTATTAATGGATATCAGATACACTAAGAAATGGAAAAAGACATGACATAGGCATACAGGTGATGGGATGCCCACCAAACAGGAAATGAGATCACCTTGGACAGATTTTTTATGCATCTCTGCTCTGTATTTCAGTTGTAGAGCATGTGCAATACTTTTCTTGCAGCTCTGCTTGCTGTTTGGAGTTCAGGCCAAAGTGCACTAACTTCAGCACAAATCTGAATGATCTGCAGTAACTAAAGAATCAATTTAGGTCACTTCTGGTTTAGAAATTATAAAATCCACCACTGAAGAATAACCTAACACAGGGATTTTCAGTCTATGAGGATGTTATCTATGACCCAGAGGGAGGAGAGGTGCAGTACAGCTGCAGTTGGGAGGGATGGTTGGGCTTCCCTAGCTGGTACTGCTGTGAAACACCATCAGAGCATCCAGGCTGTGCATCAAGTCCATCTTCATAACATTCAGATCCTGAACTGCTGCCTCAGAAACACTGGCTAGGTAAACAAAGACCTTCTGTATTTAGGGATTCCTCCCAGTCCCCTTCTTATTTCTCAGTGTGGTTTTGGCTGCCAGGCTTTCCTTTAAAACAAGCCACTGTGATAATACTTTATTGACTTGGTTTTATAGGAAAAGAAAGTGTTGTAATAACTTTTTATTGACATTGCTCTTCCAGAGAGACATAGAAATAATTCACCAGGCTGTAGAAGTCAGAATGGTCTTGTGCTTTCTGGGATCACAGTCCTGGGTTTTGCAGCAGGAGCTACCCAATATTTCAGGTTATCTGCTGTCAAAAACCATATGCAATTGAAATAAGCCAAAAGGACAGAAAGTTATTGGGGTTGCGACTGACAATAGGACAGAAAAATAGTGCTTGAGAGCTGAGGCTCTCTTTGGCAACCAAGAAGCTAAGGGTGAAGTCAATACACTGCTGCAATGAGGTATCCAGTACAGAGAATCTAAACGCAGTGTGAAACAACATATGTGTTTTTTTGAAGTGGATCTTAGCTCTTTGCATTGTGAAACCTGGAGGGAATAAAGGGATTCAGGGAGGGAAGAGCACTTTATTTCTTTTGGGTATAAATCAGATAAAGAGAATGATTAATAAGAGTAGGGTTTTGCTACAGTATTTTAAGAACTCTATCAATATCCTCCTCTCCCTTTCCTTTCCCAGCCTTGATGCAGAGGCCAAAAATTAGAGAGCTGATTAAGGAGAGCTTCAGGGCAATCTAAATAAATGCATCGTGCTTGTAATGAGGAATGTGGCTTCATTTCTGCAATGATGATGAACCTCAGGGCTAGAGGTGGCTGGATATTTAATATTCTCTGTATTGAACTGGATACTGAATGTTCTCTGTATTGGACTTCCCATGTAGCCATCACTCCTCAGCATCTCTGAAGGGCTCAGTCTGCTTACAGGAGCTATCTGGGAAAGGAGGGTGCTGGAGATTGAACAGGGCAAGTTGTTTTTCCAGAGTGCAAGGAGCTTTCTAGACATTTTAACTTGTTTGCCAGCAAAATGAGCTGCCTCATGCCGATTTCCACTTTTACCTCCTACCAAGAAAGATGCAGAAAAACCTTACTGAAAAGTCTACCTTGCCCTGATAAGTATTTACTTACAGTCTTTTGCACTTAAAGACACATCTTACTGTTCTTTTTAAAGACTAATGGCCCATTTCATGTGCCACATGAAGAGCTTTTATTAGCCAAGAAGTAAAGATGTGTCCTGTGTCAGAGAAGCAGAAATCCACCAGAGAGTAAAGGCCAAAATCTCCCACTGCAGCGAGAAAATAAAGTTGTCCTAAACAATGAGACTATTTTAAAAAAAGTAATAATATTATCTTATTCCTTAGACAAACTAAACCTCTTTCCTTATTCTCTATCTCCAGACATGTTCCTGTATGACCTACACTATGTGTTGGTTACCTGGCAGGGGCCTGGAATTGATCTTTCAAGGTCCCCTCCAGCCCCTAACATTCTGTGATTTTATGATCCTGTGAACAGCCCTCTCTCTTGTGAGCAGAAACCCTTGCTGACCAAGGTTCTTTTTATGCCTCTGACACAGTTCAGTCACATCCAGCAAATGATTTTAGGAACTGCCTAAGGGACTCTTCCAGGATTTATGTGCTTAAAGAATGATTGAAGGGGCAGGTAAGTGCCAAAATATGGAGTTGCAACCTTCAGAAGTATCCACTTCAGCTGCTGCCTTAGACTCACAGACTTTCCTTACTCAGCTAGTAGCTCCTGAAGGAGGTTTCATGCCCCAGGCTGTCTTGGACTAAGCAACCTGTTCTCACCTAGGTCAGAAAACTTACTTTCATCTGCCCACATTCCTGGTTGTCAGGAAGCTGTTCCAAAACATATATCTGATAGATGAAAAATCCTGTGATCACTTGAAGAATGCTCAAGGAGGGAGCTGTAGGGTTCTGCCACCCATGGGCTCTGCACAGACTTGCTCTGCTCCCAGAATTAGATCCAAAGGGTTGATCTTGTCTATTCTATCTTATCTTCTGTTTTGCTGTTTGTGGAGAGGAACAGTTCCAGCAGCTAGCAGCACAGACAGAACTAAAGAAGAAGCATCTCATCGACTCTTTTGAGGGCTGAGGATGCTGTGAGACTGAACAGTTTTCTAAGAAGGGTGTGGTATATCCATGTAGGCTTGTTGCTTCTATTTCTTCATTTTTTCCACTGTCCTTGGGACCTGTTGAGGCAAAACAGCTGCTCCTGGGCATGAGTCTAACACATCCAAACCTCACATCTTGTTATCAGACCACAACGAAGAAGACAGAAGAGAACATCTATGCTAAGATCCCCTTTCTCCTTCCCATCTCTTGGAGAATTTTTATGGTTTTATGGTTTCAAACAAAGTTGAAAGCCATTTAAAGCTCCCTGTTGTCTTTGAGAAAGCACATGAACTTTCTCATCACCAGAACCATACTTCAGGTTCTAGGGGGCATGAACACATTTTCCTTGTTCACTTGCTTCCAATCACACCCAAACCCTTCTGGTTTAATCAGTATTTCAGGGAGGAAATGGGGGCAGGTTCTGTAAGCATAAAGTGCTCTGGGAAGAGTGGCATTGAAGAAAAAAAATTTAAAAAATGCTTCACTTCTGTGACTAAAGGAGAGAAGGAAAAAATAAAATAAAAATAAATAATGATTGAAAAAATAAAATAAAAATAAATAATGATTGAAAAGTGCAGAGATGTGTCAGTTCAGACTTCAAACTTGAGGAAGGAATTTAGTATTCTTCACAATGTCTTTCTTCCTGTGTCTTCTGCCACAGTTTCTTCTCTACTTGCTAATTCATCTTAATTATAGAATATGTGGACAATTCAAAGCAAAGTTCGTTGCTGACAGTGCTTGAACAAGAGAACAGGCTCATGCATAGGCACTGTGCTGAGAAAGTCTAATTAGCTGCCTATAGTTGAAAATGGTACTGAGTGCACAAGTGAAGGGATTGGTATGCCTGGATTTTTGTACAGATTTCCTTAGTCTTTCTGTTCTGTTGCTGGCTCTCCTATCCTCCTACCCTCTCTGCCTCCTTGCATCTTGCCTTTCCCAGGGGATGAAGTGTCAGACTGGGATGAAGAGGAACTTCAAGTATGTTGAGGGCTTCAATGGGATATTTATGAAGTAACAGGGGTGTCTTATTCTGAACAAACCCGTATGCAGCTCTGCTTGATCTCAGAAGCAGACTATTACCAGTAATATTAGTAGTATTAACAGTATTAGAAGCTTGACTGCTATAGAAATATGATCTCAAATTAGGTGAATTTAGTGACTGTAGCACTAACTGATTTTTAACTTGGGGTCACAACCAACACTGGAAGAGCAAATAGGAGTTCAGGCTGAGAGCACAGATACAGAACCAAGAAGCAGCACAAGCCAAGGCATCATGAGGGTGTGTCTGTATCTCAGTGGGCTTTGTGCCCCACTGCTGGTGAAGATGCTCTCTGCCCAGCACAGAGATGCCCTCTGCCTTGGGGTTGCCCATTTTCCTTGGAGTCATGCAGTTTCCTCACAGAAGACTGTGAAATACTCTATTTTGAGGAGGTTATTATCTCCCAGGACAACCAAAGTGAAATTGCCACTCTCCTTGGAAATAAGCAATGGTGCTTGAATACCAGGCTATTCTACTGCTTCTCTGTCTTGCTGGGAGTGACCTTCCAGAAATTTCTTTTCTCTGCAAGACATCTCACCCCCAAAGCCATCTCATTTTCTGCTGCCTATCTATGCAGAATAGGAAGAAGGTTTTATTTAGGTAGCTCTCTTGCACTTAAAGCAAATTACTAGGGTAATTACTAGGGTTCTCTATTTCTGCGTATGAGGATATATCTGGATGGTTTTGAATGGTAGAAAACAAATGACACAGTTTACTAAAGAGGGGAAAATTTCAGAGATTAGTGGTCTTAAACAGAGCCTGCTTCTTTATTTAGTAATGTGGAAAAGTTTGTATACAACTCTCCACCTCTTCCCCAGAATGTCTTTTGCTTGTATAAGGTGAAAAGATTATGCATTGTTTTGGTCATGATAAACCCCCCAGTCATCCATGAAACCGAGTTGACCCTTTGCAGTGTCCACCTCTGTTTCTTCCCATTTCTACAATGGGTTAGGCAGCTCACTATACTACTCAGTATTCATAGCCATGCTTAGAGCAGGCAGAGTAAGACCTAGTAACTTATATGGGACACCCCAGTACTGGCTTTTCCTACTCCTGGGACCCACACAGCCATCCCTTTCTAGTCATCAAAATATATTCTTGATAAAAAGTGAACCAGAACAGAGGGTAGCCTGCCTACTGCTCTGTTACTTAGACAAGAAGTTGTTAACATTTGATGCCTTTATAACAGAGACTGCAATTTTTTTTTAACTAAAACCATGATCACAAGTACTCAGATGTCCAAATCTCATTGAAAGTCTAAGGAAGTTGGAAAGTTTCAGGATTCCCTTGAAATACCAGCCTGTGAAGGAGAGATGTAGCACTGTTAAATTGACCAGACTCTTGGCACTGCCAAAGAGTTATATTATTTCCAGTGGCTGGAAAAATGTTTTTAGGACATAACTTCCTCCAAGGGGTGCCACCTTCTGCAGTAAAAAATGCAGGAGGAAAGCAAAGCAGCACACTACATCTCTCAGCTCCATCCCCAGGGCAGAATCATTTTTACCCAAACTGTTACTGAGGGCCTTGACAAATTTTTTTCTGATGTTTCACTTAAATCCTTCTTGCTTGCTTTTAAGTCAGTAGGTTCTTCGATCTACAGTGGACACACATTTCTCTATTCATGACCCACTGTGCAGCTACCTTCAGTGCATGTGAAATCTGCTGTTCTAATTCCTCTCTTTTTTAAAACATCAGGGTTAAACAATTAGTTTCTTTCAAAATTAAGTATTTCTAAATTAAGTCAGACTTCCTAGATGTCTGGTGATCATTGTTGTTGTCCTGATAATTAGTTTCAAGTTAGTTGGGTTATATAGAATCATAGAATTTTCAGGGATGGAAGGGACCTTTAAGATCATCTAGTTCCAACCCCCCTGCCATGGGCAGGGACACCTCCCACTAGATCAGGGTGATCAGAGCCCTGTCCAGTTTGGCCTTAAAAACTTCCAGGGAACCTCTCTGGGCAACCTTTCCTGGTGTCCCACCACCCTCTTGATGAAGAACTTCTTCCTAACTTCCTAACTTCTAAATCTGCCCTCCTCTAGTTTGAATTAATTCCCCCTAGTCCTGTCTCTCCCCAGCTTTCTTGTAGGCCCCTCCAGATAATGGAAGGCTACAATAAGGTCTCCTTGGAGCCTTCTCCTCTCCAGACTGAATAACCTCAACTCTCTCAGTCTGTCTTCACAGGAGAGGTGCTCCAGCCCTCTGATCATCCTTGTAGCCCCTCTCTGGACATGCTCCAGCATGTCCATGTCCCTCCTGCAAAAGGGGCTCCAGACCTGGATGCAGTACTCCAGGTGGGGTCTCATGAGAACAGAGTAGAAGGGGAGAATCACTTCCCTTGAACTTGCTCTAATGTATCCCTTGCCATACTCAACCCAACCTGTCATTTGCCTGTCTGCAAGTTTGAGGGTAGCCAGAAATGTCCCTACCAAGGGCTACTGTGAAGGGACAAAAATACACAGGAACTCAATAATAAGTTAGCAAGAGACATGCATATATGTATATATATATATATAGGTAAAAATGTTATGTGTATATATATATGTGTAAGAAATCTCGTTACATGGAGCAGCAAGTTTCCATAGATACTGTTTTCCCTCCCACTCATGTTTAGACAAGCTATAGAGCAGCACCTGGACTTAGTATGAAAAGGTGTGAGTAGACATTACAACATGCAAGGTAATAGCCATTTTTCCTGTTTCCTATTTTATGATAACTAAATATTATTTTCCTGCTACTGTTATCTCAATAACAAAGAAATTATACTGTTACTTTGTATGCTATTTTTCTCTATAACCTTGGTTGCAGGATACCACAGCTGCAGATTACTATCAGGGCAGACAAGCAAAGGAAGATTTTAATGATATTTGTAAAGTTCTGGTGGGACTGGATTCAGTTGGTCTTGAGATAAAAGCAACCCTTGAGTATACAACAGTTTTGAACATCTTGACATGATGGGAGGAATAGAAGTAAGGAAGGGACCAAGGAGAGGAAATGTCCACAAATGAAAAATATATATAATCAGATTTTGCTGAGACAGGTAGGATCCCAATGAGGGCTGTGTTACTTGAATTGCTGTCTGTATGAGACTCTGCAGAAAGAGGGAAGATGAGAGTGACCTTTGGAAAACCCTGGTGAATGCAGCGGCTCAGTAGCAGCTTCCTTTCACCAGATTGCCTTAAGAACACTTTCCTGCCTTGCCTTTTCTTTTCTTTGAAGTAAGGCACTGTCAGGATAGCTTGTACTTTTTGTTTTCAGCTGTCACCCACTCCTGCTGCAGTCAGAATTGAATTTATCAGCCCTGTCATGGAGGTGCAGCAGCTGAAATAACTGCAAATAGGAAAGGCTTTGAGCGATGAAGCAGACAGCTATGGGCTGGACGGGCTCTTCTGAGAACAGCATTCAGCCACAACCAGAAGGAGCTGGAAAAATACCCGGTAGGATGGGCTCAACCTCCCTACTGTATCTTTCTTGTTTGGCTTGGTTTGTGGCAGGTGGGTGGGTGGATGGATTACTTATGCAGAGATCAGAGATATGGTTTGCTACTGCTGCAATGGCTACACCACCAGTCCTCACTGCTGGGTTGGGTTGCCCTGGGTGATAATGCAAGGGATCACTATGATCCCCTTTCCAGCTCCTGGAATGTGTACCTCCAAGTCTGGGCTGTGAGACTGGAAGGAGAGCTCAAGCCCTGTGTCCTGTTCATTCCAACATCTCTCTGGGGAAAGCCCTACAAAAGGAGCTTGCTTAGGTCAAGACACTGAGATCAATTTATTGTGGAGATTTCTGTGTGCTAAAAATTCTTTGGTAGTGAATTTTGGGCATGTTCTTCTGTTGGAAAAAATTCTAAATGGAGAAATATAACCTGATGGCCAGGCTTTCAAGAGAGATGTCCCCAACAGCTGATAAAGTTTCTCCACCTTCTCCACCAAAGCTTCCCACTAATTTATGATCAACTACTTTGTTTTTGGTTTTGGTTTTGTTTGCTTGGGTTTTTTTGCGTGTGTGTGTGTGGGGTTTTTTTCGGTTTTTTTGGTTTTTTTCCCAGCTTTAATATTTCTGGAGAGTGGAAGTTCAGCAAAATACCTCACACAGGTGTCCTTGCTGTTCTGAAACTCCTACAGGGCAAAACAGCCGCCCAAATCACACTTGGTGGGAGGGCAAAATGCAGTGAGAAGGACACGCACCTCCTATTTTCCATATTAGTCTGACCTTCTGTATCAATACAATGCTTCTATTTATTGGCAGCAAATCTCAGTGTGGTGTTTATTAAACTATTTTTTTTTTTTTTGTGTGGACACTTGGCAAAGTGTCATTGTTAGAGGTGGGAAATGGGATCAAGAGGCAAAACAACCCTTACAAAACATTTATGGCATGACTTGGATAAGAAGGTGCATTCCCAACATTATGGCTTTTGCAAGAGCAGTGGGCAGCTGATGCCGACCTGAGGATGTTGGTCTTTCAGAAAGACTACCTGCTCCAAGTTGCTTTTGCCAGGATCTGGCTTGAAACAGAGAATCTGATGGCTCCTCTGGGATGGAGGATTTCTATTGATGGGCACCTAATCAAGTCCAGGTCAGCAAAAGGTGACCAGAAAACATTCATTCTGCTCTCCCCTCAGACCTGTGTAAAATTGGAAAAATTGGAAGATACACCACTGCTGTAAATAGTTACCTGGAGGTAAATAAGGACCAGTGGAAGGAAGCAGGGAGTGGGCTCCCAGTCCTCTTTTTTTCTCAGGAGCAGAAGTGCTTGGGCAGGTCTGTGGGAAGGACACTGCTCTGCTTTTTTATCTTCACCATCACTCCTTCAAAGTCTGCAGCTGTGGCTTAAAAAGTGCTTTACAATATACAAATGAATAGCTGAGAGGAGACAAAAACACAGCTCAGACATTTCTTAAATGCTTTGGTGCAACAACTTTTTACTCCTAAGATTTTTGGGAATGAAACAGTCTTCTGTTGGTGGATGGGCCAGGCTACAGGACTGGCTAAATCTTCTGCAGAAGCAGGAACTATTCTGGTTACCTTCCCTTAATATAATTTATCAAGATGCAGAGTTATTTGATTGTGTATCAGTGTTTCTGAAACAAAAAAAAAAGGGTAGTTTTCCAGAACATATTTGGTGAAAGCACAAGATCTTCAGTTCTGTCTCACAAATTACAAACCTATTACACATTTTACTGCTTTCCCCCTGGAATGAGCCCAGCTCTCTGAACCTCACACTGTGCAGACTGTCCCATTATGAACTGTGTGAAAACAGCGAAATAAAACCATCTTCAATTTTTTATTTTTTAAATTTTTTTATACCTTTCTGAATCTTGTTAGCCATGAAATGCCTCACATTTGCTGCATATTGTGGCAATAAATACAAAATGAAGTGAAAGAGGATTTGGATTATTAAACTACACTCCTTAATAGATTTGATTGCACCTAATGTCTAAATCATGCAGCATTGCTGAGACATGAACAGCACTTCTTGATCCAGCAGAGCCCAGTAAATTGAAGGTCTGATGAAGGAAAGGTCCCTCTATGGGAATACATATTCAATACATGATAGCATAATGTCCTATTTTAATGGTAGAACACACATTTTCCTTCCTTCTCTGGAACCTTGATTATCATCCTGGGCGGCACTGAAGTGGTCTTCATAATTTGGATATCACTTGCTCTTACTGTGTTTTCCTGCTTTTAAATTGGAGGTATTTTTTGCAAATCTCTCCTACTCTTGCTGTCAGAATCCTCCAATTAAATGAGTAGCTAATTGACAATAACACTGATTCAAAAAAATAACAATGGTCATTGAGGATGGCAGCAAATGTTAACCTTTTGGGTTTAGATACAAAATTTTAATCATGTATATACATACACACATATGCTGTAATTTGGTTGCAGTTGTTAAACATTTTCCTGAAAACTTTCTGCAATAAATCCACAGAGGTGTGGGTAATGAGATTAGTAATTGTCTTTAGAAATAACACAGGCTGCATTTTAGCATTTTAGGGTGAAACTCAGACGGGTAAAGATTGCCAGAACTCTCGGCTGCCTTCCTGGTTCCAGTGAGGGTTCATGTGATTCAGGGAGCTTTTACACAGCGACAAAGACCTGGTGGGATGTTCTGCCCTCTGTAAGCCCAGGAGATCTTCTTGCCACTTTTATCCCAGGACAGAGAAGTAGCTGCTCCAGACCTTGCTAGCCTAGCATGAGCTGCAGCACCTGGACTAGTGATCATGCACATTGCCAGCTTGGCTAATTTGTTTGGTCCTGCTCACTTCCACCTTCTCTGAATGAAGAGCTGTGTGGCCTCTGACATGACAATGGTGGGGCTGCTCCTAAGCTCTTGCCCCACCATCTCTTCCCCCTTGTCCAGGACACCCTCTTACTTCCTTGCTGCACCTATCCTTCTCTTCCTTCCCTTCCTCCTTTGCTGCACCTGGTTGTGCCAAGGCTCCTTTCCTTGGGGTGATGGGTTGCTCACCGGGCTGTTGTTAAAACCTGTCTGGCACAGCTTCGTGTTAGCATGGGGCTATAGGCAGTCTGGCAGACCTAGCTCCTTGCTGCCACTAGCTCTACGGTCTCTGTGGGTTACAATCCATGCTGTGGTGCAAAATGGCCTTCAATATAACAGCAAAAAGTCTTGGGGTTCTGGTTATAAACTTCTTGTAATCACTGGATGCTTAATTTTTATTCACTCAGCTCCTTCTCCTCCACTGACATTTTTGTGACTACTTATATACCTTCTGGAAGAAGAAAAACAACAAAAAAAGCAGGAACTCAATAATATATTTTTCCTATACTTTTTTATTAAGTCACTATTGAATTAAAGTGTATTTATTTTTATTAACGGTGATTTTCACTGTTCCTTTCCAGAACACAAGAGACATCAGTAAGTAAGGCTGTACATCAGCCCATGACTGTATGTGCAGGTGTCACTGCTGCACTGAACTGCTTCTCTTCCTCTCCTCCTTGCTGTGTGTCACCTTCACACCATTGCCACCAGCTCTCAATCACTCCCTGCTATGGAGGTCAAAGAGTACTTGCAAAGTCTTAAGTCTTCCTGGTGACAGTCCAGGGGGCTGCTGGAGCACTTGAGACAGGTTTCCTCTCCCTTTCTCAGCCTTCACAATGAAAGCTTCTTTTCCTGACCTTGAATCACTTAATATTTCTTTAGTGCTCTACGAGCAGTGGTGTCAGCCAACAAATTGTTGTGCCTTGGTTAGCCAGAATTTATCTGGGCATATTTCTTCACAGACTTTCATCATAGCAAAATCTAAATTTAATTTAGTGTGATTCCCTCACCTTTACCAAATCTTTGGTGTAGGTAAATCGGAATTGCTCCTAAATTTTCTTCATGGTTACTAGCTTCTGACTCACAGGAATGGATTTCATGTTAAGGTACTAGGTTAACAATTAAAATGTTTCAAAATGTATTTATTGAAAGACCCTGGGCAACTTATTTAGTCTTTCCTTGCTTCCACATGACACTCAAAATGATCATCATGCTCTTTCTTTTCTTGAGTAACCCACAAAGCTTTGTGGTTGTTCTCTACAATATTTACATGTTGCTCACTTACTATGTACTTTGCATTTTCTTTGGAAATGGTAGTATCTGGGGTCTCTCATACAAGTATCTTTGTGTCAAAAAAATGACAAACCATTTACCTTAATTTCTGTACAGCACCCTATGATTTAGCCTGATTAAGGAAAAAAAGCAATATGAAAATTTAAACAGGAATATTTTAAAAAAAATTAATGTATTCAGCATTAAAACAATCTCCCTCTGCAGCCATGAAGTCCCACCAGGAACAGAGATTTCAGAGAGGATTCTGAGCCTGAGACATCCCACCCCATCTCCATACCAGGCAGGTACTGTCCCCCTTGAGTAGCCTGCTTAGACTGTACAGTCTAGTGGCTTCGTATTGCTCTGGAAAAGTGACTCCTACTATTTTGAAAGACAGAAAGTATGATATGTCCTTCCCAACATTTGGCAACATGGTTGTGCCACACATAGTCTGCCCCAGGCTGTGTACTCCAGCTACACCTAAGACCTAACTGGCCACTTGCAGACTCTGTCACAGCCCAATCTGACCATGAAGGTTGCCTCAGGGCTACCTTTTACACCCAGTGAAGATGACCCAATAGTCAAAAAATGCACCACCAGAGGGGTCTGTGAGTATGCCTGCATGGTGGTTATCTCCAGCTAGTTCCTATCTCCATCAAAACCTATCCACAGCCCTTCTGAGAGTTGCACTCTCCCTCCATCAAATGGTTATTTCTCAATAATTTGGGTGGCGCTTGCCCTGGCATGAAGAGAGACATTCACATTTCATCTGGGCAGGAAATCCATATTCTGTATTATTCCTGTGTTAATAATACAGAGGGCTAAATCAAAGGTGAATTGATTTCCTGAAGCTGAACAGACTTTTGGCGTTAGCACAGATACAGCCACAGTCAAAGAGCAGACCTTTCAATTTAGTTCTGCTGCTGTCAATGTAAATAAAGTTGCTCATGAAGCAAATTGCAGCCAGTTATTGTCTGCACTCAGAACCATTATGTTCTTTGGAAATGATCATTTAT
The DNA here is from genome assembly GCF_003957555.1 of Calypte anna. Taxonomy (NCBI): domain Eukaryota; kingdom Metazoa; phylum Chordata; class Aves; order Apodiformes; family Trochilidae; genus Calypte; species Calypte anna. The sequence goes on along the minus strand of NC_044253.1, from coordinate 14,453,113 downwards.
GTTAGACAGCGTATTATGTTTCTATGAAACTGTGTCAGGCAAATGCAAAGCACAATTTACCTTGAAGGTCAGGTGAATATTGCAATTGGCACTTACAGGTCATTGTTATGCAGCTAAAATGATCCCAGAGAAAGGAGTGATATTTGTGAAATGATTTAAAACCAGAGATTCTTGATTAGATGATAGGAACCAAGAGAAAAAGCCACATGGGCTGTTAATCTGTAAGACCAGGGAGGGCTGGAGGTGCAGATTCAGCATGATTATCTGGCTGGTGTGGGCAACACTGGTGTGTGGGAAAGCATCCAAACATCCCTGGAAGGACATGGCAAGGATAGTGCCTCTTGTCAGGAGGAGGGCGTAACACCCATTTAGATACAATTAAAAGGTGGCAGAGAGAGTGGGCAAGTAGCCCTGTGAGAAGTGGCCTTGCTGGTAGAGCAGGGCACCTCTCTTGTCACTGCCTGATTACAAACCACCTTGTACAACCATTTCAGAATCCTATAGGCTTTGTCCTTTCTGAACTCACTTACAGACAGCAAAGAGAGACCTTAAGGCTCTGAAATGGTGATTATTAATCTTGATGCTGGCACCTCCAGAAAACAGTAAAATGGTGGACCTGGCTGTTGGTAGGAACCATCTGGAAGACATATCCTAGTGCCTTTTCCAGACTAATTGGATGAGACACAGCAATAATTTTCTGCACAGGTCTCATGTTTGATGGAAATAGCACAGCCATGACCTGGCAGTATTGGTGGTCTCATGCTAATGGTTCGTGGGAGAGAAAAGGGACTATCAGTAGTGCTTTGATGTATAAAACTGACTTCTTTTACTTCCAAACTTGCAGCAGGAGGCAGGATGTGAATTACCTTAAAACACTGCTGGATACAGAAATAATAAAAAGAAACCTGAGTAGATTATAACTGAATGTCCTTTTTAATGGTGCTTTCCCTAATGAACTATAGCTCTCCCACCTCTGTCAAAAGTTTCCTTTTTCTGCCTGTTAACATCAGACAATCAATCTCATCCCATCAGCTTCAGCAGTATGTAACTCTCTGAACTCACTGGGGAAAGACTTCTTTTTTTTATTTCCTCTTTAATTAAGGTCTGCAGAATGCTGCTTTACTTGCAAGGCTCAAAGATGTATGGACATTGCTTTAAACAAACCATCGAGAGAAGAGCATTAAAGACAGCCCTCTCTAACACTAATTTAAGTGGTCCAAAGCCACAGGTAAACTAGTGCACAGGCAACAACAGCAGCTACAAAAGGAGGTAATGATATACAATTACTGGATTTGCAAATACTCTGTTGGGAACAGGGCCTCCAAGCACACTCTGTGAGACTGCCAAATGGTTCAAAACATTTTTCTACAATTGCAAAGCAAGAAGGCACTTAGTAGCAGCACACACAGTATGGCAGGTTCTTTGATTAGTATGAATGTCTCCATCAAGCTAGTAAGAGACAGGAAGAGAAAAATGCTTTCCATCCAGTTTTGCTACTGTCAGCATCATTATTCCTATAATGTAGTCAGAAGTTATTTTAAACAGCTGTTAATAGGTAGAGGCTGGTCCATTCAAGTACACACTCAGGCACCTGCCTGGTGATAACCCAGGCCTCTCTTGATGTGGGCTGGTCCCTGATCATTGCCTTTATTGCTTGCCATCCATGCCCAGCCCATTAGCTTGCTCTTATTCTCCAAAGGAGTCTGGGCTCCACTGCTACCTGCCTGTCCTTTCAATAGAGGTGGCTGATTGCTCTCTGTCAAGCACTTCAGATTAACCTTGAAATGCTTCTGCTTTCTGTGCTCTGTTCTGTCCAGGTACTGCCTGGGCATCCATCTGTTGACTGTACAAGCTGTGCTTTTTTCCCTGCTTCTGAACAATCACTAGGAAAACTCTTAGCCAATACTAGCCAGCAAGACTTCACAACACTACCTACAGTTAGTCCCTGAGACATTGCTAGTGGGGTAGGTAAGGCTACATGAGTGTAAATTCAAGCAGAAGCTAAATATGTGATGATATGTTTTTGGGCTTCTTGACTCCATTCATGGGGTCATCTGTTGATTATCTCACAACAGTCTAGTTAATCAGCACTGACAGACAAGCACTGCTACTGAGAATTTGCCCTCTATATAGGAAAGCAAATAATCTTATGAGTGTCAGACCTCAGGACCTGGATGTTTCATTCTTAGGTTCTTCTTTATTCATAAAATATCTGAGCTGGAGCACTATACTTCTCTCATAAGGGCACTTGGAGTCTTCTATCCAATTGCCTATTTTCATTTCACTGGGAATTTGATGCAATGAGATCTTTATCCTTCACTGAGTTTGATTGTAAATGGTGAAAAAATTTAAAAAATCTGCTATGGAAGGGCTGAGTCACATGGAATGACTGCAATGATAATATTTTGGTAGAAGACCAGGCTAAACAACATGGAATAAATTACTATTTTCCTCCTTGATTTTTTTTGTGAGGAATGTAAGCAAGGAGCAATGCAGTAAGTACTTTGAGAGGGTCTGAAATACAAAATGCAGCTTGCACTGTGAATTCTCATGTTACTGGGGTGTTTATGAAATCCTTTTTTCTCAAGAAACTATCTGGTGGCTTCAGATTAGATTGTACATACCTGTTAGGAAAAAGCAGAAAGGGATTCTGATAAAAAGACCAAAGGCATAACCCATAAATCAAGAAGCAAAACAAAAATGGAACCTGCTGCTGATGGAATTTCCATTGATTTATTTGAACAGCCCAGTATGAATAATAACTTAATCTGTCTCAAGACTCTCCCCACAGCACACTGATTTACAGCAGCCATCCATCTCTTTTCATAATTAGCAGGCTCTGACAGTATTTATTCTTTGCTGCCCACCTTCATTACAATTAAAATTTAGACTTCCTCCCTGCTCTGGAGCAGACAATATTCCTTCATTCAACAATCCAGCATTGGCTGGTGCACGGGGATTACTCAAGTGCTTGGTTTTGGGGAGGTGATTCTTTATATGCCACCTCCTTTGCACTGGCAGGTAGAGGCTGCTGCTTACAGGAGAAATCTTTTTTAGGACTGCAGCAGAAATCATCACAGCTTTGGTACTGGGTGGCTAAAAAAGAAATGAGGATATTATGCTGAACATAAAGACATGGAGAAGCCACGTGTCATCTGCCCCCTTGAATGCTTGCTGAATTAAAGAAGCAAAGGGAACCAAGGTAGCCAAATGATTGGTTAATGAAATCAGCCAGGCTCCTTTGTTACAGGTGATTTTATTCGATCTCAGGTTCTCTTCTAATCTAAACTTCAGGGAATACTTGTTTACCACACTGTGGAAATGGATGATGAATTTATTTGAAGCTCGAAAAGCATAAATGAAGAAGCGTCCTTTAAATTTGGAAATACTTCTTAAATAGCTGGATATAAAATCAGGAGGTAATTTTCTCTCTCAGTGAATTTACATCGTTGACATGGTATTATTAGTGGATAATCTAATCCTAAAGTTAATGTGGCCCATCTTGGACAGACTGCCTTTCCAGAATGCTGGATGGGCCAGAAGTCTCATAACAAAACAAATCATAAATGTATTGCTTATTAATAGGGTAAATCAAGAGAAGGTGTTAGGCATTTAACAGACATGCAATATTGCTGGGAAGTTAATTAAATAACCATTGGCAGATGTATTTATGTGACCACTTTTGGTTATTAACTGAAATTTAATCAAATTCCTTATGGCAACACGTGATATGATCTCCAAACAGGTTTATTGAAGATACAAATGAAACCTCATGTTTTCAACAGTTATTTTTAGATTCAGAGATACATGGCACAAGTTTTCATGGAACTTGTAGGTAGGCAATTTGAGAGCTCTGCTGTGCTGTCATATTTGGGTGAAGACAAATGACTCTTTTAGAATTTATTTTTGGGTATGAGACCCAGAGTCTGGGCCTTCAGACACAGAATAGGAGTCCACAAGCCCTGTTTTAGACATTAGAGCCTATTAAACAGAATAAGCTCTAATAATCCCTCACTGGAAAACTGCAGTGTCAAAATAGGAAGCCTCATTTTGTTCATCATGTCTGAGGTAAATATATTGCAGTCTTTTTAGTTATCTTCATTATAACAAACCTCATCATGCTCCTCTAGGAGGGGCACCTCCACAATGCAGTTTGCCAGCAAGTTGGTTTTACATCTGATTTTGTCTACTGGTTTGTCCAGTCCTTCAGCACAAGAATGTTGTTCAGTAATACTGCTCTTTGGTTTTGTATCTAAGCTAGTTTAACACCACAGGTCCTATCTGAAACATCACTTAGATCCCTTACCTTATTATTCTACCACACTTCTCTAGTTACGTTTACCAGGAAAATTGAGCTAGAAGATGAACCTCTTGCTGATTTTTTTTTTTGGTTGTAGCATGGGACTTTTGTTATCTGGCACATAGTCTTGATGAAGGAACTCAGAGAAAGCTGTAAAGGAGTAGTTTATATCAATGGTCAAATGTCTTTTACAGTACCACCTCTGAAAACCTCTTCATTCAATTGCCCTTTCAGGCAGTAACAACTGCCTGTGCTGATTTGTGGTCAAGCCAACAGAAGGAATAAGTACCTCCTTGCCTTTAGTGCATGTGAAGGGGATTTCTAAATGACTGCAGGGAACACCTTTTCTTCAGGATGTGCTATTTTACCCAGCAAGAACTGCAGAAAAGACTGTAAAGCAAAGCCCCTCCTTGAAGATCACGAACACAGTCCTTACTACAGCAGACAACAGGAAAAGGGGGGGGGGGGGAGGATGAACCTTTGCAGTGGCACACAGCTCAGTTGAAAGGAGAAGAGATTAATTCAGGATGCAGAGGCATACAAGGTGACAACATCACACTGAAGTACCCATAGTCACCCACTGTTCAGAAAGTCCTGACAGTGTCTAGGTCTAAATGAACAGTCTGTTTGCCTGGTCTCTGAATTCCCTGGGGTTTTTGCAACATCACTATTTCTTTGTTAATAAGTGAAAAACAGGGTTTAACAGGGTTTTTTATAGAACCCTTCAAAAAGTGAGCCAGAATCTGTGTAGGCAGACTGAAACTGGGGTCCAGATTTGAAGGTGCAGAATAAAACCATATGCTCTTTTTTAGTAGACATGGAGAAGATGCTGTAGTGTAGTCTCTTGGGAGGATTTATGTTTGTGTTCCTTTGTGTCAGGCACAACATCAGGAGGAAGAAAACAAAAAGGAGATTCAGATATCTCATTTGTGAGGATTCCTTTATATAATCCAAGTCCAGAGCTTCATTTGTGTGAGTGCAAAACCTCCACCAATCACTTGTGGTGCAATGACAATACATTTCTTGGAGTTGGTCCTCCAGAGAAGCAGGCATGACTACAGCATTTTGTGTGCAGTTGAGTGCTTCTCAGCCAAGCATGGATGACACCATGGAGATATGCATGAGATAAAATCACTCTAAGAAATGTCCCCCTCTGCATTCATATAAACACATGTTCAGAGTTACAACTTTACATTCAAAACTTTGCAGAGGAAAGGGGTAAAGAGCGTTATTTTAGAGCTGTGCAGATTTTCAAATTCTTAGCCAGACATGAAAAAGCAGCACTTCCCTTCACCCCCAAGAAACATTCAACACAGGAGTTACTTAAATTCTAAAAGAATTAAAAATACAAAACAAAAAACAAACCTCCAGAAACAGAGACCGTGTAAGAAAAAGTTCATATTCTCTGAAAGATATTTCAGTGTTACATCACCTTTTCTTTAGACCTTCTTTGAAGATTTTTATTAAGAGAAATTTGGAAAAGCCAGTTTGCTTTGAAATGGAACATAAGAATTTACAGTGAAAAAAAGCCACTGAAATCCTTTGTTTTTCTGTAAACTGCCAATAGTGGTAAGGCAAAAAATTATAGCCACAAATTCTTTTAGTCAACCCAATGTGCATTTTTTCCATCAAAATCCATGCTACCCTGCTGCCTCCCAGCAGTGAAGAAGCTCTATCACAGCTGTTCCTGACCTCTCCAGAAAAACTGCTTGATCAATGGAAAGTGAAGATGAGGCAAAGACCTTCCCTACAGATAACAGCCTTCCACTGAGAAAGACAGCATCTCTGCTTTTCATTAGGCACAGAGACCTTTTACAGTTTGGGAAAAAAGGAAAGAGTTTCATTTCAAAGTGCTGCATTCAGGCTCATTTAGAGTTTAACAGACAGTGCTGTATTAATGGCTGTCATTTTCTTCTTGTGCTCATACCTGCTGACACAGGCTTACAGCATCCTCACGTTTGTCAAAGTTGTTCATCTACCCCAGCCTGCTCCAAAATACACCCCAGAGCCCAGAGTGAAACTAGGTGATTCTTTAACTGCTGCTTGTCCCTGTGCAATCAAGGATCTGTCATAAATGAAGTCTCATAAATCTGAAAATTTGAAATCCATGTAGTATAGAAATAGGCTTGCTTTCATCTAGAAACAAGCTGATGGGGAGCTTGAACCATCCTGTGCATTTTAGAGGTGTCTGAAATTTCTTAATTATTTGAGGTCCCAATTTTGCTGCTACATTGATGAGTATTGTGTTCCTAAACCAGCAGCATTGTCCCCTGCTCAACCATCTCTTGCCAGTGAGTAATTTCTTAAGCATTTTGAAATGTGAAGCTCATAAAACTGTGAGAGAGCTGACAGAAAAAAAAACTGTAAACAACCAGAAGAACAGGCAGAATTCGTCGAATTATTAACTTCTAATTTTCAGCTGCCACCTTGGATGAAGGCAGGAAAGATGTTTCTAAATTTCTTGCACAGTCTAAAGTACCGGGAGTATTGAAAGACATAGGACTTCATGCTGACTAAGTGTGTAACAGAGGCTCAAGGTTGTGCATGAAGAACATAATCACATCTCTGAAATTTCCTTTAGTTTCCTGTTGTTTTTTTAAATCTGTCCAAAGTATTCTTTAGTTAAGTTTATTTTCCTTTTCAAGTGAGTATCACAGCAAAGAATCAATGCAAAGAAAGGTGTTTTGTATGAAAGATAGAAAACATTTCCGATGAGGTATATGGGAGGGAAATGGAGAAAATGATATCCTTCTCCACTGCAAGTGATTCAATGGAAAGCATCTGAAATGCTTGAGCTCTACACTGCTGGAGGACAGTAGACTTCCTTGGAGGAAGTATTAATACTTGTCTTCTTCCTAAGAGATCTGCTTTTGATCTGAGGCAAGGAGGCAGGATAGACTTTTGGTTCATCATGTACAGTGATTTTCTGTGTTAGTTGCTCTTCAGCAGGTAGAGCTATTTAGAAACACAGTGGGAACAGGATAAAAAGCCATTTTAACAGCACACAATAGCAGTATGGGTATCTTGATTTAAAAAAGAAAAATATATAAAAAGAAATGAAAAGCAATTCTATTTGTGCATTTACCCCTTAAAATAATAGATTAAGGAATGGACTTGAAGGAGAGATATTAATTTAAAGTTAAACCCAAGTCATTGATTCGACTCATTTAGTTACCAAAGCTAAATTATCCAGATGTTCTACATTACACTGAATTTTTATCATTGCATATAATTCTCTCACTTGCTACTAACCCCAGTGACCAGGCACGGAATTCTGAAATTGGGCTGTATACTTCTCCCATTCTTGTTTCATCATGAGTTTGGATTTGAATGCTGGCAATATTTGAAGGGTGAGGCCATCTCTTCCTGCTACATCTGCACCAACACTGCCTTCATGGAGCAATCTCACTATTTTGTGTCACAGATGGGCACAAAAAAGGTTGGTGAAGCTTTATTACAATATTCTTTTCAAGCACTTTCAAGGGGAGCCATGCAGAAGTGAACTTGGTAAGAAAGTTTGCATGACTTATTGATACTGCCACAGCATCTGAGAAGAGCAGATGCTTGCAGCTTGTAGAGGAAAACGATTTCCTGTAGAAGAAATGATGAAAATATTCAGGGAGATAAAAAGGCTGCAGAGTAATTTCCTGGGCATGCTGGGGATTCTGTACACTTCTTTAAATGATGACATACTTGCACCACAGGAACAGCAGGTGACATGTCACATTAGACTCATTAGGTGGGAAGTGCAACTGGACTGCAGCCTTGCTCTGGTTCTATGATGGATGGAAGGGCTGGAGCATTGGCTGTCAACTCAGACATGCAAAATGTGGTGGGCAACCATGGCTTGGATGTCCAGTTCTGAGGCAATCACTAACAGCACACCCACCCCTTGTTACCTCATAAAAATGACAGGAAGGATATTCAGGTGCTATGCTCTTTCTTCCATCTTTCTTCTAGTATTTCCTGTCCTGTAAAGGAAGTCATTTCATGATGCAAAAATATTTCCTAAATGTGCTGTGAGCCCTCCACATTAACTCATGCCAGAAACATGAAAACTTCCTACAGATTTTTACCACCAAATTTGTTTCTTCAGTGGATTTTTAGTTTCAATTTCAGACTTTAAAATTTTGGAAAGCATTGAGTTTCCATTAAATAGGAGACTGGGTTGACATGAGTGAAAATGGTGAGACAAGAAGGGAAAGCCACCCATTGTGTAGAATCTATGCTGGTATTTTACTCTGAGTTATTTTACTTGTTTTATCTCATGATGACTATAAGATAGAAACCTGAAATTCCATTTATCTTCCAAATAAATCCTGCTCTGCTACAGTGGCTGATCTGGCAGCTAATTAAGTGGTTATGAAAGTCTCATAGTCTTTCCAACCATTTTTTTTTTTTTTTAAAAGACTATGATCTTCAGCTCACAGCATTGCAAAGACTAGAGCTTCTCTGTCTTTAAATTAAAACATTGAGACAGTATTTCAGATTGAAATAAATATACAGATGACCTAGATGCCTTTTCAGTCTCAGATGCTACTCCAGCCAATCAAGGCAGCTTTCCTCACAACAGTTCATGCCCAGGTAACTAAATAATATCTTAGAAACAGTTGCTGGAGAGTTTTATACACTGATTTGACAGTGAAGAAACAGGAAAAAGTAAATCAAGCCTCTGCATTGACAGAGGTGGGCATAGTGTTCTTGTTTGGATCCTGATGAAAGGGCCTTATGTTCTGAAATTTTCTGAGCTTTGCTCCTTGAGATGTGTTCTGCAAAGGGAGGTATTTAAGCTCTCCTCTTTGTATGGGCCAGCTCAAGGTTTATGACTGCCCACAGGCAGACTCTGAAGGGCTTGCACAACACCGAATTTCTGGTTCCCTTTCCCCTTGATTCCCTTCAGGGATGTGACTCCTGGTTTCCATCCACATGAGACAGAAAGCACTCCCAGGAGGGGAGGCAGGCTGTGCTCAGCAAGATGGGCTGCTCCCAGGTGCCAAACTCAGCCCCAGGCATTGTGGCCACAATGAGGTCCTGGTGCTCTGAAGGAAGGGAGCCAAACAGTGGTGGGTTTTAATTTTTAATTTTTTTTTTTTTTAAAGGAAATATACTACTGTCTGTGCTGAGAAGCTGAAGGAAGTTTTTTTATTATTTTCTTTTAAAGACATCAACAACTGTTGTCTGTAAACCATATGCTGACAGTCTCTGTGCATTAAGTTTCTACCCCTCTCTGAATTATGAGAAGGCAGGGAAGAAAGCCTGGTCCTACTACAGCAGAAGCAAGACTAATAGCTTGAACTAAAGTCATTCAAGGTGGAGTCCTTCTTACTCTAGAACCAGTGTGAATTTTCCGTTTTTAGCTGAAGGCAAATATTCTCTTAAAATTGTATTCAAATTATCTCGCTACTCTTGTAGGTCACAGAGTGGATGAAAGAGAAATAGACTTATTATAAAAATTAAAGAAATATCGGAACAGATCCTTAACAGATCCTTAACTCTCTTATGCAGTTTCCTTCCCCTACACATGATCTCTTGTCCTTTAACTGCAGCCATCCAAATAAACAAGGAACAGACAGGGCACTGTTCTCCTCACACCAGTCCACCCCACAGCACGCAGCCCCTCCTCACAGCCCCATCAAACCAATACATCAGCTGGGGGGTCCATTCCCATAGTGCAGCCACGTTAATGCCTGGTACTAACCAGCAGCAGCTAAAGACATTTCATCCCTGTGAATCTATCGACCTGCAACAGCCACAACACAGAGGATACTTCAAGGGGGCTGGAATTCACATCTAGTTGGCCATAGCTTTGTTTGCACAGGCTTTACAGGTTTTCCAGTAACCCTGTAGGTAAGGGAGAGGACAAATGCCAACTGAATTAGAGATGTTCGCTCTGGAGTGCAGAGACTTTGGGAAGTCATCTAATTGGTACCATGCTCCAAGGCTGCTCAGCTTGTCAGCCCATGTCCAGCTCCCTCTCAAGAAAGGCTGTGATCTGCTGTAAATCCTGTGTCATATTGGCAGCCAGGGAGAAATGTATCACATACGCTGAAGCATCTGAAATTACTTCAAACATCCGTGTTTATATGACTGCATTGAGCCCAACAATCACTCTTGTAACAATTTAAGCCTACAATCTTTTGTTATGTACACTTTTATTTATTTGAAAATTGTTGTGCTTATCCTCACTCGACTGAGAAAACTCGCTCAGATTTTCCTCACAGTCCATGTTTCTGAATCCACTCTTGTGTAAGCTCTTGTGTTCTTATTTCCACTTTCTTCACTCAGTTCACTTTTTTTTTTTCTTTTAAATAAGCTGTTCCAGACTGGATATGTTGCTAGTAGATGGTTTGCTAGTGCACACCAGAAAGGACTACCAATTTTTTTTGTTCCATGATCTTCCCCTTATGTACTTATCTCAGAATAAAATTTATTTACCTGTGTACTATTTGATTTAGCTTTGTGATCCCTCCTAACCTGCAGATCCAGTTGTGATGGCTCCTACAGAGCCTCAGATTTTTTTGTAATCTTTCAGTTATATTTCTGCCTCTATTTCTCCACTAAATTCAAGATAATTTTGACGGTGATCCATTCCTCCAAAATGCTGGCAGCCCCTTCAAGCCTGATATCACACTGCAAATTCAGTAAGCAGCGCAATCACTCCTTCAGCCAGGTTATTAATGTAGAATCATGTGGGATTGGACTGAGAGATGCATTTCCAAAACATTATGAACTTTTCAATAATTCCACTTAGCACCTCAGTAGCTTGCTCATGCAGGTATTATAATTCAAAATATTTATGGTGGTTAAGACACATCTTGACCTCTCACTGACTGTATCAGTGGGAAGTTCAGAAAGTAATCACTCATGTAGAAGGTTGGTTGTATAATGATAGTAAAGGAAGGCCACCAAGCAATGTGCAAGTGGTACTGAGGGGCTCAGGAACCTGGGGGAACAACAGCAAGATGGAGGACCATGGTCTTCCTCTACTTCCTCCAGCTGTAACTGCAGCAGGGCATCCTGGGGCTTCTCTGCCTTTTTTTTTTTTTTTTTTTTTTTTTTCTGGCAGAGCTTTGTTGATACTGGATGAATCTGATCTTCTACTTTGGTACTCCTGGCACTTACCAGGTGTGGAGAAAACTCAGAATAAGCTCAGGTGAAAGAAGAACATGCATCAGACAGGGCTTTGTGAAATTTCAGTACTTGAGTGCTCCATACTTAATTCACTGCTCCTAGGTGCAAACCTATAGTTCCCTCACTACCCTACACATAGCACAGAGGTGCTCTGGAGTTTCTACATGGGGTGTTTCAGTGCTGGAGGGAGGTCATACACAGAAATCCTATAGCCAAAAGCCTTATTTAAACATTTTTTTTTAGGCAGGAGAAAGAAGGGAAGTAATCTGAAGTTTTCTGAGACTGAATTAAGAAAACTCTCCTAAAATCTCTCACTCAGAAAAGAAACCCGCAAACACCCAACCAAACCCAAACCAAAAAAAATCACACTAGGAAATCAGACTATTCCTGTTAACTTACAAGTCAGCTGATGACATTTTGGACACCTCTGTATCCCACGCTGCTCTCTAGAACTCACTCTGGGGAAAAGAAGTGGTTTAAGTGACTTCTGCCCTGACTGCTTCTCCTAGTTTCCCAGAATGATGGATGAAGGCGGGGCTGCATCACACCCATCCTCATTCACAGTGGATTTGTCACAGCCCATAATTAAAATGAGAAGGTGTCATGGTTTTTAGGACATGACTTTTTTCAGCTTGTAAATACCCCAAGGTAATGTCTGGATTTACAAAGTAAACTTAACTGTGGTTCTGCTGATTTTTTTCCCCTTCCTCAGAAAATATTTCACAAAAGAAATCTCCTTGTGTGCCTGTACAAAACAATAATCGATAATTATATTTTTATCCTCAGTTGATTGGCACTAATCCTGAAAAAAATTGAAGAAAAAAAATCAATTTCTTTTGCCCCATGAGTTGTTCAGAAGCTACACCCCAAGCTTATCAAGGCTAAAATGGGTTGTTGTAGCAGTCACACAAATTGAATTGAATCTGACCTTTGTTTACTTCTGTGTCAGGATCCCCTGTATCTCTGCTGTATTTCACACGGCAGGAGGTCACTGTGGACTTTCCAAGGTCAATCTTGCTGATTAACCAATGGGTCTCCTGCTGGGGAGGTGTCACAGGGCATCTAGTCAAGTTTGTAGCAATGCAAACTTGTCAAACTTGTCAACTGTTGAGGAGGCTCTAGCAGGATAAAGGCATTTGACCAGTGAAGACCCTCACTGCCTCAAATTAATTTATTTTTCTGCAGGGGGTAACGAGGAGAAAGAGGCTGAGTCAGATGGAAGTGGAAGAACCTGTGAAATTGTCAATCCTCCTATCAAAAAGGCAACAGGAGTGTAAACTGTCTCCTGGAAGTACTTATCAGTGGGTTTAACCTGCAGTCTTGGATCTCAGCTCAACAGGCTGCTCTGGAAATTGGGATCTGACCTGAATTAATCTCCTGTGCAATGAAAAGGCTGTACGAGACATCTGGGGCTTCTCCTTGCACCCTCTGGTGTCTGCTGCTGAAATTAATGGGAAGAGAAAAACATTTAAAGTTTATTAGAGCTTGATTTCCAAATAGATGCAACAATACTGCTGGCATTGATATACTGGGAAAGGAGTCTGGGGAGTGAGGGCCACTGGGAAGGGCTGTCATGAGGGGATGTGCAGGACTGTGGGGCAGCCCTGAGGGAGATGGCTGCCCTGGAGCTGTTTGAAAGTAGAAGAGCTGCCTAAGAGTGGCACTGAGCTGGAGAAAAAGAACTCCTACCTTGTCACTTTTTGATGGTAATTAGGTTAACCCAATCAGCCTCTTAATTAATGCAGCTATTCTGGTCATGGGCATGTTTAGATGCCTCTGCATTGACCTCCACTGCACAACAAACAAGTGAAGAGGTGATCAGCTGTGCTCATTATTGAATTAATGTAAGTCAAAAGAGCTTTACAAAGGTGGTGGGTATTTTACAGATGTTCAGGGTGATGCAGAACACAATAAGGAACTCCCCCAGGTTTTCCAGTGGAGCAGCATCAAAGTCAAGGCTAGAATGGAAGTTCCTACATCCTGGCTCAGCTTTGTAAGATCAATTCTGTTCTCTGCAATGAGAGTGCATGTGCACAACAGATTCTTTCTAGAGCAAGTTCCGGTGTAAGGATGCCGGAGTCCCTTGGGTTCTGTGTCAAGGTTATCACAATATAGTTCAATCCAGCATGGCAATAACTAGTAGGATTTTGTGCTGTTATTGCTGCTATTTGCTTCTCTGCACTTACATTTCTTTGGGTGTGTTGGTTTCACGTTGTTTTATGGCTTTAGCAAAATTTGTTACCACATATTTAATTTTAAGCACATTCTCTGAATGCTCAGCAACCTTGAAAGCATTCAAACCTGATGTTCAAATTTCAGCAGCTTCTTAACTAAGCAGAGATACACTTACATGTGCACGAAATATTCAGTACATGTGTCAGATTATTTTGCCAAAGCATGACATACAAAAACAAAATTCTTGGGTATTAGTTCAACTGGCATAGTTCTGATGACTGCAGAGGAATGTACCAGATGCTGGCTTTAATCTTCAGTGTTTCCTAGACACGTGCAGTGTTAGGCACCAAGGAGTAGGTACATCCCATTGGCACCCAGGTGTGGATCATCTGCACTGGTTTGTACAGCTTTGCACCATCCCCTGGCTTTTTGGGGTCTGAGATTTGATGTCTGATCTTTTGAATTTGTCTCATGTGGTCTTGAAGTGGGGAAGGTCATTATGCTGCTCTGGCACTGATGGTATCATCGCAGTAAACAGGGACTCCTCTTCATCTTTTAAATCACTTAAACTTCTAAAACTTGTTCAAAGGTGACACCTATATGCACTAGGCTTACCACTCTTATATGACATGATATAGGAAGGTCCACAATTTGTCAAAGCCCATAGAAGTCTAAGGACAAAAAAATTAAGAAAGATAACAGCTGAGTAACCCCATCCAAGCACAGAACTCCAAAGTTCAAATCAACAAGGGACTAAGTTGCCAGCAGTTGTTATGGCAACTAGATAATTTTATGCCTTGGCTGAGGATCCTATAGTTAACTGCAGCCCAGAGGGATGAATTTGTTCCCTAGTGGAATATTGCTGTGGTTCTAGAGAAGCTTTTTTCTAAACTAAATGTCTCATTTTGGACTGCATTCAATATGTGGTTGAAATACATCTCTACTTAATGATGGTGAAAATTGAAGGTGTCCAGCAAAGCAGTTGTAACTGTGTTTAGTGCTGAGACAATGAACCTAGTTAAGATTCAATTTGCTCTTCCTCTTTTTACCCCCCTTCCACTAATAGATGGTTAATCACCAGTTTCAGAGGCTCAGTGAAATTTGTCATCTTGCAGAAATCACAGTGATTGTCATATTGCCAAAAAAGAAGTGTAACCCCGTTGTTTTTCCAGATGAAAATATTTATTCTTTCACAGAAAACACCAAGAAATCTCCTGCCTTGAACTATCAACCCATGGCCTTTCCCCTCCTTGATGACAGGGACAGAAGCTGAGTAGATCGTGTGCTCCTCTGCTGAGTGCCACAAACATGAGCTCCCTGCAGTACAGCCTCATCCTCTGTGCTGGTCTCTGTGTCACCCCCACTCCTCTGCCACCAGAAGAGACCAGGCATGGCAAAGGATCAGCACCAGACTTGTGCAGTCCCTCGGGAAGGTCCCACATTTGAGTCCTTGCTTGAGCTGACTTGTAGCAGAATTTGCTCTCTAAACATTCACGTACTCAAAACCCTCAAACCCTACAAACCCAAAGCCACTCAGCCCCGGCCTCATTACTTGCTTGTATTAGAGAAAGGACCCACAACCCCACAGGTGACTGGGCAGATGGCTCATCCCTGCATTACACAAGTGGGGTATTTTAGGAAGTCATTGCAAAACCACCGTTCGTTTGTTATCTCTTGTGCTTAAAGTGTTCAGTGGATCGTGAGGGAACTTCAGCCTTGAAATTTTCACAGCTTGGGACCAGAAGCTGTCAAGTAAGCTGTGTGTATGGTTGTTGACTAGACTACATATTTCAGCACCAATTAATGTGTGCATCACAGTTAGGATTTCTTTGTTTCTGTTGTTTTTTCTTTTTAATTAGGAAACCTGAAACAGATTGGATTGGTACAACTAGGGGCAGGATATCAGTGTTGTACTGTTGTTACCACTATGTAATTCATCAAGATTTCATGCACACAGCAGTAACTGCTGATTCTCTGAGCTACAGACACTGTAAGTACAAAACCAACAGCATCTCACTATGTAAATGAAGAGTACATTATAAGTAGAGAGTAGTACCCATGTATTCAGTTTTATTATCGGCCACTCCACAACTTCAGGAGCTTTAAAAATACAGATGAAAAGTATAATGGTTTACAAAATAGACTAAGTCTGAGGAGACATAGCAGAGCACAGAAAAAGCAGAGTACCATTTCCATTTTGTAGCCTTCTTTTCAAGCTCCACATTTCCTCAAGGAATTATTCTTCTGACTGGGATTATTACCCAAGATAGCTTCCTCAAATTTAACAGTCTGCTCACTGCAAGACAAAGAAAGGGAAGGATGTGCCCCAGTAACTGGGAAATCTGTGGCACAGTCAGGGTAGATACTAATCTGCTGAGGCTGGCACTTTATTGCACAAAAAACTAAGTGTGCAAAAGGCATCTTTTCTCTATCCCTGTCAAGACATGTTCATAAAACAATTAAACTTGCACTTTCTTCTTCTAGCTGAAAAAGAAACAAACTCAGAGCAGCCCCCTTCCCTTTATCAATATCCCCCCTACTTCCAGGAATGCTGACAAACACAGTTGAACTCTAACAACTTTGGAAAGATTCATAATTAGGATGCAGTGTCATTGAGCTATCTGCTGAGCACTGATCACAACTTAGCAAGCACAGTTCTTTTGAGTTGCTGCTAACAGCGAACACTAGGGTTACTTGCTTTCTCTTTGTCTTTTTTTTTCTCATTCCTTTCACCCCTTGACTTCTGCTTCAATGTTCAGCTGAATATTTAGAGGTGGCATAAGAGATTTTCTGTACTTAGCTTGCATATAGGAAGCAAGGGATGTTCCTTTCAGGAAATGTTTGATTTGTAATATTTTTTTTCATAACTAAAATCCCTAAAAAACCCCAATGTGCACATCAAATTAACCTTTAGTTAATTATTATTAACCTTTTTTTTTGTTAACCTTTTTTATTAACCTTTTTGTGCCTCCTTGCACTGTAGAGTCTCCATTATGGTTTGTGACCTGTCTGTAAAGTATTACGCTTCCACAAGCCTTTATTTGTTACCAAAATGATAGCTGAAAAGCAAAACAAGAGGAATTTCAACATTGATAGGAGAGTGCAGGAGCTGCCTGCAGTCTACTGGGTCCTAAAATTACATTCTGAGTGAATGCACTGAAAAAGCTACAGCCCAATTCTTGGCTGCTACATTATGGGCACTTACTGATGGCTACACAGGTACTCATCAACATGCCATGACCCAGACATGACTTGGGATTATAACTGGCTCAGGTGAGAAAGGAAAAGCTTAAATGAAAGAGTGTTTGTTTAGATTTTACTCATAGACTTTTGTGAAAGTGTCTTGCACCAGATTTGCAGGCAACCAGTAGGCAGTGAGGAAAGCTATCCAATGCTTTGCCTTAACCAAATATTATCAAGTGCTGAGAAGTCTTTATCAAGTATAGGTCCCAAGAAAAAGTATATTCTGTATTCTAAAGTATAAAGAGATTTTGTCCTAAAAAGCTACAAACCTAAAGAGACCAGACAGGGAAACATATCATTAAGGTACTCTTTGTTATGCAAGAAAATTGAGCCTCAGGAGCCCAAATGTCACAGAAAAGATTCTGGTGCAGAGCTGAGCAGAGAACCCATTTATTCTGGTTTTAGATGAATTCCAAGTGATGTGGGAATTTGGAAAGGAGAACTGATTTATGCATATTGACACATATTAATGCTAGATCCTAGCTCCATTTGCCGCCTGTGGACTTTGTCTTATTTAACCTTATCTTAGTTGTATTATGATTTCTTCTCTCCCATGGCAGTAAGGGGATGCTGAGCTGATTCTGAGCAGGGTTCTGTTGGATGCAATATAAAGCAGTGTAAAAATAACTCAGGATTACCAGAACCTCTTTGACTCCCAGGCCTGGACAGAAGCCTGCTGGAGACTAGGGTTAATTATATTTTCCTTCTGATACACTTTGGATTAGGCAGTAAACAGCTGCAATTTCTGCTCTCCTTTCTCTGCTGTCAGTGTTACTCTGTCAAATAGGTGGAAACATGGTGTTTTTATAAATCAGTAGTTCTTAGGGAAGTAAAGTAATGAATGAAACCTAAGTTATCATTTGGAAAGATGGAGGAAGGATTTAGAGATGTGAAGACACTGACTAGCACATCGGTCCTTCCTTCTGGGCTTATGTTGCTGAGGTCCAGATGGTACCTGAGCATCTCAAATGCAGGTGTCAAAGACCCTGAGTTCAGGCAGGCTGTTCACCATGGTGCAGAGTGGGGAGCAGCTGCACAGAGGAGGACATCTATTGCCAGCTGCTTCCTGCTGAAGTCTGCTGCATGCCCACTGCTTTGTTAAAGGTTAACTCATGCTGGGGAGTTTTAATTATCTATTATCTATCCAGAGGGAACGAACTATCTTAAACAGACCAAGGTTTTTCTGGGTTTTCTTGGAGTGTTTTTGAAATGAATTTTTACATTAGCCAAATGTTAGCGAACAAAAGAAACATGGTAGCAGGGATATGTTTATTGGGGAAGGAGACCCTGGGTTACACAGAGCCATCAGCAATGAATCTAAACAAAGTCAGCGAGAGTATCACTGACTACTACACTTCAGTTTTTATTTAGGTGATTGATAATGTGATTGCAGAGCTAATGTGGTAATGTGCATGGTCTAAAGGTCAGCAGCACAGCTGGTGAGGTGGAAAACCATGCTGCTGTGATGGGCTGGGCTGATGTCTCATGGTCTGATACACAGCTCTTGTATATCAAGAATGATTTGGATTACAGTGCCCTGACTCTGGGCTCTCCTGCATGTGGCAACCCTGCAAGATTGGTCTGCAGTTTATCCATCTTCAACCTTTTCAAGTTGGGTTGCTAACTTTGACAGACACAGCCATTTCAGTTCGGTGGTGCAGCTAGCCTCACTCATATCTGACCCTTTCTATTAGGTTTCAGAGGAGAAATAGGATGCATTTACCTGTTTTTGTCAGAAAAAAATAGCATTATAAGAAATCCTTCTGTAGGGATGACTATTCATTTCTGAAGAACCCAATGTGATTTAATAAGTGATATAGAGAGGGGAAAGATGCAGTGAGATTTCTGGTAGTTCACTCACTGAGGTATCATGGGCAAAACAGAAAGAGGTGGAAGATCTTTGGTGGATGCTACATAACCTGTAATGATGAAGGAAAGAGCACTATATTAAAACATAAATGGAGCAAAGAGCACTTTTCAATGCAAATTGATATCTCTGTTTTATTCCAGCTGTTCAAAACACTTTAGATTTTATATTTATGCAGTGATCAAGAAACACGATGTTGGAGTAACAAGCACATGACATAATGGAAGAACAGAAAACAAACACACACCAATGAAGGAAAGTAAGGAGCTCTATGCTCTTCTGTTCCCACTGCCATGACTGCCACAGTCAAGTGTAACCTATGTGAGTTGGCTGCAGGAATTGTTTTAGTCCAAAATGAGAAGAGAAGCAGAAGAGACACATAGATTTTGCTGGAACTGCTGAATGCAGGGTAGAGAAAGGCATTCAGAAAGAATGAAATACTGAAACTTTTGCCACAGTAAAACCTGTAATTAGCAGCTTCTTATTTATCATACCATAATCAGCAACAGGTGCAAAAAATCTGATTTGTTCCTGAGTTTTTGGGGTTTTTTTTACCTGTCTTGGTAACATGTGTGGATGTGCTATGTGTTGCACACAAAGATTGCACGGATGAACTTCTTTTGTTTCTTAAATTTCACCTCTGGATGTTTTGAGACCTCATATGTTTGGGGCAAGCTCTCTTCTGGTACTAAATTACTCAGGCTGAAATCACATAAAAATAAAAGATTAGGCAGTTTTAAAGGCAACGAGAATTCGGAATACCATCTTTATTTATTATTAAATAGGGAACAAAGTCGAATCTGCTTTACTGCATTGTTCTATAAATATTGACTAAAGTATTGCTGTACAAGGAAGCATGTAAGTTATTACTCAGTTCTCTAAAGACAGAAAGGAAGAATCTTTCATTCATTTCACTGTATTGCCAGTATCTTAGAAGTCATTCATTCTAGGAAGAAGAGACATCTTACAGGTAATTTACTGTATTTGTGCCTTCTGTCCCAAGGGCTATAATGCAAGACTAAGTGTCAGCTGCTGCTTTCAATCTTCATTTCTCTTCTCCATTCTTTTTCTCTGAGGTGCTCTTCAGTATAATCATTACACTCCAACTTGGCTCCCTGCAGAAAGTCTGAATGACATCACTTGCAGTAAAGGCTTTGGTTGGTTCCTTCACCTAAGGGTCTTTTCTGTTCCAGGAAGTGAAAGGAGAAGCCAAGGGAAGATTTACCTCTACTACAGCTTCCTACAGGGGAGACTCTCAGCTGAGACCCATCTGTACTCTCAAGCAGGGCACTGTCATGGGTGTTCTTCATTATCATGAGAAGTTGCTGGACATGGGGACAGGCCTAGGGAATAAAGACACAGTTTCTGAATTTGGGATGCAGAGGAGCCTCTTTCTGTAAAAAGGCAAGCAGTGTGTCTGTAGACACTTCCATTTATACGCAGGATTCATCACTTGGGCATTTCCTTCTGTTAAAATGGACACAAAACCACATACACTGTCATGACAGTAAATCATGATGAACACCGCTGCTTCTTATAAAACAAAGATGAATATCTCAATGGAAACACAACTGTTACTTATCATCCTCTTAAAGCTTTGCCACTTACAGTGTTTAATTACCGTAAATTGTACTGATGTGGCATTCAGCATTTCACATACTGGAAATATAAAGCTCATGAAAAGATGCCTCTCCATAGCCTGAAATGCAGAACCTTTGCAAGAAACCATGTTGCTCTTTGAAGCAATATAGGAGAACAACCAAAAGAGTTGTCCTACTGTAGCTTCAAGCTGAAATTTTGTGTTTTTTCTGCTGCCATGAAGACCAAAGAAGTTTGTCCCTGCTGGCATGGGAGAAAGCATATGTTAAGTTGGATAAGATGAGAAAAGGAGGGGAACTTATGTCTGTGTTTATGTCTAATTAGTGTTTGAGGTTCTCCCTCATCTGCAGTGCTGCATGTGAATTTGTGCAGTCCTCTTAAACTGGACTCTGCAGCACAGGAAGCAGCTTCCAGATACAGTCTTCCATGCTCTGAGTGAATAGATAGATCCATGGGATGATATGGGCAGACATGGCCAGATGAGACCAGTATGAGAACTCCAATGGAAGAGGAGAACCCCCTCACAGAGCAGAGGATGACAGCAGAAGCCCAAATTACGCATGTCCTTGGTGGGTCTGTCCCAGGGATGATGATTTGAAGAGGAATAGGGATCACAGTGCTGTAGTGCTAGGCTTTGGTTCCTCCCCTGTGTGAGGGTGTTCAGTGCTGCATCTCTCATCTCCCTGGAGCTTGGACCTGGAAGATGCCTGATGCAATGCCAGTTTGCACCATGGTGTCCCTGCCACAGCCTGGGGGAGCTAAGTCACATGTCACAGCACTGCCACTCAGCACTACTCTCACAACCAAGTTAAACCATACAGCTATTTTAGTTCTGTGCTCATTTCTGGGGAAGGAAAAATGGTTTATTTGGCCTCTTTGGGAGTATGTTTCTAACATTTCATATGTAATATATTTATATATAGAGAGAGCAGTTTCTACTTTGTTTCCTCTCTGGAAAATTTCAGCATCGTCCCCCCTAAATCATTCATTGAGATTTATGGAATTTATGAGATCCTCTCTGTACCTTAAAAAAAATGTACTTTTTTTCCTCTGCTTCCCATGAATACACCAGTGTTTTGTTCTTTTCTATATTATTCCTTATGCCATAGATACCCCTGGAGGTCCAGTGTATCTCCAGTATCAGCTGGCACTAAACATGTTGCATGCCCTGACTCAGCTCGGAGGCTGAATTTAAAGTTGAACCAAAGAGGGATATGACATACACCTGACTTCAGCTCAGGGTGTTCTCCTTCCCACTCAGCATCTTCTCACCCTGAACTCTGCGGGTGTTGAGCCCTGGAGACTGAGCTCAGAGCTAAAGC
This sequence comes from Calypte anna, assembly GCF_003957555.1. NCBI lineage: Eukaryota > Metazoa > Chordata > Aves > Apodiformes > Trochilidae > Calypte > Calypte anna. The sequence goes on along the minus strand of NC_044253.1, from coordinate 14,431,476 downwards.
AGGGCTTTGTTCTCAAGAGCTGTCAGTGTGAGATCATTCCACAATGCAGTGAGAAGGTTCATGATACCACCTTAACACAAGAAAAAAAGGTAACCATAAGCTGTGCTTCAGGAAATAAAAGGACTGAAATAACTAGGGGAAAATCCATCAAATAAGATGAAAAGAAAAAGACACTCTACTGAACATCACCATTAAAAAAAAAAAAAAAAAAAAAGGAATGGGGAAAAAAAAGAATGAACCCCCCCTGTGATGTACTAGGCTATGAAGCACAAAAGTAACAATGAAAGTAGTAACTTCAGAGAGTGCTATTCCTTGTTCAGGCCTCCCTTTGATCTTGCTTTTTGATTTCCACAAGGACATCTTCATAGCCTGTGGATATGGAATTGCTAGTGCTGAGTCTCCAGCTGTGGAATGGCCAAACAGACCATTCTGTCCCTGCATCTCCTTCTGCTATGGCACATGTGCCTCATGCAGCCCCTTAGCCAGCCTCAGACCCTGTTGTGTGTGGAAGAGCATCTCCCTTATGGTTTCCAAGAGGGAGGGATGCCAATGCCCTGCTCCAGGGCAGAGGCAGTTTATGAACCATTTCCTTTCCCATTCCAGTGCCTTAGGATGGTGTCAGTCTCTGCTGAGTTACTCCTGGGCTTCTTTCCCTAGGGCAAACAGAAACTGCCTCAGGTTGTGTCAGGGGAGGTTGGGTTTTAAGAAATTTTTCTTTACTGAAAGGGTTGTCAGGCACTGGAAAATGCTGCCCAGGGAAGTGGTCAAATCCTCATCCTTGGTGGTATCTAAAAGAGGTGTGAATGTGGTGTTTAGGGACATGGCTTAGTGGTGGACTTGGCATGTTAGGCTTGTAGCGGGACTAGATCTTAAGGGTTTTTTCCAGCCTAAATTATTCTATGACTTGTATTTTCAATCAGTTCTGCTGAGCCATTTGTTTGTTGTTCATTTAACAGCCTGCAAAGGAGAGCATTTGAACAACCAGCTGAGCTTCGCTTTGAGCAGGCGAGGAAGTTAGAGCAGAGCCAGGAGCACCCTGCAAAGCCAGTGCTAGATTAATTTCATCCAGCTTTAATTAAAAAGTATTCCCTCCTGAGTTAATTATGTGTTTTATGAGAAGTAGATGTGGTTATCTGAAATCAAACAAGGGATGGTGTTTCTGTCATTTCGTCAATATAGTTTATATCAGTTCTGAGAAGCAGGACAGCATTAATAAATAACCAGATACAGAAACACACCCCCATCAGACACTAATGGGATCCATCTTTAAATTAATATGTGAATTTACTCTACAGTAGCACATTTCTTGACGTACATCTTCCATATTACATGCTATCTCTCTTTCTGTTGATCATATTTAACTTTATTGTAATTCTCTGTGTGGAGAAGAGAATTAGTCTGAAGTATGGCTTATGCTTGAAATGTCTGAAATAGACATGCTTTTAGGTACATTATTTTCAAAGCTTTAAAGCATTCAGCTTGCAACCTCTAAAAATCCCTCTTTTGTTATTTTTTTTCCCCAGCTTCAGAAGCGTTCAGTCTCCCCTTCCTTCCATGATCAAGACCTTTTAAAATGGCTCACAGTGGCAGTCAGATACCAGGGACTCTAAATCAACTGTAATTGGTGAAAATGTAGACCAGGTTCAGGAAAGGATAATAATATATATGCTCTTCATCTGCTGCAAATGTATATGTACCAGCTGATGTTGTTAGCAACTTGATTATGGCACTGAAAGAGCAAAACTATATTTTTTGTTCCTGTGTATTTTTAATCTTGCTGACAAACAGAATGCAAGAGGTGATTGACACAAATGAAACAGGACAGGGTAGGAGGCTGAAAGCAAGTAAAATGTGGTCACCCTGAGAGCAGGAACACATGGACCACTGCCTGCTTATTCACTCTAAATATGCCTTTCTGCAACATGTAAAGACTGTAGCAAACTACAAATCTCTGCTTTTATGGATTTGAATCTTAGCTGTAATTGAATAATTGGATAATTTCACTGAACATGGAGGTAAATTCAAGTCTTTTATGAGAAAGACATTTTGCAAAGGAAGGGTGTAGGGAAGTCAAGATGTGTAAGCAAAACAAAGAACAGCCTCCACGGTGATGTGCTTGAGCTTCACTGAATAAACAACAGAATGATTTTACATCCTTCCCAATAAGCTTTACAAATATTACTGCACTGTCTGAATATATTTCATACTAGCAAGATAACTGGGTGCCAGGAATGGTAGAATCCACACCAAGACTCCACTCAGCCATGTTCCCTAGTTAACTTCAGAGATGGTAAATTTTACAGCATCTTTAATCCTTGTCTCAAATTTAAATAACTTCTCATGGGTTTTTAAAAAAAACAAAGAAATCAAGTCTTTGCCTTCTTGTAGGTTTAATTTCAGTGCTAATGACTGTTAATGGATCAAACACCTAGTCCCCAATTTTTAAAACATTTAACTTGTCCAATAGCTGTTTTATCCTTTGCTTTTATAGCTAAATCAATTCTTAGGAAAGAAAATGATCTCATCAGTGAATCATACCCTCAGTGGTCTACCTCTTCTCAGAGCCAGTTTCAGATGATATAAACCAATTCTGAGCTGTCTTAGAAATGGAAAGGGGTGGAGAGAAAATGCAAGAGTTGTGTACAGCAAGGGGCTGATACATCATGGAAACACAGTAGATTCCCATAGACAGTCATATCTCTGTCATTTACCATGTCTGTTGGTTTCAGTATCTTCGTAAGCAAAGTGAAAATCTCTCAAGTAGTGTAGGATAGCTCTCTTACAAAGTTGAAATGTTTAGAGTTTCCTTAGCCCGAGCTTGAAATCCTTCCACAGGGGAACCCACCATGAGGTTTGATTCCACTGAAGGACCCCAGCTCTGGGTAATGTGTTTGTGTCCTTGGCAGCACTGTGATGGACATCAGGTACCACTGGGGTCCCTTTCATAAGAAAGTAGGATAGTATTTACCTCTCTCTCTTTCCTATACTGCTCATTATTTGTGACTTCTGGTCTTTTCCTAAAAGCCTAGTCTGTCATGAGATGCCAGGGTGTGGTTCATCAAGAGATGCCTGAAAGACATTTCTGCATGACATTTTTATTGAATTGGTTCTTGGGATTGCAAGGCATTGGACTTGAGGACCTAAATAGTAGGGACAAACTGAGCTAGAACCACAATACACAGAAATGGTCCCATGTCCTCTAAAATAAGACGTTAGTCACTTAATGTCAGAATGAAGTCAAGACCACAGAATAAGATTTAAAAGTGCTTCTTCCCATTGTCATTTTTGCTGCCAGCTACTTAATCTCTTTGTGCCTCAGTTTTTCAGTTGCAAAATAAAATATCTTTTTTCAAAACTTGTTCTAAAAATCTTTCTAATTTTCCTCTCATTTTGGGGACCGAGGTAGTTCTAACAATTTCTCTTTCCTTCCCAACTGAATGCACTACAAAGTTTATCTGTACAATTGTCACTCCTGGTGTCTCAAAATTTTCACAGATTGGCAAAAAGAAATTTTGTTACTTTGTCACATTGGCAAAGTTTTAAAAGGTTACACAGTGGAGAAAGAAATAAACCCACAAAACATAGAACAGAGCATTAGAATGAAAACACAAGAAGACAGTCTCAACACCTTGACGAGTGAGACACTGAAAAAGTCTTTTTTCCAAGACTAAGGAAAAAAAAGAAGTGGGATTCTACCACTTCAAGGTTTTTTCATGCTTTCTTCCTGTACTTGCTAGTGTATACAAGTCTGATATCAGAATTTGGGCTGTAATGCTTTTCCTACAAAATACCCTTTTCTGAAATGAGTCCTGCAGTGTCTCCCAATGGCAGGTCCCAGTCCTTTAGTGTATCCATGCTGGGAAACAGACCAATCTAATAAACATAAACATTCCCAGAAATATCCCCCAAAGTTGTAAATACATATTAGGCATTAGAGCAGTATTATTTACCTTTAAATGAGGATGGATCTTAACTTGCTGCTTCCAATTAGAATAATAATAAAAATTTTCCCTAATGATAGCAACTGGCAATAGTTTTAAATTGGAAATGCAAAAGTTTTTCTGTTGGTACAGCATAAGTTACAGTATCATTAAATATATAATCAGCTATTTATTTCTTCTGCTATTTTTGAGGCATTTAAATGAAAAGTTGATTTGTCCCTTATTAGACCTCAATAAATGTTCCTTTAACAGTCATAGGGTGTTTTAATGCTTCACAGAATTATTGTCATTAAATTGAATGCAAGACATTGGACTTGAATAAAAGATAAATGGAAAAAAACTCAATAAATCAGGATAATAAAAGCTTTTCTTTGTGCTGTTTGAATTGTGCTGAAATGCATCTGTCTCTTAAACTGCCTTACAAAGGCCAAAGTAGCTTAATTGCTTTAAGGCTTTATTATGCCTGCATGAGTCAGCTGTGAGGCTGAAGCAGCAAAAAGACACATTTCTCCAGAGAAACTTGAGGATGGATTTTGCTGCTGCATTGGTAGACTTCCCCCAGAAAAATGGCAATGTAAGAAAAACATAACTGTGATTACTTCTGCATTATAGCAGTCTTTCTTCTTTATCAGGGACAAGCGGAGAATGGAGAAAGCACAAAACTTGGGCACATTCCTCACCCTTCTCTATTCTCTTACAGTTTACTTTGGCACCTACTGCCAACATACACAGAAAAAAGTGACTCTCAAACACTTTATGAGATATATCTTATGTGATTTATATATGATATCTGATATATTTTAAATCTTAGTGGACTTGGGTTAGAAATCATCACTTATAAACAGTGGGAGATAAACCTGCAGAGAACATGCATCTTGGGGTTTTGGGTTCTGCATAGGACCTAAGGAATAAATTCTCCCCTGTGTGTAGCAAAAAATGGTTTGGGCAGTGTAACTTTTACTATGAAAAGGCTGGACACAATTTCATTGTAATTTCTGTGGGTAAGTGGAGAGAATGCATATGGGTTTAATTTGGCTGTGCAGATGCTGTCTTCTCCTCACATCTGCTCCTCCAAGGCCACAGAAAATCTCCTAGAGACCCAAAGCACCAGCTACAGGCATCTCATTCAATCCCAAAACTAAGGTTCTGTTCCCAAACCAAGCAAAGCATTACAACTCTGTTATGGGAGAACAGCAGAAAGGTTTTGGTATAGTTACAGAATAGAAAGGAAAGAAAGATCATGAAGTTGCACGACATTCCCCAAGGACCTATGCCAGTCTACTGGCTTTGCCCGGGCACTCAATCTAGTTTTAGCTTTGCTGTCTTTGATGTCCTATGGAAATGTCAGAGCTAGGTGTGAATGTGGGGACTGTGAATATTGATTGCAGTGGACTGAGGATCCCCAGACTTCTGCCTGCAGGGAATGTGGTGTTCAAAGATATCTGACAGGTGATCAAAAAAAGTCAATTCCTTTAAACCACACTCAGCTACACAGATGAAAAGTAGAATTTTGTGATTCAAATACAAACCATTAATGCTCAGTCTTGTCTGTGTTTTACAACTAGTGTCATATAAACAAGGATATAGAGGCCTGATCCACTCTGAAGGGATCTTATTCACAAAATGAACTTGGCCATGCACATGGGGATAGCAAGGTAATCCATGATTGTCTGAATGCTGGATATAAACCTGAACCCTATTCCAGGTACTTGGGTAGCTGCCTCGGATGGTATCTTGCATCAAAAACACTGCACATGCCCTGCTGCTCTGGAATTCTGGGTTTTTTCTTTTATTACTTGGCTAGAAAGTTCTAAATACAAAAGTCCTCTTCTTTTTTTTAGCCCCTCTGCATTCAAATGAACTAGAGATGAAGACACATGTGAAACACTTGTCTTCCTTCTTTCCCTGCATTATTTGCTATTTAATTTGTTAGCAAGTATTGTTGCTAGTGGAGGCAAAAGAATAGAAGAAATATATAAAAAAGGTCCCATAGCCATGGCAACAGAAAATATTTCATTAAATTACAGAATATGCATGTGCAGATGGGCAACAGAAGCCTTTCTAAAATGACTGCTGAGTCTCTTACCCTGTAAATAGGGAAACAAATAGAGAACAAATGAAAAACACCTGAACAGTGACATAGCATTCACTGGTCAGTTTAGGTTCAGATCAGAACTGTGTATCAGATCTAGTGACTGTTTGCTTTCTTCTAAGCCACTCTATAAATATTGCTCTTACAGGTTGTGCTTCCCTCTAATTCATGAATAACCAAGCTTCCTAATATTAGAGAGCTTCATCCCAAAGAAATAGGACAGATTTATGTATCACTGTATAAAGTAGAATCTTATGGACAGCTAACTACTGATGCTGTGCTCTAGAGATTTCCCAAGTCAGGACTCTGACATGGAGACTCATGATTTCTTGAAAAATATTGTCAGTCAGATAAACCCAGCATATACTGGTCCACCAAGTGGTGCTTTACCTGTGCAGAGCAGATTTTTACCTTTGTGTTGTCAGTCCTGAGCAGGACTGATCTAATTTGCCAGAGCTGATCCTATTTACACCCTACTATGCCATTTTTGTTTTTGATTGCTCCTTAGACTTATTCACTCTTGTTCACTCACCTGCTTTGAAACACTCTGGTGTCAGATGGTCATACAGGGAGATAAATTTTGATCTCTGTTATACAAGTGTAAAATCAATTCATTTTTCTAGATTTACCATTGTGCAAGAATATAACGAAAATAAGATGATGAACATTTTATTAAGCACAATGTGAGCTGATGTTTGTGAACTACCTTAACAGTTCCAGGGGGATTACAGGCATGTACTGTCTAGAGATAGAATATAATTATTCTATTCTATATGTTCCCGGCAATTTTTCCTCAGCCTTTAACACCCAGTTATATATTTGTATTACACTTCTTTTTTCCTTTTTATTTTATGGTATTTGAGCTTTTTTGTTTGTTTGTTTGGGTTTTTTTGTTTATCTTTTTAACTTGAGTGGCAGTGATCAAACCCCTTTTAAAATTAAAAGCAACAAAGACAAAACACAACAAAGAAATTAAACAAAAGACATGATAGTTTGAAAGTTCCTTCTCATGTTGAATGCAAAGGACTCATCAGCATGCAGACTAAAATTTTGCAGAATATCTTATCATCTCTGCTTGTCAATGGCAAATGTGATATGCAAGTTAAAACAGAATCCTCTGCTTTGTGAATTTTTGGTTTTAAGTACAGAAAAGACATGATAAAAGAAGTAATGAACTAAGGAAGAGCTGGAAAGAATTTAGATTAAGAGATAAATAGCCCGTCTGCTAAATAATCTAGCTACCAGGGAAGAAAAGTTTGTTGTTTCATGAATAAAATGGTACTGAACAAAACTTCCATGAAGGCATTTTACTGAAATAATTTCTTGTAATAAAATAGTTTGGGGGTTGGGTGATTGAACGACTTAATGAGATGTTTTTTTGTGTGACTGCTTAACTGTATGTGGCAGTCAGGTTATACAAATCATTTCAGTAAAGCACACTATAGGCTAATAGCAGACAGGACTATTCCCAGTTAGGGTCACAATTTCTGCTAAGTTGGTAGGTAATACCAGGGCTGAAAGTTCGAAGGGATAAAATTCTGGAGCAGAATGCTCTTGTATGTGGGTGTTTTGAAACCCTGATACATCATTGCATCAAGGAGTAAGAATTAGGGTACACAAAGCTATTAACTTAAAGTTCAACCTTGGCCCCTGGGGCTCGATTAATCTACTATCCATAGTGAAACTTCACACTAACATGCTGATGTGAACATGAAGCTGATGGACAGCTTAGCACATTAACCTGTCCATAGTGTCATGTAGGTGTTAAGTACAGGTCAGGTATAGCTAATATAGCTACTTTACCCAAGAAACACTGGAATTCTGTCCATTTCTAAATACTGATGATTTTGGGGTTGGTGGTGTTGTAGTTAACAGAGGGAAATAGAAATTTTGAGGGATTTTTTCTTTAGGTGTATTTTAAAATAAATAGGTTTTCCTTAGTTGCTTAGTTCAGGCAAGTGCACTCACAAAATAGAAAACTACATTTAGTCATGTACCTTGAGTATGAGGTATTTAAGTGGCCCATGGTCAGAAAAGCAAGTGTAAAGCATGTGGGTCACAAAACTTGTATTACAGCCTTTTTCTTTCTAGGTAAATATTGTCTTAATGGCTGGAAGCAGGAGGGCATGGCTCAAAATCCCATCAGGGGGGTCCATGGCTTTGGGAAATGGGCCTAGTCTTTTATTAGCATTACTAAGAAAATGTTGTCGCTCTCTATCTGAAGCTACTGGTTGTCTCTCATGTCTGGATTTGCTATTACACAGCAAAATTTGAGTAAGTGATAACCCAATATAATTTTTCACTGCTGAGTGGTGCAGTTACTCCCTAACAATCCACCTTATTTGCTGGCTTGTTCAGGTTAGCAGACAGCCCAACAGAGAGGGTGTACAACAAAACAGCAGTGTTTTGAAGCTGAAAAATGAACACATGCCTGAACAGATTTGGTTCTTCTTCCAGCAAGTGTTGGACTTAATGTTCCTTAGCATCCCCCTTTAGGGCATGTAGTACCTGGAATCCCTAAACTCTATTTGAGAGCTCCTATCTCCACCAGACACATCTTTCTTGATCTGATGATATAAACTAGTTATTACCACACTGGGTTTGCATGCTCAACAAGAAATGTGCTAGTTGGAAAATATTCACTTTGACATTTCTTTAAATCACAGCCTAATTTTTTATCAGCTTTTTGAGGCTCACTGGTTACATTTCCTGTCACTTTAGGTATTAAAAATAGAGCCTATGTGAACTCTCTTCTTGCCTCTCTGTAATGATTCTGATACACACTTGTGCACTCCACTGTAAGTCAATTGGAGCTGAACTGAGCTGTATCCCAGGCAGAATTCATTCAGAATTTTATTGGAATAAAAATTGAATAGGAAAAATGAAGAACCAGCCCCGGGTTAATAAGAGCAGGGCTAACTTGATTTCAGTGGACCTTAAGGTAAACCTTTTAAATGGAAACATTTCCAAAAGAACTACACTCAGTAGTCTTTAGTGATCTGATAAGATTTCTTCCTTGAATGATTTTAAACCAAAACGAGAGTAATATAAATCATTAAAGGAATGGGTAATTAGACTGCTAGTTTGTAAAGGAATCATGTCTCTACCATCCAGCTGAGTTTTACAGCTTTTCTCAATGGCCCACTTTTATTGACTACAATGAGTTTTCAGGGCAAAAACTATCCAGCAGATGAGACAATTATTGAGGCTGTTGGTGAAAGACTGCTGGCTAACATAAGTGGGGAGAAAAGTTGAAGAGACCTTGTAAGACATATCCATGCATTAATTGTTCTCAAGGGAAATTCTAGACTTATTGACTCTAGAAGTAAAGTGATAGGCTTGGTGCTGTGACCACTTCCCTGGAGAGGCTGTTCTAGTGACCAATGGTAGAATGCAGGAAAAGGAAAAAGCAGGGAACTCATAAATCAATGGACTCCAGGGATTATTTGCAAAGCTCTATGGAGTACTGAGGCAATTGATTTCCATTAACAGTCATAGATATTGGTCATTCAGTTCCAAGAGACAGTTTGGGAAGTCTCAGCCCTGCTGTAAAGTGTGACACTGTAAATATTTGCCTGAATATATCAGTAGCTCTTTATATTCAGAAGATCTGGAGAAAGCCCCTGAAGAGAGATTAAAAGGCTGGAGGATTTAGAGCCTCATAGCAATATTGAGAAATATCAAAGCAACTCTGAACTCTCTGTGTGGGAGAGCAAAATTTTTGTGCCAGACCATTCCTGTCTCTTGAAGGGAGATTAGTCAAATCTCTTTGTAGGGATGGGGAGCACAGTCTCTGTTTGGATTATACCCAGCAGGAGATAGTTTAACTCCTTTCTAAAGTGGAGCTTTAAAAGATTTCATCTGAGAATCAGCTCTGAAAATGTTGTATTTCAATTGAGGACAATTAACATTTAAAGGGAAGCATGTGGAGTTCATGCTTAGTTTGTGCTTCTCCATCTGGGGCTGGTGGTGTGGGTCCCTTCTGTGCTCAGTCTGCCAGTTCCCATTAGCTTGGATTACATTAGGCTTAAAGGATACATGCAAGGAAAAGGCAATTAGTCGAAGAGCAGCAAATGCAAGGGAGAATCCCAAGCATGCTCCTACACTTTATCTAATGCCTATCAAATGTGTTTCCTGTGTTTGGTACAGAAACACTGGAGCAGCAGTAGACTCATGTCAAGAACTTTAAACAAGGACAACAATTTTTCAGATGAGATGAGCAGTTTTACAAAGCTCGTGTGGGACACCAGCAAGACTGTCATAAGGTGGAAAGCCAGGCTGAGACTGTTGTAGGTTACTCCCGTTCTCTCAGTATCTACACCTCCACTATATGTCCTTCTTCCATTCTCAAGACCAGTTAACATGCCTTCCAGAAAAAAAAACCCACTAATGTATAGTAAAAGGTGACAAAAATGCCATGAAGTTTTCTTTATGCAATCTCTTTCTGTTGCTTCATTCCTGGGAAAGGTATTTGTTCCTTGAGAGGATACCATTGAGATGTACTCATGCTCATGAAAAGTGCTGGATCTCTTGTCTTTGAGAAACACATCTGAATTACAGTTTAGTTCCAAAGCACAAGGATCCTTCATGGCTCTGGGATCAATCTTTTCTTTCTATTATAATCAGGCCATGCTGAACAGGCAGTCTGCATTCAAGCTCAATGTCTCAGCTCCAATGTCATTCTTTCAGAATGTTTGTGAATGAGGAGTGCTCTAACTGAAGTTGCCCCAAAACTATTCTACAGAATCAAGGCTGTTGTGTGCCAAGGGCCTCTCCTGCTTATCAGCTGGGTCAGGCACTTGAGGGAACACTTTTCCCACTTAATCCTTGATTTGGAAATCAGGTGGGCATGGCAGCTTCTATGGTATAGCAAATACTATGTACAAATCACCACAGCCAAGCACAACTGGAGTCACACACTGCATCAGCAGTTACCAAATGTGATTTCACTCTCAGTAACTACTGAAGATGTTTAATTAAGTCAACATCTGCTACAAATATGTAAGCTGCAGTTAAGTGAGATTTGATTAGATTGAATGCATCTATGTAGAACAATATGGGTTATTGTGTTTTTTCTTCTGTCCTATTGTATCGTCCTGTTGTGCTGTACTCTGATGTCACACTGCTACTTGATGTAGGCTCAGGATTCTCTTTCTTCTACTATTACTCTGCTCCCCTGCCCCTATAGTCACTCCTTGCAAACTCACAGACATTATGCAAAATGATTACTTCCATTCTTAAGTTTGTTTCCATCTGCTTGCTGCAGTCTTCAAAATGCCTGGGCTTAGATCAGTTTTCCATTTACCCAGTGTAAGTTAGGTTGCATGCAAATAATGCAGTCTTTTTTTAAAGTCAGTTTTACTAATTTTCTTTCCTGGTATATACCTGGTTGGTCTGTTTTTTGACCCTTAACATTACATGACAACACTTGATTTTTCACTGGTTAAGTAAAAAAGTGCATTTGCAGTTTTTGATGTGCTGCTGAAGGCTTTTAAATCATCTTTTTCTAACAGACTTCTCTGAAAAACTTTGAAAATGAGTTACCTACCTCGCTTGGGTCCAGGGTTAAGTGGAACACTGTGGTAGTTGGAGCTGATGCTATTCTGGTCGTTTTTTACTCTTTGATATACAGAATAGGAGAAATGTTGTCCACAGTCCTAGTTCTTATCATTTCTTGAGCAAATACTCCATGCTTCCTTTCTTTGCAGCCACCTCCCAGCTTTCAGAACCACAGGCTCCCCCTTGCTCTGCTCTGGGGATTTCTCCAAGGCCCATATGTCCACTTCTTGGGCCAGAAACAGCTAATAAGAATGGACACTATTGAGATTACCAATGATTAAACATCATCAAATAAAACTGTATAAAAATGTGATATTTTAGTATGAAAAATGTAGAATGAGATCAATTTTAAACTGTTTTTTAAAAGTTCTTATTTTTCCCCAACTGAAAACCTCAACAATTGTTACTTTTGGAGGTCATAAAGAAAATAAACAAAGTTTTGTAGTTTTTAATATGTCAAAACCCAAGGCATCTTTTAATGAAAAAGATTTCTAAAGAAAGCAACAGTTTTCATACAGGGCAAATATTTGATTCAGTTTGCCAACAAAAAATGTGGTTTGATTTCAGTTTTGCTCTGAACATGAAACTGATCACATTATCCAATATATTATACAATCTGGCTGGAAAACGAAAACATATTTTGGAGAGAGATTTCAAAATGACCATTTGCATCTCTAGTGATGGGCTGCTTCATGTCAGTATAATAATTTATAAAATATTGTATTATATAAAGACTTCAATGGAGTTACTTATGAGAAAGTAAAAATGTGCCCTATAAGAATTTATTGGAACTTTCTCTTCTCCTTACTCCATCTCCTCCTGGGGAAATGAAGATGAAGAAGTAAAAACAGAGAGAAGAAGGGGATCTGCAGCTGCTGTTAATGAATGATAACTAATTATTACTCTTGGAAATGGCACAGAATAGATATCCTCAGATGTACATTCTCTTCTGATGTATTCCTCAATGCATTCCCTCTTTCTGAGATTTATGTTGTGCTTTTCTCCTTTTTTATTTTTACTTTTTAATTGAAACGAGATAATTAACAAAACAGTCACTAAAATGACCTCTTGTTTGCTCCATTAATAGTCTTTGGATTAAGTACCCCAGCCTTTATACCCTGGACACTCATCTCACATTAAGCTCTGTTCCTTAATACTTTCTCCACGATACATGCAAATAACAGAATTAAGCTTATTTTGAGCCAACATTTAAAGAAACTCAAACAACATTTGGACACTTATTCAATATTCATAAATTTAAATGCAATTTTTGAACCTAAATTAATCTTTCTGAATAAGCAGGAGAGAGAAGAGTCCAGTGATGGAAGCTCTGTTTCTCCCTTGTAATCTAATCTGGTGGTCAGTTCCTGAACCTGAACTGACTCAAGGCGGCAACATAAAATTCCATTTTGCTGCCCTGAAGGGTGAAGGAATGCAGCTGAATTTGCTCATGAGAAAGGGAAATGGCAAAGTTGAGGCAAAGTGATGCAGTGAATCCCTAGAAACGGGTTTACAGATCATCTTGCCACTGGGAGGCTGGGGATGATAGTTTTCTCATCTTAGACCTCCTGCCAACAGCCTTGTTAGAGCTATGGGACAGCTGAGCAAGTTATGGGGTTGGCCCTGCTTTGTTGTGGTCAGCACTGTTTGCAGCAAGTTGCATCAAGTACTGACCATGTGATGTGTTGCTTTCTGTCAAATGGGTTGATCTGGTGATCTCAGTGAAAGGTCCTCCACCTCAGCACTGGTGCTCCTTACATCTCTCTCTTGTCATTGTTCTATCTTTTGAGCTCAAAGATGGAGAGACAGATATGAAAGCTCTGATGCTCAGAGGAGGGAACTTTTCTCTATATCGGTTACAGCACTTCTGTTCCTAGTCCCAGAACAGCTGGGAAAACAAAGTTTGAGAAACAGCACAGCTGCTACCACAAGCTCAAAAGAGCATTTGGTTTAGACCACTCTAGTCCAGTGAAGTCGGCTTAGAATCTCCCTAAATAAGGACAAGGCATAAACCCGTATTTCCTTGGAAAGAGAATAAGACATAATTTACTCTGCATGCAAAAGGATTTATTTTTCTAGGAATCCATTCTTGGGATGGAAACTTTGAAGATGCAAGCAAAGCAAGCTTTTTGCAAACTCACTTTTTTCCTTCCTACAGGTTGTGCCCTGGTGCTAATTATGTCGATAACAAGAAAAGTTGCAGGCCATTTGAGCGTTCAGTCTATTAGTGTGTACAACAGAGAGGTAATAACACTGCAGGTGAAACCTTTCAAGGGATTCACATGGAAATAAGCCCAGAGCTGGAATGAGATATTGAGGGAAAAGGGCTAGGAGTGGTGGTGGTGATGGAAAAGAAGCGTGTCAGTCAGCTAAACACAGCATGACATCTTAAGCAGCCTATTGATCTCCTATTCAGAATTCATGCAGAGCGAGTCCTTGTCATAAAACATTCAGCAGCCAAAATCAATAAGAGATGTGGAGCACTGAATCTTGCTGCTTCAAAGTCGTACTTGAAAAGAACAAAAAAATCACTGCTACTCAAATGTCACCAGGGCACCAGCTTGGTTTGGACCCAACAATTTCCATAATAAAAGTTTGCTTCCTGTTTTTCCAAGGGGGAGTCCAGCTCTAGAGTGACAGGAACTGGATTCAGCTACCTGACAGGGAATCTATATTCTTCCCCTCTCTGTTTACAAAGGAGGTTCAGGGAGAAAGATAAACCTAGATAACATGAAACATTTGCTGAGACCTTGTCTTGTGCTGTAAATTTGACAATATTTAGCAGTTGGCTGGCTAAGATCACCTCCTCTTGCTGCATGATAAAATGCAAGGAGACTAAGAAACACATCACAAAGAGCTTAGGTGTCTTTAGAGACATACCCTCCCCAATACAGTACATGCCAAATTGCTCTTCATCTTTTTAGTTGTCACCACTTTTCAAATATAACATTTAAGTTAGAAAGATCTGGAACTAGGTTTCAAAGTTAACCTAGGTTAATCTGAGTCAGTGGATTCTGGCTGTAGATAGCCATGCAGAGGGAGGAATAACAAGTAGGTGCAAGTGCACAGCCTCAGCCTTCTCCAGGGTAGCACCTGGAACAGAGGTTTCCCATGGATATCAACATATTACAGGTCTGCCACCCTTTCCTCTCCTCTGTTACACAATGTTGTCCCAGAAATCTAGAACATGCTCTCAGAAAAATTCTCCCTTTGTCATTCAGTCTGGTGTCCAGCAGCTTGACCTGAACCATTCTTGAGAAATATTTGTCTGATAGGTGGGACAGACAGCCTTACACAAGCTTCTTCCACTACCTAGTGTTTCTCTATCTTTACATTTAGAAAATTTTTCCTAATATATAGTCTAAACCTCCCCTGTTGCCCTTTCAAGCTCAGTGCTCAAAGTGGCTCCTGGAGAACTGAAGCTAACTTTTACATATTTGAATTCTGTTGCCAAGTATCTCATTACTCTCATCTAGACTAAACCATGCTAATTCTTATGGTCACAAACCTAAGGTCATATTTCCCATATGCTTGTGCTGCAGTAAAGGTCAATGGGATCTGACACAGTCCCGTGGCACAGATTTCAATTCTGCTCTTGGATGGCTCTGAGCCCAGTGGTTACATTCAGTGTGAAGAGGAGGACTGATTTTAAAAGTCAACACAAAACCTGGGTATTTGTTAAATTTTTAATCATTTCCAGAGTAACTGATGCTGCTATAGATGAATACCTTAGAAATGCACAAATAAGACAGCCAGACAAAGCAACAACCAGGGATCCAAGTGGGAATATGCAGCACTAACTAATGAGCTCAGAAAGCATCTGTTGTCACAACACCATCCCTCTCTGGCCGATAAAGAAGCACAGGAGAACCTGAGTAAAACAAATGAACATAGGCACTAATGAAAATTTTGCATTTAGCTTCAATAGAACATGAATGGCTGTACTGTAGGAGATCTGCCTTGGGATGGTACCGTGAGGTAGTTTCTTCTATAGCTGTGTATAAACTGCAAAATGTCTATAAACAAAGAACACAAAAGTCATTGAGGAACAAAACCAGCTTGCTTATTTAAAGCTCCCTATGATTACAGACAACCTGTTTCTGATATCAAAAGTAACTCAATCAGAGCCCTGGTGGCTCATCTATTACTTATATGTTGATTTTAGTATCTCTCTTTATTAGGATCAAGGGTTAGTACTGTCTAGACAAGCAATGAACCAGATTTCTATAATGTTGTACTAGTTAGGCTGGAAGCTTGAGTAAATATTTTGACAAACCAGTTTCATTAAATGTTTTTGCAACTCATTAAGCTTTTAATTCCCATTCCTATTCATAGAAAACATAGATGAGGCTTGTACTCTGCATTTTGCTCTGCTTTTATTTTCCAAGGATGCTGACTGTGTCTGACTGTTTCTGAAGGAAAGTTTTTGAAGGGTGTTCTTGTAGGTGACATTTTAAGTTATGCTTCTGAAGGAGGCAAGCATGAATTAAGTGACATGATGGAGAATTTGTTAAGTGTAATCAACAGCAAGGATAAATGCTGTTAGAGATTTCTGCATATTAATCTGGCTTTGCTTTGAGCTACTGCAGCACCTGTGGAAAAATCAAAGGTTATGGATTTGGAATAATAAGCTTTACATTTCTGACTTAGTATCATATTATAGACCCTTAGTCAATTAACTGAATTTAACTGCACTGATCTCCTGGACACGTGGTGGGCAGTGTGGGCATTGCAATTCTGCCCAGCACAACACAGTGTAAAGTTGTGTATAACCTGCCTGGCTCACCACTGTGCTTCAGAATAGTGTCCTCTAGGTGCTGAGCCACCTCTGGCAGTCCTGGATGTCTCAAATGGCACCACGAACCTGTGCCTGGGTAATTGAAACTTCTCTGTGATTCAGCTCCAGGTTAAGGCCTCTATCAATGGTAGGTTCTTGTGTGTTAGAGAGGGACTCAGTCCATTTGCTTAAGCCAGAAACCTGGGACTATTTGGGACATGATACCATATCTGAGATTCCTTATGGGATTGGCAGTGGTGGCACAAGAACCAAGGGAGATCTGTGCCTGCCTTGGCAGCATGAAGTGTGTTTAGAGAGCAGTCACAACAATTATTAAATATGTTGAATGTTTGATGAGAGATGGCTTTTCTATCTAGCAGAAAAAAAGTGGAAATTGAGGACTGCTAAGCTCAGGGACTGATACCTTAATTTGCACAATCATAATTTTTTTAGTAATGACTATAACATTTATGCTGCATCTTTGGTCTCACATAATTTACACCTTTTCCCTTAAATTTATTTCTTCTATCTCAGACAATTTATCTTGTCTACCAGTTCTCTAAACCATTCACTAAAATTATACTTTATAAGTCTTAAGTTATCAAGAATATGAAGAAAAAAATTATGTGCTCATGAAAAAAAATGTTTGCAAATAATAAATTTTCATTACTTGAAAATATACCTGATCAGATATCAAAAGGCACAGTTCACCCCTAGTGCTCCTGCAAGGAATAAATTGTTTTTCTAATTGTTAGGCCAAGCAACCGTGAAACTGAACTGTCAAAGGTTATGTTAGATTCTTCAGTGATGGACATGCCTTTATTAAGACTGAATATATTTTGGAAAGTTTTTTATTTTCACCATGTGTAAATGAGATTAAAAACTGTAAAGAGCTATGAGTCTAGTTAATAGAGAAGTCAGAGACAGCTTGGAATAAACCCTTGGAGAAACCAGATCTTTCACAGAGATGAGAAAAAGGCATGTAATCATCAAAATGACCATAGCTAAGGAATATGCAGTTTGCTGCTGACTGACCCTTTGAGCTTGCCTCTTACCCCCTGTTCCTCTTTGTGAGGATGTTTGTTGTGCTTATAATACCATCTGCAAGACCAGGGAAGGACAGAGGAGTACTTTTTGCCACCCACCGATCTGTTATTTTTTCCTACGCCTACAACTATCATTCTCCTGCACTTCTGGGCATTCCTGTGCAAAATGTTTCCACTCTGAATGATCCATAGCCCTTCAGTAAGCACAGATGGATGCTTTCCCACCAATGTGTCCTGACATACACATTCTTGTTGGGGCCTGTCTTTCTTTGCAGAGAATTTTCTGTTGTGGGTACCTGCATAAATGAAGAGACACCATTCATTCCTGCTTATCAAGAAAACATTTTGTCACTATGTGAGAAATAGTGAGAATCCTTGTTTTCACATAAAAGATCCTGTTTTGCTACCACAGAAGTTATCAAAATAATATACACCCTGCACAAGGTTTACCAGGTGTCAAAAAACATGCCTTTAGTTCTTTCATCAGTCCCCAAAGGATGAACTGTGACTGAGGAAAGACTCTGCTACTCTCACAAAGTTTTTCTCCTTCCTCTTATAATCTTACAGGAAGAATTGATGTTATTTTTGGGAAGTATTGACTCTTTTACAGAATAGAGGGCTCATTAAATCAAAATAACAGCATCATTTTCAGCTGCTTCATTGTTATCTCTGCTATTGTTGTAAGTGGTTGCTTGAAGAAGGGAAAAAAAAAAAAAAAAGAGAAGGGAAGAATAAAGCCAATAAAGAACAGACACCCCAACATATCCTGAGCTGAAGATAAAGTGCAACACATCTCTTTTATTGCTTTTACATAGTTGGTAGTCTACCTCTAAGTTCATAATCATCCTGAAGAGGCAGCAGTGCCACCAGAAGGAGCTGGGATTTATAGAGGTAATGATAAACTGGAATTGACAGTCACAAAAAAGGAAAATGCAGTATTGAGGTTGTGTTAATAAAATTACCCGATATTACAAGCAGAAAATGGAAATTTATTCTACTGGGCATTGCAAATATACCCAGAGCCATCTTGGGAGTAAAATGTGTTGATTGTTTTTTAATATTTTTTTGTGTGTGTGTGTTAGAGGGGTTACATTTTAACAAGTGAGAGTGAAATCAAGGAAAACAGAAAAAAGACTAGGAAATGAGTCATGTGGAAGGAAGATTGGCTGATGCCCAGAAGAAACAGAGCTAAGGGGTGACCAAATACAAAGTACAGCAGGGATCTCTTCTCCTGTGCTTGCTGGGAACACTGCAAGAAATTGAGAATTTGTCAGTAATATTAAAAATTTTCTGGCAAAGAAGTAGTGTAAGCAGGAAACTGGAGACTGTTAACTGGACAAATTCATAATTTTAGGACATACAGCAGGGAGTGAATGTACTAACGCAGGAATTAAAAAAAAAAATTCTTTGATGTCCTCACATGCTAAAATCGTGTTTCTAGCCATTATTCCTGCTGTTGATACTAACAGACACCTCTTTATGGGTCACCTTAGAGTCTCAGAACAAATTAAATCACAAAGCAAAAAAAGAAAAAAAAAACCCAGGAGTTTCGGAGAAGGATGATTTTTGGGTTCCCACCTGCCTGTTTCTGGCAAAGCCATGAAAACCTGAAAAAGATCTTAAGCTGGATACCCAAAGTTGTGTCAGATAGCTTATGAAATTCTAGGTCAAGGCAATTTGCTTCACAGAACAGTCTACAGATGTAATTATTGTTCCTGGCCAGGGTCATAAATGGATAAACAGGAGAGCCAGGGATGAAAAATCATATGCACTGCTGAGACAGGATAAAGTGTTCCCTTTGTTAGAAGTACATTCAGCTTTTTAAGAGAGTTCCACAAACTTAAGGTCTCTGTGGATATAGACTGTGGCAGGTAGAGAGCATGGTAGGTATGGAGCCTTCAGGAGGGTAAGGACCCATTTTCATGATCTCTTTCCAGAGCTCCTTCTCATACCTTTCTGGGTTTGTGTTTTTTTTTTTTTTTTTTTTTTTTTCCCTGTTTTCACTTTCTTTGGATTTTATACCTTGGCAGTGGCAATGGTTGACTAAAGGATGCCCTGGGGGAATAAAAGTTTCAAGAGGACATTCAGTGAACAAGGCAGCATAGAGAAGTTGATATGAATATGACTGACAGTTATTTCCCAGGAACTCTCTTTGAAACTGAACACAAGTATTATTGCTGGAGCTGCATAAAACTTAAAATGTCCAACCTATGAGAAAATTCTGAATTCTCAGCAGATTTATTGTGACCTAAAACTGAGAAAAAAATATTTACTTGGCTTTTATTTTCTTTTTCACTTTTCTCCAGAAAAGCTCAGTAGATGGATGCTTTTAAATTATCTCATGGATAGAGGAGACTGTTATTAGAGAAACACTGGCTGTGCTTTTCCAGGTTTGACCTACTTGCCCTTTAGTAGCCATGGAATGACCTCCTGAATTTTTTGTCTGCAGAGCTAACTCAGGGACACTGAGTTCTGTTACCTTGCCTGCCCTCTACACTGGACATTGAGAAAGAACATTGGTGTAGGGTTTCCTTTTGGCTGGGATTGACACCTACAGTAAGAAGGTGCCAAGTAAACTCATTGCCTGTGGTCCTTGGGGCTTAGCCAGCAGTCAGGATGTTGTGACACCTGTCAAGTGGATTTTCACTTTCTGGATGACTAAAAAGCAAAACCTCTCTTATCCATTTTCAGTTGTATTGAGGATTTCTCAGGTTTCAAGGTCATGAAAAGAGTGATGTTTATCTTCTTCAAGGTTCTAGGATAGTTTTGATTGCTTTTGCACTTTGCATGGATCTGATGCCCTCTCCTTCCTTATCTATCAAGAGATTAATTGGGGTTATTCATGCATCAGCAGCAGCCTGTTTGAAATACCACATGCATGACCTACTGAAATGTAGGACTGGATAAGACCTCTTGTGTCATCAAGCCCAGACTAGATAAGAGCAGACATCATATCATTAAACTTTGAAGAGGAGCACAGCAAAAAAAGTATTTAATAAAGAAATGTAAGAAGATTTCCAATTTTCCATTGAAGAACTTTTATAGGACAATGGGAAGCTCAAGTCAGTACACAGGTCCTTGTATGTAGGTCCTTGTATATAAGCTGTATCCTGCCTTGCAAAAGACATGAAATGGCTGCTTACAGATTGCATGAGCGATGAACAACAGGAATCTCCTCCTTTAGTTATGAGAGTGAAGAAGGAAGCTAAAATAGCCCTCTTTGTAGCACTGAACAACTGTTTTGAAGGCTTCCTATTTTCTGAATGGTACTATATATTCTTCTGTAAAATTATTTTATCTGCATGTTATTTTATCCTGTTAGTGACTTAGGAACACAGCTTTATTGCTTATCTGGCAGTAAGGAGACTCATTCTGCTGGTCTTTGTAAATACTCAGAAGAAAAGGGAGAGTCCTCACCCCACAGATATCTTTATTTTCTACTGTTTGCAAAATATTGCTTTTCCAGCATGTCAAGTGATATATGGTTAATTAATAATTCAGTTTAGAAATTTCTGGGTGACTTTGCTGCACACTCCCTTTCCAGGATTTTATTTTGATCTTAGGCATTTTATAACCATCAAGAACTCTTTGCAATACAAAGCCCCTCATATGGCCTATGCTCAGACAGCAGCCAGGCTGCTAATAATGGTGTTTATAAGTGCTTGCTCTTGAGACCAGATCCTGTAGCTTCTCTGATTTACTGTCTTTGGAGTGAATGAAGAAGAGAGCCTGTTGCCTACACTCCACTCCAGCAATCCAAAGTTCTTTGTCAAACAGTGATGAACCTTGAGGGATTTAGGACACACAAGCATGTTGCAGATTCTGATTAGCTGCAGCATGCACTGTGTATTAATGTGTAGGCAAAAGTGTGTAGTGTAACCTCCAAAGATGATAATGGAGTAAAATCTTTTGCTTTCATCATAGTTCAGAGCAGTTACCTTGAAATCCGACCTTCTCAAGAACAGAAAAGGCTGTGAATGTGAATCCAGACCCACCCAGGCAGTGTAGGATAGACAGACAGAGGAAGAGAGGCTGTGGAGAACCCTCCATCTCCCTTGAGAAGTAGTAGGGGCAAGTGAAGAGCAGAGCTTGGTAAGCTTGATTATCACCTTCTAACAAAGATAAGCTCTCAGACTAATGACCCTGGCACCCTTAAGGAAGAGGAAGCCCAGGGCATCCACCATTGCATTTGTTGGATGTCTCAGATGGTCTTCTTTCTTCCTGCTTGCTAAAGGCTCTGGTCTTCTAGACATTAATAGTCTGCTACTGCAGACAATGGCCTACACTGCTTCTATGTAAAACAGGCCCTGGTGTACAAATTAGGTATAAATCATCCATTCCAACCCAATTATTTGCTACCCTGGTAGGCACAAACGGTGCCATAAGTTGTGAGAGCACAGAGGATCAAGATCCTAGTCTTAAGTGTAATACCTGAAAAAAGAGCAATAAATACAAGAGGCAGAAACAGCATGACCAAAACTGGAGAAGTATAAATCACACTGTGGAATGAAGTGCAGTGATTCACCTGCTATGCTGGGTGCTGTGCCCTGCAGACAATCTGACAGCACAGCAGAAAAGAAATGCAATACACCAGGAATAAATACTCACCCTCAACTGACACAATGCTATTCATTTTGGGTTAATATATTTCTTCTTGAAATTCAGCAGAAACCCATGGCATACAAATCATCCCAGCATCAATACAAGGTAAATGTGTGTGATTAAGGAAGGAGAGAGGAACATCAGCACAGCTGCAACCCATAAAAGTTAACTATTATCAGGTTTCCTCTGCACTAGCACATGGATCCTCTTTAGCAGTCAACATACACTGGGCTTGTCTTTCATTCACCCTTAGGACTTCTCTGTCTGTTATTGGTCACTTTAAAAATCACTAGTTCCATTTTCCAGTATTGTCATCATCATGACCAGTAGCAAGGCACAGCAAAGAAGCTATAAAAAGTGGCAAAGACAAACTTAGAAAGGGAAGCAGGTGAGTTATAATAAGATTGGTAGTAAAGAGTCAAGGTACCTTAAGAGATGGGTCCTAAGAGGTGGAGGTTTCTGGATCTTACTCTCAGGGTTGAAAACAAGCAAGGCAGGGTAGGCCAGGTAATATCTGTCTTCTCTAGCAAGTACCATTGGGTGGGGCAAGCTCTCAGCATACCTCACAAGCTATTTGTCACTTCTCTGGATCAGGCTCTTAATTACTAGAAATGGAGGAAAGCAGCATTTAAACAGCAATGATGACCACCTACTGCCAAAATGAGTCCTTTTCTGAAGAGGACACTCCTCCTTTGTTCTGAGATCCCCTGCTCTGTGGGTGGCTCAGAGACACCCATCAGCTGCTGAAGGGGAAAGTCACAGCAAGGGTAGAAGGTTAGTTCATTGCTTACAGCAAGACAGTCAGGACCCTTGGATCTTACCCTTGCCTCTGGAAAAAAGTGTGATCAAGCCCAAGTATCTTAGTCTTTATGACCAAGTAAAGGGGGCTCTTAGGTTTTATTTGTTATTCAGCAACAGCTAAAGCCAGTCTCAGCACTTCAGTTTCAGAAAGGGGATTTTAGAATTAGGAGTGAAAGCTCAGAGCCGAGGTGCTTTTTGTAAACCTATTGTTAAGCTACTGTAAGAATCTGAGATTAACAGAGATTCATGGAAACATGGGAAGTGTTATTTACCCACTTGGAGAACTGTGAAGGCTGATTAATACCTTGAATACCTTGTAAAAAAACCTACGAGGTTATTTGGAGAAAGTAACTGTCCCCTTCCCAGTCTTTAACAATAGGCTTTGCTACTGCCAGCAACAAGGGAAAGAGGTTTGTCTCCTTTCACTTCCCTGTTCCTCTTCCTTGTACCTGGTCTCAGTATATGCTTTCATGCTCTTGGCTTTCTCTATGGAAAAGGGACTTGCCAGACCTGGAGGCCAACAAGCACTTATCTTCCTTTTTTTCTGAATTACTCTCTAGTCACTGCCTCTCTCACAAGGGCACAGCAGCAGCAAACTAGTTCATTTGGTCTTCCGGGTCTCCAAAACAGGATGCTACATTTAACTCATAATTTGTATGATGTTCTTTTGTTGTTTGCACAAGGATATTTGCACTCCAGTTAAGGACCAGAGCTGTCTTCATCCCAGAACTGCTGAAGCATGCTGCTAACCTGCACTCCCTGCCCCAAGAATTTTACTACTCTGGTACATGGTAAGAGAAACAGTAAAGGAAACACAACACAATGCTTATAAAAAGCTGAAGTCCTGGAATATTAAGCAGACAAGAGGTGGTGTCCAGTATTTCACAGTCATCAAAGGTAAATGGAAAGGAGAGAGACAGAAAGAGGCTGTCCAGCAGTGCTACCGAAATTCACAGGTAATTTCTTGCAGCTGGTGAGACTGTGATGAAACTAGAAAGAAAATTGCACAGATGGGTTGAGCTTCTCCAGACCATGTGTGAACTGAAGCCTCTTGAGAGACACAGAAGATGATGAAGCCATATTTGAAATTCCATTTGAGTGTGAATTTTGTATTTGTGAGGTGACTACTTGATTCAATGGAGGTATGGTACAGGGGGAACTTTTCTGGGGGGGTTTGGGACATTGTGGATCAGTGTGACCTGGGTGTGTGAAGGTAGCTGTGCTACCCCAGGGCCAGGGTAGGAAAAGAGACCCTGCTCTCCCATGAGTGATTTCATCTGGAGAGATGCCTCAGATTAAAAGATTTTGTGAGAGCTCTCCTGAAATTTAGCCCAGGCAGTTATTTTCTGTGCAAGAGGATTCCTGCAGTGCTTTGTCAGTGCTCAGCTAATGAGGGAGAGAGTGTGTTTTATCTTTGTTACCACGGAAAGTTAAACACAATCCAACCAGTGATTTATAGATAATGACTCCTGTCACACAATTTGTACCTCACATGGAAGTCATCAACATACCTACTGCTGATCAGAAATCCAGGTATCTATCTCCATATTTTATTCACAGTCTCATGATCTGCCAGTGCACAGGATGGATTTAAAGTTGATTGCTACCAACGTTTACATCTGAGAATGCATATGAATGTCAAAGAGCATTTGGGAAATAAGTTTCCAGATAATTGCATCAGAGGAATCCTCCGTAGGGTGAGGTGGGAAGGAACTTTGGAGTCTCATGGGTGACTTGGGAAGAGTAAGGAAAAAGGCATCAGAAAAAAAGAAAAGTATATTTTGTGGTGACTATGGTGGTGGGATTGGTGGCAAGCAGCAAAGGTTTGCTGTGGCTCCCCCTGCAGAGATTAAGAGAGATTCCTGGAAACATGAGAAGTGTTATTTACCCACCCAGTGGGATGCTTGCTCCTATAAGCAGCTGCCTTACAGACCTTTTCATCAAGAGGTGGTTTGAAGTATCCAAGGAGTGTTTGTAGCTGTCTACAGATGGCCAGAAGGCCATCAGAATTTGATATACACCCAAGGGGAAATATTACAATGAACTAGGCAATGAACTGTTTCCAACTTCCCAGAATGGCCATCCCTGAGGTTATATGGTGGGTGGGCATGAGGAAAGGGTGAAGAGCCCCTCTGCTACCCTGGCTGGAGTGAAAACAGGGAAATCTACCCAGGACAGGGTACTTCTGGGCCCAGTGGCAAGGCAAAGGAGATGGCAATATGAGGCTCATGTGTGTAAATGTAATTAGATTCCATTCTGCAGAGACTCTTTCGAGAGCAACCCTGCCTAGGAGCATGCATCCTGCTAGAAAACCTACTGCTTGAAATCCCAATAATTAGTTCACAGTTATTTGTTCAATGTCTAATCAACACTTATAAAAGTCACTGAGGGTTTTGTCATTTCAATAGAAACAGAAACAAGTTTTATTTTATTTTATGTATTTATTTTGCTACTGTGTGAGACAGATAACAGGTTATGAATTTATCAGCAGATCTGTGCTAACAATTACTTTACTTTTCTACCTGGGGGAAAAAAGGCAAAGCAAAGTAGGACAAGAGGTGTGTCACTTTTCCTTACACTTTTACTGGAGATATTTGGTGAACAAACCACATTTTTTACACTTCTTGTGACAAGATACAACACCAAGTAAATTATTTGTCATTACCATAGACAATATATTTAATAAAGAAGATGTTTTTCTTTTTCCAAAATACAGCAAACATTGTGTAAAATAAAAATACTGTCTTGCAACAAAAAATGCATCAAAAGATAGTGCATTCTTTTTTTTTTTTCTGGTTTCTATGATTATTTAATTGCATGTTCATTTAATCTTATGTTCATTTTTTCAAGTCCAAGCAAATTTTTAAAGTAACAAAATGTAATAAAATATTTTTCCTCACTTGACTTCTGCAATATGTACCAACAATGTTCTCCAAAAAGTATCCAAGATTATATGCAGTATGCAGAGAAGAGAATAAAATATTCCCTAAATGTGATGTATAACATGAAAGGCAAAGAATAAAAATGTATTCACTAGGATTTACTGAAAAATATTCTATTTAAACTATTTTTGACAGAAAGTTGGATTGCAAGTATTCTTCATGTGTGTCAGATTTCTGAACTAATCTGAAGATGTCATGGCAAAAAAAGAACACAAACATATGGAAAACTCTTTTTTTCCCCATTTTTTTAAAAAAATGAAACATTAAAATGTCTCAGAGAAAATGACAATTATTGCTATAATGACATTTTCCATGGAAAAAATCAAATCTCTCTCTCTGATTCATCATACCCATGGTATTTCACACAGCATACAATTTCCTAGAAGAAAATTTTATCTTTCCTTCAGCAAAGAAAATGCATTCACACAGAATCATATTCAATTAAAGGCCTGCAAGCTGTCTGATTTAAAGCTGATGTAGCCTACTGCATTCTAAAAAATTAACGTCCTTTTTTTTTCCAGGAGAAATAACATGCTTTTATGTTCCCCTCCAAAGTGATTTAAAGCCTTCTTTAAATGATACATGCCCAATCCTATTTTGTTTGATGGTGACAAAAAGAAAAAACTCACTTAAAGAAATAGAGAGTGATTCATTGTGGGGATCATTATCCATTTGCAATGTGGGATTACAGAACTCGAACTCCACTGAGACTTTTTTCCTCCATGTTTTATTGCTAAATATATGTAGTATTTTTAATGGATGTTTTCCATAAGAAAACACAGACTTTACTTTTTTGTTGTTGTTTGGTTGTTTTTTGAGGGTGTAGGGAAGAGGAAGAAAAAAGTATCAGAAAATCAGGATGAAATGCTGTTTGGGAATGTCTCAAGGTCAATTTGTGCTTTCCGGAGCTGCCACAACACCCATTGTGACTTTTTTTTCCGAGTACCTCAAGTTTCTGGTCCCTGCTGCTGGAGGAGCATGGCTGGTGGCTACAGGAAAATGGGCCATGTGGACTGTGGCTCTCTGGCAGCATAAACAGACAGAACTTGAAGTCAAAATGAGGCTGACTGTTGCAAATAGCTTTTTTTTTTTTTTTAATATATTTTCTTCAGAAACAATATCACCATTTTAACTTCTTAACTTAAAACTGAAAGCACTGATGGAGTTTCCACTGTTTTTTTTTTTCTTTCATCTTTCATGAAGCAAAGGAGGTGATGGAGATGATGGAAAAGAGAAGATCTAGCTGGAGCTGTGACAAATTCAGTTTTACAAAGTGTAATCTCCTAAAACATAGTTTGGTTAATTGCATAGACTGGATTTAACTCATGAAAGGTATTTGGAGGCTGGCAGAGGCCACTCCTGATCAGCTCTTGCTTTTATAAATATAACAACTGAAAAATGATGAGGAGTATTTGGAAATTGTTTAGGTTCTTTGGGAATGAGCAGTTCACATTGCCCTGGAAAAATGACACAAATTATTTATCTGAGTGTTTGATACTTTGCAGTACTATTCACCTTAGAAAGTAGTTCATTGAGCAGTATGTGATCTTGTAGACTTGCAAGCTGGAAGTGAATTCAAAACACCAAGGGAAAGCAGGCGAGTCAGAAGTCAGCAGTGTGAAATACTTTGGCTGAATTGACTGATGCTTCGCTTTCAGGCTGGTTTTTCTGCTTTTATTTGTTACTTTTGTCTCTTTATTGAGCAAATTAGTTAAAATAAATCAATCAGCATTTATTTTGTAAGCAGAAGCAATACACTTTCAAACAAACAAGAATGCATCATTTTTGACTGAGCTACCCAAACCCCAAAAAATACTAACAGGAGAGGTGGAGGAATATTTGAAACCTTTTTTTTTTTTTTTCTTTGACTGAAAAAGGATTTTCTTTGGAAAGTGGTCTCTCGTTTGGGCCTGCCTGCCATGCTTCTTCCCAGTGCTTTGTGCTGGGGGTAGAATTGAGAGGGAAAGCACAGCAGGGCTGAGGGTGGGAAAGGACTTCAGTTCTCAAGTTTCTGAAGTTTTCTTTTACCTTCAATCTTGATAATCCTGGTAGGATGTGTGTCTGGAAGAGCACACAGATAAGTGCCTAGCCTCCCTGTCCTGAACACTGTGCAGAATATTGGAACCCTCACAATGATGAAAAAGGATGGCTGATAGTTCGATTTTGAGAAAGATTTAAGAACCACACATCAGATAAAGTTGAAAAAGCAAGACCATAAAAGTATGATGCATTTTTTTGGCTGATGCTTTTCTCGTAATACATGCTAGGAGACATGCTATTTAATTGGAAAAAGTGTGGTGTGGTGGAATTCATCCTCACACTCAGTGATGAAATTTGACTGAAGGGCCAAAATGAGACTGAAAAATGTGCCAGGAGCTGAAGAAAATCTGAAGCAGAAAATAATTTGCAGCACACTGGGATCCCAGGAGGCCAGAAGGCCAGAGGAAATATTAAAGCAGCATGATGTCAATTAGAAATTTGTTTTATTGTGGGATAATCATCCTTCCAAAACCAGCATTAATGGGCACCTTTAATATACTGAAGAGGGTGACAACATTCAAATATGATTCTTGAGTTTCAGTCTGGATCCTGGGTAGAGGGAAATAATAATAGTAATGAGGACTGAAGTAAAAACAGTAATCAGAATAAATATGACCTTGCATCATTCTCACTTTTTTTTTTCTTCTCAGAAAATTTTGAGGCTAAGCAAAAATGGAAGGTTTTCAGGCTTTGATTAATAGCACTATTATCTCCTAGCAATTACAGAAAACAGTTTCACAAATCGGGACCTTGAAAATAGCTTGGGTTTGCTGCAGAACACCCTGTACTTCAGGCCTCTGCTGTCCCCTGCACTACACATTTGCATTGTACTCAACAGATAAACAGCATTATTAGTCTGAGCATTTAGGCAATGAGATACAGTCAATTTTGCTTCCTGCCAGGTTTCACTCAGCATCTCACAGTTTCAGTAAATAGCTTCTTAATGTGATGTTAAAGTCCTGCTTTTCTCCAAATCTCCTCTCTCTGGAACGTGGGTGGCTTGGCAGTCTTGAATGAGCAAGCAGAAAACAACACTGAGTGAGCAACACAGGTAGCTGCTGCACTGCATTTGAACCTTTTGCTAGTGGACTTTCTTGGCCTTGGATAAAAAGGCTTCTTCCAGTTTGGCAGTGCTGGGAAGTTCACTGGGTCTGGTGGAGCTGCAAACTCTGCTTTTTGCCATGCTGTCTGTGGGGATTGCCCTTCAGACACTGCCTGGGACTTCAAATCCGGGGTCTGCTCTTGCATGCTCTCCCACTATCATCCAAGGCAGGATGGTTAAACTGTGTCCCCTCTCTTTCAGTGCTGTCTCAGCTGCTTGTCCTCCAACTATTCACAATGCCTCTTTGATAGCTCTGCTCCGTGGTGTGAACTCCACAGCAGGGGATCCAAGTGTGAACTAGGGTTGGGTGAACCTCATGTCATCCCCCTTGTTTTCACTACAGGAAAAATACCAGCTTACTCCAAAGACCCTAAAAGATTCCCTGTCATGGACACAACTAAGCTATGCCCTTTGATCTGGAAGGTGTGGGGTGTTTCTGTGCTGCCACCAAAGACAACATCAGAAGAGCCTGCATCCCTCTGTGACATTCCCTCAGAAGCAAGATGAAGATGAAGATTTCCCTTAGCTGTCATGTCAGACAAGAGCATTTGCTCTGAGGTCATATTACCACCAGATATACTTCGTTAACATCAGTGTCACCTCCAACCTCTTCTCACTTAGAATCTGTCACTTGGCCTGTGCAGCAAATAGACTTTTTGCTCTCCTATCACTCAAACACTGCATTCCTGTCAGACAAAAAACCGATGCTGAACATCTTAGCAACTTTGAAGAAAATTCCTACTGAATTCCATTTTGAACAAGTGGTGTTGATGCATTGCACTTCATTTCCTTGAAATGATATGAGATGGAGTGTTAATGAATCACACTAGGAATTCAGACTGTGAATAACCAATTTAATGTTAAAGAAAGTCATTATAGAGAGACACCTAGAAAATACCCCCCATGGAAAGGCCCAAGCATGCATACTACACATAGATCATGAAGTTAGCACATAGTGTTAAAAAACACCATCTTTTTCAGGGTTCAGAAATGTGGCTTGCAGATCATCCTTCTTGGATGCTTTGTGGGATTAGACAAATCACCTATTAAGACACTTTCACAAGAAAGACATGAGAGCAAATATGCCTGAGGTATGATTCTGTTCTGCTAGTTTTACACTGCTGGGAGCTCAGTACCTCCCAGAGTTCAAAAGTTGGAACAGCAGCAAACCAGGCCCCCAGGATGAGGAGGGCTGATTTGGTTATGAATCTATATTGATGGAACTCAGCCTGCAATGATGTGGCACAGATCTATGCATTTACCTAACTTTATCCTCTGAACAAAGCGTATCTCTGCACATCTCTGCATGATTCAGTACGTTTACTCAGGATCAGTGGTGCATCTGAACTGTCTCCCCTAAAAAAATGCAGGAAGAATGCAGTCATGTGTTGACTGTTGTGCCACATCACACGAATTCTTGACTTGAAATCAACTGGAAGGACAGAGAAACTGTTTGAATTATCATTTTATTGGCAAAATTGTTTTGGCAAAATTCTTTCAGCAAAATTGAAGCCTTTAAAGCCCTTGTTCTTAAACAGGGGGTAGGCTTTATAAAAGGTGAAACAGAGAGACATCCTGCAAAGACGCTTACTAAAAATGAGTCCCCTGGCTGATCAAACATTTTAGCTCTCTGATACTCATGCTGAAAATAGGTTCTGAGAGCTGAACAAGAATTTTCTCCATCCTTCTCATTGTTAATACCTGACAATTTAGGAATTGTCAACAGATATACATTTCTGAGGAAATTAACCAGGATGCTTTTATTTATATGATCAATAACATATACACTAAGCATTGCAAGAGATCTAAAAGAAAGTATGTTTCTCGTGTTATTTGTTCACTTCTTGCTGAAGTAAGCATCAGACTTCTGCCAAAAAAAAGCATGAAACATTCTGTCTTTATTTTGTGGGGAGGGATTTAAATGTCCCTCAGCAAATGAATTCACAGCCTTGCCTTTGGTTCCCAGTATGTACATAAAGAGAACTTTCAATTCCATTAAATCTCATCAGAACTTTACTGTACATGACAACTGAATTATGAGTTTCCTTATAGCAACTGTAAAGCAGAAAACTGAAGGTTTATTCTCTCATCTACTTAGTAGAGATGGGCTGGGACCAAACTTCCACAAATATGTGAAAAATACCTGACTATGTTGTAAGGAATCAACTAGAGCTGAATAGAAGGAAAAAAAAACCACAACAAAAAAGAAAAATAGACAAAAAAAAAACCCACCGAAAAACAAACAAAAAAACCCTTGATACATTTGTGCTTGGTGCTTTAATGGAGAGTGTCTGTAGGAATTTTCTCTCTGGCTTAGATTCCCTAAGACTGAATAACCCCAACTCTCTCAGTCTGTCTTCACAGGAGAAGTGCTCCAGCCCTCTGATCATCCTCATGGCCCCTCTCTGGACACACTCCAGCATGTCCATGTCTCTCCTGCAAAAGGGACTCCAGAACTGGCACAGTACTCCAGGTGGGGTCTCATGAGAGCAGAGTAGAAGGGGAGAATCACTTCCCTCAGCATGCTGGCCATGCTTCACTTGATGCAGCCAAGGATCTGGTCAGCTTTCTGGGCTGCAAATGTGCATTTACGGCTCCTGTTAAACTCCTTATCCACCAGCACTCCCAAGTCCTTTTCCTCAGGGCTGCTCACAAGCCAGTCACTGCCCAGCCTATAATGGTGCTTGGGATAGCCTTGACCCAGATGCAGGACCTTGCACTTGGTTTTGTTGAAATTCATGTGTCCACCTCTCCAGCCTGTTGAAGTCCCTCTGGATGGCATCGGTCCCCTTCAGTGTCTCAGCTGCACCACAAAGCTCAGTGTCATCAGTGAACTTGCTGAGAATCAGTGCCACCGTCCATGTCACCAACAAAGATGTTAAACAATATTTTCTACATATCTCCATTTTGAGGAGATCCATGCCATTCCTGGGTGTCTGGGACTGAAAGAAAAGAAGAAAATGTGGAACTGACATTACAGAGTTGGACCTTTGGGCGAGCTGTCTCAGCATGAGAAGCCTGAAGAAAGGGAACAGGGAATTTACTGTAATAAAAGAGCATTCAGTGGAATAGTCAGGGAACAGAGGTAAAACAAAGCTATAGAAAAGCCTGGAGCTCAGCTGTGGAACACTAATTGCACCTGCTTCAGGTATTACTAATTAGTAATGGGTCAAAACCCATGCTTAAATGCATCTATCTGCCCATCCAAGGCAATGAACAGAGACAGGCATACAACCTTTAGCTCAGAAAATTTCTGCTGAGCAGACTGCAAGAGCCAGGGCTGTATGGCAGAGAATGGATTGTTTGCTTTATCCAGTGATTTCATACTGTGCACCTGTGAGCTGAGTTCTCCCCAAGGTGGTGTGTGTCTATGCAAGATGAGCACCTCTGCTCTGCTCACATGCATGGTTCAGAGGTTCCCCAAGCACAGGTTAACAAGCATACATGGGAGACAGTTTGCATTACTTCTGAGTGTAGGCTTACCCTCATACTACCTAGGAACTGGGCAATCTTATTCTAAAATTAGTGGTACCTCATGCAGTGGAATGCTTAGGAAGAAAGGAAACAAGCGAACAAACAAAACCCTGGGTTAAACCCTTCCCTGTTGGTGGTTTCCTTCTTTTATTAAGAGTTGTCAAAGACACCAGCTGAAGCAGACAGTGTAACCACCCTTTATCCTTGGCACGAGTCACACAGAGACAAGCTGCACAACATAACTCATATCTGCTTTCCCACACCTGGCTCTCCTTTCAGTCATCCTGGAATGACTCAGTACTAAATTTGACTGGCAAGGACAACTTTAAATCAGAGCCATGAGCAAAAGAGGTGGGCAGATATCTGTCAGTTGGGAATAAAAAAGCCCAAGAAAAAAAAAAGTCCAAGAAGACACTCTTGGTACTGAAGATGCAAACATAAATTTGCCATGAAACATCTTGGGCTGAGTTTAGGGAAGCCAAAAGTTGTATCCTATTTGCTGTGTATTTGTGCTTCTGGAAGGAATGAATCTTTTCTTCCTACAGAGCACCCCCTTGCTGCAATTTTTCCTAGTGTCCTGCAGAGTGCAGAGTGGTGTTTTGGAATCGAGGATCTATTAGTCTGTAAAAAGAATAAAGCCTGCTTAAATTCTCTGGTAACAGCAAGGAGGGCCGGCTGCTCTGAGTTATGAAGGTGGCCTTTTGAAAATGGAAATAAACAGAGGGAGAGCAGAAGACTTTAATGAAGAACTACCAGTGTCTTTTTTTACTCTCAGGTTCCACTAGCAAACAGAGACTGAAAATCCCATGCAGCTGTGTCAGGAACAAGTGGCCACTCCTCTGCACCTGAACTTTTTTCAAACACATGTGACTGTCTCCTTAGGGAAAGCCTGAAATGTCAAGGGGCATCTGCAGGTCTCAGTCTTGCAACAGCCTCATTTAAGACTGTGAAAACTTTTGAGATACTTAACTTGTATCAAAGGGACTTCTCTTCAGATGCCTGATTGTACCCACTTTTGGTTGTGCTTTTGGCTGTGGGTTCCAGGCATCTCCAGACAGCCCAAAGACACCCTTTCAGAGGCACTGTTTTTTTTATGTGAAGTATTAACAGCTTCTGCTTTTCTGGTGACTTAACAGCATGATTGCATTAGCCAAACACCTAAATTCCCTACTATGAACTGTAACAACTGGAGGGACAGATAGGACATTACATGAGCAGCCCTTGGGTGTAGGGACAGGGGCACCAGGCACGGGGCTGTGCTGCTGTTTGTGATTTCTTGCACTGCAGCAATGTTTAAGGAGCCATGCAGGGTGCAGATGGAACCATGTGAGCCTGAAAACAGTGAGAAGAACAATAAGTGTTTCATACTATCGGGTTGTGCCAAGCTGCTACAGTCTAGAGCCTTTCATGCCACTTCAGAACAAGCTGACTTATTCCTTGATCTACACCAAACGAGTACAGTCCTGCTCCCAGAAAGTGCTGGTCACAACTCACCCCACCCTCATGATATCCTCTGCTATTATAAACAGGTGAGCAAAGGAAAACCTGAAGGAGGGATCTGGGTTACGTACTTTCTTTAAGCATCTTTTTAAAGCAGTATATGAGGTGTGGCACTGGATGCAGAGATGTGCCAGGCTGAAGCAGTGTCCTGAATGCCAGTGCTGACCCAGTCAGGCAGCCCTCATGTTCCATCACTACTGCCTCCAAATGGTGTAGGACAGAGCACACAGGAAAATAAAACCCATAAATAACCAAGGAGGATGGGGAAAAGGGCAGCCTGGATCCTACTGAGCAGCAATTCTCTCTTAGATCTGAAATGCCTGGGAATGGGGAGGGAATTAATTCACACTCACCAGCCAGCTGCAGGAGACTCAGAGACCTCAAAGCCGTGCGTGCAGAGCTGTACCTGTCACAGATACTGGATGAGACAGGTCTTATATTATTCTTACAGCTTTAGGGCAACTGTAGGGGGAAGGGAGGAGAAAATGGAATCAAACACATGAAAAGGATGAAAACAAAAACTTCCCAAATGTCTTCTACTTGATAGGGTCCATCAGTGACATTGTCTGTTCTGGGAGCCTCTGTCAATTATTTATTACCACCTTGAGCACAGCAGAGTAGCTGAGCATGTTGTGATTTGAGTTTCCTGTGTGTGTATGTGACTGAAGTTTTTGCAAAGCAGGGCAGAGAACAGAACATTCTTTGCCCTTGGAATGAGCTTTTGCAATTCCATGCATAGCTCGATAAGGGCAAATTCCTTTTCCTCCCTCTCTCCACCCTGCCTCTGAAACCCTTACCTGATGTATCTATTTGGCTGCTATCCACCTTGACAACATTTCCATCTCTTCCCAGCAAATTAAATCTCATGGATGGTGTAAAAAAATGGGTTGCATGGTGAGGCAGAGCAAGGTGGTGCCTGTGTCTTCCAGAAAATCTCCTCTTATCTGAGAGAAGACAATGCTTTGATCTTGGTGGGTGCAGATGCTCACTTTCTTTGCCTTTTATGTCCTTTGAGGACAGTTGCCTTCCTAATTTCTAGCCTAACAACCCACTAGAAATGAGAAGTAGTGATCTTGAGTTCTGTTGGTGGCTGGTTGGGCAGTCCTGGGCCTTAATAACCAAAGTAAAACATTTACAAAAGACTGCTTCCTACTGCTTCCTAGTGCTTCTCACTTGCTGACTGTAAATGACTGATACTGGTAAATCATTAAGTAACTTGCACTGAAAAGTAATTTATTTTGGTTTTGTGTCTTTTAAAATCTTGTAAGTATCTGACAATGTTTCTGTATGATGTGCTTCTGTGCTCAATGAGCTCATGATAGCTTCAGTGTTGCTTTCCATCTCAAATCTACTGGTCTCCTCTTCTTTTGCCTTCAGAGGCTTTTGTTGCCTTCCTTATTAGGTGGTTGCTGACAAACTCAGGGAGTAATGGAAGGTTTTTTGCAGATCTGAACCTGTCATTAAGATCTACTAGAGAAGTTGTACCCCACACTTTTCCAAAAATACCTTCCTCTCTCTATCTCTTCTGTCTTCTACCTCCTCTGTAGATCTCGTGGGTCAGGGTATGGATCAATGATTTCAACAATCATTTCACTGTAGGATGTGTGATAGAGAAAATACATTATCAAGACAGCCCAGTGCTGGGTGGATATCTTACCTGTTTTCTTTCTTTTCACCATTTTTCACCAATGAGAGATGAAGGATTGTGTAAAAGAAGAATTTGGCTACAGTGGTAGTTGTGAAACTACTGGCAGTGCAGTAAGGAATATGAATCATGAGATTACATGTGAGGACAGTGACAAGAAAGTGGAATTTTTGAGGACCACAGTTCAGTGATATGAAACATTTTCCCAGTGCCAAGATCACTCTTGAAAAGTGACTTACTCATATTGCTTATATCTCACAACACAAAGCAGATCAACATTTAAATAGGTTTACAAAGGGAATCCTTGGAAGTCCCAGTGCCATTGGAAGGCAATTAGTCTCCAACTTCCAGCTGCTGAGGTCACTTGAAAAATAGTAGTCTTTTATTTGTTTGAAGAACTTTTATCCTCTATTTAATGTAGGATTGCTTGCTGCAAGGGTTATAGCATCAGCTTTATAAACTATCTTTTGTATTTTTGCTGCTGGAGACTGCACATTGGGCTGCTCTTCTGTTCAGTGTTCCTGGTCCACGTTCCCTTTGCTGTCAAAGGAGAAATGTGAGTTTGACAGGAACACAATTTCTCTCCCTCTACCTTGCAAACACCTTGGGATGGGTGAGATGCCAAGGGGAGCTTAACTTTCTGTTCACTGAACTCTGAGGCAGCCCAGGCAGTGTAGTTAGACTCAATGCTGACCCTTAGATGTAGATTTAATGAATCCTTGCATATAGGCTGCTAAGATTACCAAAGCAGCTCTAGTGATTTCACATAGGAGAAAATGCATTGAAAATGGTGCACCATCCATTCTGTGGTCCTTTTTTCTGTGTTCCTTTTTTAAATTTGAAAATATTGCTTAAAATACACTTAAAAACAAAAGACAAAAATTTCATATGATGATAAAGAAAGAAGATCTTACATAGAGCTATCACAAAAGATAAGCCTACAAGGGCAGTAGTATGAAATCACTCAAAAAATTAATAGGGGCTTTTTAATTTGAGGAGGTTTAGCTCGGAGACATCCACTTCACCACAAGAGGAAAGTTCATACCATGCAGTGAGGTCAGAGAGGTCCATGAGAAAAAATGATTGAATGGTAATTTTGATTAATTCTTACAAAACTGTCACAGTTGAAATGAATTTGGAAACAAGGGATATCTTAATTGATGAGTCCCCAGGGTGTGGGATGGGCAGTGAACATCTAGGTAGTTTTTAGAAGCCATAAATTATCAAGACAGTGATATATCAGTGACTGAATGAATAATGTAGAGATCAACATGGCTTATTTAAATTTAGTTTAACCTTTTCTTCCATGGGAGAGTAAGAGAAGAATAATTGACTCAATTAAATTTTAATCTTGGGAATGTTGATCTGTAGCTGGGTTTACCACTGACTAAGTTTCCCTTTCCCAATAGATGAGGCAAGGCATCTAAGCTTGAAGTCTCTGTACTAATACTGACTGTACTTTGCCAAGAAAGTGTGCAAGGTAGACATTTATGTGTAGCAAAATTCTTGGCTAGCTCCACAGATTCAGATTTGTGTTCTTATATTTGCAAGTATTGTCTGTGTAAAAGGATAGTACTTATTTATTTATTTATTTTCAATATAGCACATCAACAACCCCCCCCCAAAAAAAAAACTCAAAAGGAAATGGAGAAAGGTCCTCTATTTGAAATGTATTTTGGATAAGGTCCCTGCTGTACATGACGAAGGAATAATAGATGACTTAACCTTAATTAAAACAGAAATTAGTATAAATAATGTACATGTTGCAACTGACTGGAAGAAATTAATGTTTCACCAGGTCACCTGAACTGTCAAGAAGCAGATTCCCTTGTGGTAAGCTGAGTTCTCTGTGAGCATTACAATTCCATGCTTGTTCTTTTAAACAAGTGTAAAACAAACAAAAAATAATAAAAAGAATTAATAGTTTTCTTTTTTAAGCAAACTTACACCTTTTTTTTTTTCATTTTCAAAGCTAAATAGCGCTTCTATTGAACATCTCAGAGACCATCTTAAACTAACAGAGCCAAATGGCCAAAGCTTTATTTTGTGACTGATGCTGCACACTCAGCATTGCCAGCAGTGAGGTCCCTGAACAAGAAACAACTTTTGGCTGAGAGGCTCTTCTGTGCCTGATTCTATTCTGCTGTCTTATCAGGGATAAGGAGCAAGTCTTTTATTAAAGCTACAGAGTGATAAAATCTAGAAAAAAAAGTGCTATGAAGGCTTTCCAAGATTTTGGGACCCAAAAGGTAATAAAAAGATGAGAACACTGGTGATGACAGAAGTGGAGTCTGGTAGTGGATGACCTGACTGTGCTGTGCCTTAGCTGAGGCAGTGGAACAGGAAAGAGGGTTCCCTCTCTCAGACAGGTTTGAAAAGAGTTGGGGAAAAGCTACAAGTCCTCCAGAGTCACAAAAGGCTGTATGAATGCATCAGTGATTTGGGCCCATTTAGGAGACCCTGTTCGTGACTTTGTATTGGTGATGACTTAGACTCTGAGGGACAGCTGAGTTACTCTGCCCATCAGTTTATAAACAGGAGAACCAAAGCATGGCTCACCAAATACTTCTGCCTTTCAAACTGCTAGAGCAAATAATTTGCACATGCTTCTGCTGAGGGTGCAGCCTGTGTCTGCAAAATTCCAGATGTCTCCAGATTCTGGTGTGTTGCCTGGAGAAGTTGAATGGCAGCAAGAGGTTTATGCATAGGTTTTGAAGCTGGGGTGCAAGCATTGGGTGTGGCATGACTCCAGAAACCAGTGGCAGGCCCAGAAACACAACCCAAAGGAGCATCTCAGCTATTCTGCAGAGAACACAAAACCTCACTCAAATATGTATTAAAATATTAATTTTTTGCCAACAGAGACACTTGAGATGTATAACTTCAGAAGCATTCATAAAATATAGTGCTAACCATCTAATAATTATTCTAATACATATTAATAATTTGCTTTTCCTTTTGAGAATCTCATAGCATTAACCAGACTTTAAGAGACCCATCCTTGCTTTGGGGAAGGCATAGTTTATTAGCACTGAGCACAGGTAACGTAAACGATAGGACAGATAGAAAAAAGTATTTAGACTGGGGCCTCATTTAGAGATGAACCTTTGCAGCATTTCATTTCATTAATCTCTGAACTTGGCTGGGAATGCAAGGATGACCAGAAAGTTGATTATATAGCAGGACCCTTGACTGAGGACATAATGAGGAAGAGAACCAGAAGTGTTATTTTCTGTAGACCTCTGCCTTAATTACAGGATCACCCCGCCACCCTGAGAATATTCAATCACTTTTCAAAGGTGTTGAGTAATTCTGTTGAAAAGCAGATAAATAAATATACTGTTGGGGAGAAAGGCAAGCAGGAGAGGAAAGGAAGCACACCTAAGTGGAAATTACAAATGAAGCATTACTATGTAAGGCCAGTAACAGGTTTTCACTATAATTAAGATGGATTACTTTAATAATCCTTAAGGGCTTGATTCAGAACTGCATTACAAACCATTTATGTGGTGCTTCTGTACTCATTGCCTCTGTGAAAAAATCACATGTTTCAATGAGAAAAGATAAATTCAGAGTTTTTATATTTCTTCAAGCAGCCTTCTCAGGTTTGGAGAGATACATAGCTGCCTCAGATTTATGTGCTGAGGAGAGTGTCGGAGCCTTGATAGTGCTCTTGGAAAGTAATTACCTTTTGCAGATTTTATACCTGAACATATATACAGGGCATGACAACTTGGCCTGGGGGGAAGAAAACCCACAAAACCTTTTGTGCCCAGAAGAGCTGATGTTTGGATTAATGAACTGAAGAACTGTTTCCTCTCTACAGATGTCAGATGTGCATTACAAATATAAGTAGCTACCCTTGCAAACACACAAGTTGTGGAAAGATACAGTGCTTCACAACTAAAACCAGGACTATCTGGAGACCAGGACAAAGTGTTTCCAGTTTTACAATAATTTCTTTAAGTGTGAATGAGAAAATTGCTGAAGAATGATAAACCTTAAAAGGAAAGTTTAAGACTATGATATTTCAGTGTAACTTCATAATATTCTGTACTTTTGTCTTGGTCATGTCTGAGCTAACAGGTATTACAGAAATAGGAATACCTGGATTTTTTTTCTGAGTGGGGAATAGTGGGGATGTCACACCATCTGTAAGTTGGAGGGCTAACTCCTGTCATTGGAGTGTATTTAATTTTCCAAATATTTGGCATCAAATTAATTTTTCAGCTTAAAGACAAAGACCTCCCTGGTGAGTATTTAGATCTTGTGAGTGTAAAAGATAACATCCACTTCGCAGTCAGGGAATTATTTCATTTTTTTTCCCACAGAGAAGCTGGTGTGAGGTTTGCTCTATACTGCTATGGGTCAAACACCTCCTGCAATAACCCCTCTGCGTGGAGAATCTGAGGATAGAGCAATTCTTGGAATGGCTGATG
The DNA here is from genome assembly GCF_003957555.1 of Calypte anna. Classification (NCBI taxonomy): domain Eukaryota; kingdom Metazoa; phylum Chordata; class Aves; order Apodiformes; family Trochilidae; genus Calypte; species Calypte anna. Next base: position 14,391,516 of record NC_044253.1, on the reverse strand, counting down.
AAAGCCAGCTCATTGATCTGGGGCAGCAAAGACCATCTGTGGGACTATCTGTTCTGGATGGGTTGGTTCTGGATCCTCAGGCTGTGGTTTGGCAGGAGAGAAGATGCCCACAATGTGGAGGAGAACCAAGCAAATCAGTACCATGTAGGAAACCACAGCCACTTCATGACTTGTGATGGCTAACTCCAAGGGATGGGCTCCACTCCCTTTTCCCAGTGAAGCACAAGATGCATCTGTCTGAACACAGACACAAGAACATCTCTGTTCCCATTTCCTTTTGCTCTTCTTGTTTCTCAGTAGCAGTGTTGCATTGCAAGTATGTGGTGGCCTCCTTTGTGCTTCACTGTCTCATTCATTGCAGAGGTTGTGTGGGGAGGAGGGTCAGAACACTGTCAAGCTTGAGTATTCACAGGGTTCACATGCTTTCTGTTCTTGGAATATTTGCTGTTGAATACCACAATGAAATTATCACTTCGTATGATCTGCATTAGTATGACAAACCAGAACTGATTGCTCTCAGAGAGGTATCTTCATTGGTTTTGCCATTTACCAGACAACATTCTTTTCCTCCTGGCTGGTCACAGGATGCTACAGAAATGGAGCTGTATCATCCATTACAAAGAAGTTCTGCCAAAGTAACTCCTGGATAAGCAGCACAGGAAAAAAACACTGATTAGGAATTTCTTATACCTAATATTGAGATTTTTTTTTTTCTATCCTGCTGATTGTTTATCTGTATTTTTTTTCTTTACCACCACTGCCAAGCTGCCATGTACAAAAGTATTCAGGATCCTAACTACTGAGGACAATGAGAGGGAGGAGGCCAATTTCTTTTAGAAATCTGATCCTGTGCTGTGTAGAGAACATACCCCCTTAATTACTTGCCTTTATGAGGTGTTTGATTCCTGAAAATGACCTTATCATTCATTTTATGCCTATGGCAACCAGCCCAGCAGCAGCTCTGAAACCCATTTTATCAAAGGGTTTGTTGATGCTTAGAAGCAACATGCAGTTTCATCCTGTATGCAGAAAAATTATTACTGGGCAGACAAGCATATACTGTGGTGGGTTGAGAACTGAATCCAGCTCTGCCTAAATCCTTTCAGTACCAAATCCAAGAGCCCCCCTCTAGAGACCCACAGTCACTCCTTACATCTGAGCAGCTGTATGGGGTCAAATCCTATAGGGTCAGTCTTCAGGACTGAGAAAGGGTACAGGAAGCTTGTGTGACAGTCACAGTGAGTATTATTCAAGCATTTATAGATCAGTGACTTCCTAATTGTAAACCTCAACCCACTTGCCTTTCATTAGTTTTTCTGGTCTACCCTGAAACCCAATGAAACTGTTTGTACCACAAGTTTCACAGCTTGATGACACACTCCTAGAGGAACTACACACTTGTTTTGAACTTTCCTCCTTCTGGTTTAATTTGAAGCTCCTTGTCACTTGTACTGCAATATATATATCTTCCTCTGATACATTTATTCAACATTTACAAAAGTGCACTTTAAGACTTCTTGAGCTGCAGAGTGTAGCCAAACATCAGGATCAGTTGCTCCTGACTACCTTTCCCTCTCTGAATTTGTTTAATTTCTTTTTGAATCTGTATATGGTTTTGCCTCACATTCACACTACAAATACGTACTGACTAAGAAAGCTTCTGCTTCGCTTTGCTCTGCAAGAGCTGTCTGATTGTTTCCTTGGTTGTCATGTGCTAGAAAATGCCAAATACACTATCTGCTATTTGTCTTGTCTGTGTCACTTGTTATTTTATAGATGTCTGCTACCTGCTCCCGAGTCAAGCTTTCCCAGGGAAACAGGGTCCCAAATTATTAATTTTGCTTCCTGATGAAGCTAGTTCAAACTCCTCAGTATCTGGGTATCTCTGTTCTTCCTCTCTGCACCTTCTCTGTGGCCCTTTTAAAAAATGACTGGAATTGCATCCAAGAGATAGAGAACTGATACCTTCACATCACTTTCTAAAATCACAGGGCACAAGATAAATGTAAATGAGTTAGGGTCCAGGACCTGAGAGCATTGGGGGTGTATTGATTTTGTAATGTCACTTGATTTCATAATGTTACTCAATTTCACAAAAATGTAGTTTCATACACAAATGTATGTTTTCCTTTTCTTTTGCAAGCTGTTTTCTTATTTCTGAAATAACATTCTGTATACTGTACAGTTGTACCTTCCTGAACTGTTGAAGTTTTCAACTTGTGTTTCAATTTCATGTGGCCAAGGAAGTTCAAGGGAGCACAAGGGACTTAGATGCTGAGTTCAAAGGCAGCTCAGTCTTTGGAAAAATCAATTCTTGATGATTTGGTGAATTAAAAATGGCATGTGATGAATTTCTATGCCATGGTTCAGCTACACCTCTGCCTAGTAGTAAAGGAAAGTTATCATCTTCTAAGTTCTCTGATGCTTCCAATGTTTTTAGTTTGTTTTCTACCAGGTGAATACTCACATTACAAAATCAGTGTAAAATCCTCCTGACATGCATAGTGTATTCTTGTTCTTATCTGAATTGGCTTTCAAGAGAGAAATCTCAGTGTGCATTCCCTGTACCTTGGGGTGGCACTTAAAACTTTAATACATATTATCTAGTGTCCACAACTTGCTATTATTCTCCTCGAGGTCCAGAGAAAATGCCCCAGTGAGAGGAGTCTGTGATTTACTTGGTAAATTATCAGGACAAATCTACAGACTTATGAATAATACATAAGAAGGATGGGACAGGGATATCTGGTGCCATTTCTGCTGGTTTTACTAATAGCCCTTAAATTTACTCCTCCAGGGATGCTGCTCTAAAAGAGCACAACATGAAGGCTGTAGAGCATCTTGCTTGGCATGTGGAATTGATGTTTATAATGCAGGTTGAATTAAACAGTTCATACACATACACACATTAAAAAAAAAAAGTAAAAGAAAAAATAGGAAGAGGCAGCATATCTCTTATTGCTGAGAGGCAGAAACATCCTTTGTGCTGGGAGGTATAGGGAAAAATGATGGTCCCTTAATATGCTTCTTGGCAAATAATCATTTAGGAGACATTAGAGAAATAAGTACTGTATGAAATAGAAGTGGCATTTTTTTTTTCCCTAAAGGAGATTTCTGTTATTCAGCAGTGTTGCTGAATAAAATATGAACCACACAAGTTTTGTTTTGTATTTCTGTATTTTTATTAAAATTCTCAGGGTTTACAGCTTAATAAATTGACAAAAGATAAAAAAAATAATCTGGAAATGGTGTTGTTTCCATCTAATCTGCTCTACAGAAACTATAATGCCAAGACTACACAAATAAATTTATTTACATTTCTATTACTATGACAGAGAGGTTCCACTGAAAATATATGACTCCTCCCACTCCAGAGAATATCAGTTCTCCCAAATTTACTGCACGTTCTTGCTTCAGTGTTGTCTGTATCCTGTTGCTCAGGACCTTTGTTTTATTCCAGCTGGGCTGCCTGCTAAAATGAATGTGATTATTGGAACTATAGGGAGCTTTTAAAATAAGAGCTAATGCAAGCATTTCTTCTTGCAGTGGATAGAAGTTGCTGATTTTATCTCTCTTTAATAAAGCAGTGACAGACACAAGAGAAAGAAGGATAAATTTGACTCTTCTTTAACCTCTGGGAAGCTGGGACCAGGCTAATGTGATACTGGGTTTATTCTTTTCTTGATAGTGTTTCCACAATGATTATTTCACAACCTGAGACCTGAGCAAGATGCACCAGATGTCCAGCTCACCTATTAATACACAGTATGCAAAGTCAATTTTCAGCAAAAGGGCTTTAATTTGAAAACCCTTCTGGGCTGCCATTTGTCCTGTCCCAAGCAACCCACAGCCGAGGTACAGCTTTCAGGTCAGTTCTCCTCCATCTTCCACTCTTTTTTACATGAAAACTGACAGATTTCAACCACACATGGAGCTTGTGTGAGATAAAAACCCAGGTATTAACATTTTAGGTTGGATTGTTGCCACCATTTATGCTTGAGCACTTGACAAGTTTTATTATAGCTCTTTACTATGACAGTGGTGATCAGAATATGTCCTGCATGCGTATGTATGTCTGAATATAGTATAAAAATAAATATTTAAAGCATTCCAGAATTTTCAAAATACAATTGCTGAAAAGTAATTTGCTAATCCCTTTCTCTTTCTTTTACCCTTCAAATGTAATCATCTTCTAGTCCAAACTCCTGCTGAAAGTAGGATCAGCTACAAGATGAATTTGAGAAAAGGAGGAGCCTTGATGCCATCTCTGATATCTCATGACTTCCAGCTACCTCCTGCTCCAAAACACATCTGCAAAGTTCTGGCCAGGGCTCACAGATGCTGGATATTTACATTTAATGTTTCATTGTCTCTAAAAGACAGCCTGAAAAGCAGTACTCACTCAGCCATTCTGTCTTCAGAAAGATTTTATTCTTGTGAGAGTTTGAACTTCCTCCAACCATAGAAAAAACATGAAGAAAGACCTTTGGAGAATTTCAGCCTCTCTCCAAGTTGTGTTGTAGGGAAGAGGCAAATTACTGAACCTTTGGCATCAAGTGGCCTGGTAATGCCTAAAAGCATAATTAGTCAAAGCAAAATTGTAGGAAGCAGATATTAGTTCCTGATATGTGTGAGCAACCTCATGATCAGAATAAATAAAAATAACAAATGGACTCATCTAGATATCTCAGTCTCCTCCTTTTGGCCTGCACTAGCTGCTGAGAACAACTTAATTCTATTTGCCTAAACACCACTATATTTACTAAGGAAAGGGAGTATTTTTAAGTATCTAGAGAGTAAATTTATCAAAGACACATGTAAGTTCAAAACCACAGTCTGCTCCCACCCAGGCTAAACAGACAGGATCAGGTACATTGAAGGTATTAGAAGGATTAAATGTCTTAGCAGACAGAAAGACCAGCAGAGTTTTATTAAGATTGAGAGAGACAAATACTGTTAAGCCTAGTGATCATACATCTCATTTTAGGAGAAAGTGTATTAGAAATGGAAGCAAATATCATTAACAGCAACTAGCAGAGCAGTTGCATCTAAATACATAAATATTTTAGCCCTCTTCTTCTGAGCAGGTCATTAGAGAAATATTGGGGGAAAAAGAAACAAAAACAAAAGAGGAGGAAACATTTACCCCAAAGGCATTCAACTCTGAAAAATGACTACAAGGTTAAGGACTGTAGGAAGAAATGAATGAAGGACCAGGCTCTAAGGACTTTGAAAGCAGAGTAATGTTTGTTATCTTTGTACCAAAAAGATTAGAATCTGGTTTTTCCATATCAAGGCTCAAGTTTTGTAGTAGCAACATGTAAGTAGATTTTCTGCTATCTTGTATAACTGGAAAACTGAAAATGTACTTGCAGCCATATCTGGGCTGCTGACTTTACCAGGTGACTGTGGGCAATTATATGAGGCTGTGATTTTCATGGGTGACTGCCCAGAGACCTCTTCCTGAGGGCTTTTGTCTGAGAGAAGCCTCAAGCAGCTTTTTAAAGGGAATGGAGATACAATGTGGGAAGTTTGGGTTCAGTATCAATGCATGAGAAAAAACACTGCTGAGATTTTCACGGGCTTTGTCACCTCATAAGACAGCAGCACTCCTGCCCAAATCCACTCTCTCTTCAAGGTACCATCCTGTTGAAGGTCTGTCCAGAACTAGAAATGGAGATTTCTCACATTAGTCTCCTTGATGTGTCATTGTGAAGTCACTGCTTTGTCACTGTTCCAGAGCTTGGAAAGCAGTGTTATCTTTGCTACAGTGAAATGCTGATCAGCTTTGCCAGCCTTATACCCACAGCACTGCTGCTTCTGGAAGTGGCAACAAGCTGCTTCTTAAGAAGAACCACTTCTCTTCCCTGTCATGGATGAGTATCAGCTTAGAGTGATGCTGTTGTATCTATAGAGTCAAAGCTGGCAGCTAATTCATCATCCTGTATCAAGTTGACTCATTAGAAACCCAGGAAACTAGATATTAACTAGCTCCTTTATATGTTTCACTTTATTCTCATTTCAGAGTTTCCTGTCCCTCTGTTTTGTCTTTTGTTGCTAAATTGCAATAATCATCGATCTTTGATCTCTTCACCTGTAGGTGGCCTACTCATCCATCACCACAGAGATTTTTTCAGACACCAAAAATCCAAGAGTTTCTGAAGATTAAAAAAGCTTTTAAAGTTAGAAGTTGCCTGTGAGACAGCCATGCAGGCTGCATCAAACTGAGGTGAAGAGGGCAAGGCATTGCCAACTGAAAGCTGTAAAAGACCATTAGTGACTTTAAAAACAGATCTTATTTCAAGTAGAAATGTGTGTTTGTGGCTTTTAAAAATTTTTTTTCTATTGCTTTTCAAGCTTTCATTCTTTTTCTTTCACTTTCATAAGTGGCCTTGACTTGATGGCCAGAAATGAGGATACTATAGAAAATGTCAAAAATCACAACTAACCTCTACCGCAGGTTCCTAGAATCTCTAATTTTAAATTGAAGGTGCTACTGGACTATTGTGATAATTTTGTCCTGGTTGTTTGAATCATGTTCAATCTCTCCAGAGCTTTTGGGGGGATTTACTGTGTGTGAGCTGAATGGCATGAATACCTCATGCCTGTTCAGCATTTCCCAAGAGAGTGATGCTTATTACAGACCTGGGGCACAGCTGATTTGCAAAGATATTATGAGCCTGCCTAGATTTTTCTGAACATGGCTCAGATCTGTTAAAACTGTTGTGCTGGGTGGATATACAGAAATCCCTCTCAAAAATAGAAAATACCTGATTTCTACTTGGGCTCATTTCTACACTGAAAAAGCATAACCTGCTTAATATCAGATTCAACCCTTATATTTTGAGACCCCTTTCATTTTTCAGAACTCATTTTTACCTGCAGTGAGTTGTCTTTGGATCTACATCTTATGAAATATTCAGTTTTAAAAAGAAGACTAACACAAAAACCAACATTGAATTCAGCTCTCTTCCAAATGCTAAAATGAATGGAGGGCACATTCCTTTCCTCATGAGAGATTTAAAAACTTATTTTTTCCTTCATGTTTTTACTTTTTAACTAGAACTTAATTTTTTCACCAGCAATACTCAGAGGTTTCTCTTTAAAATTTTAACGAATGTGAGAGTTGCTTTTCATTCACATTTTACCATCCCAAGGGGCAAAAGGGAGGCAGATCAGAGATTACCATATTTATGACACATTGCTAATGAATGTGAAATGCCATCATCTATCAGTTCTCTTCAGCTCTATGCAGTGACTTGGCCATTTCTAAGTCCTTCCCTGGGGTTAGTCCTGAGCTGCCTGAGTGCCACTGCCGAGCTCATTCCCTCTGTGAGGTTCCCTGCGGTATCTCAGGCATTTGGAGACTCAGAATTTCCAATTGCAAATATTTCGTTTCTGGTTATGATACATGTAACATTTATCTTTGGTGAGAAGGGAAATTTTACTATGAGAGCATAAAATGTTCCATGAAATTGTATGAGACACTGTGTCTGAGGTTGTGTGCTGACTACTGATGCAAGAAATCTGTCCCTGATGGACCTTAGAAATGCCCACTGCATCTAGTGAGGGTAAATTCAACCCAGGAACATGCAGGCAGTTGTTACTGCCAGGCAGAATCAGTAAAACTGATATTTGTAGGACTTTTCCAAAGCAGCATGCTTGGGAGGGAGTATTTTTAAAGCAATATTCCACAAATGTCTAGGCTTAAAAACAAGGTCTCTGGGAAGTTCTAAGTACCATCTCCACCCTTTAAAGTTCAAAAACATGAAGTTTATACTATTTCTAGGGTTATGGTACCTTCGTGAAGGCTGTAGTGCCAGGGCTGCTGACCCCTGTCTACATCCAAGTCATTGAAGTGATGGTCTGTTTGGCTCTGGATGCACGGTCCGGTGCCATTCTGCTTTAGCTCTCACTGATTCAGATGTGGCTGGGCAGTTACCAGCTAAAACCAGCCCACTTTTTTTCCTTTTTAGTTTTCCATCAACTTTAATCATTCCACTGCACAGCCATATATGTGCATATATGAGCTTTCCCCATTGCAGCCAGGGATGGAGGACAAGACCTGTCTAGGCTTGCTAGTCTTCTCACTACAGCATTGTGTCTGAAGCCAGCCTAGCACTCCTATACCCACAGTCCAAAGTGTTGACATTGTCCTCAGGCCTGGAAAGACACGTGGATGCAGGGACTGGTAGAGGAGAGAGCTGGTTTGGCTCCATGAGTTGCCTGCAAACAGTGATCAAGAAAGACAAAAACCTACTCAGCTTCTGTAATGATGGTGCCTGACAGAAGCACCTACCAGAGGGGGCAACTAAAGTTTCACACTTTTCTTGAAAATGCAGGTCAAAACTGTGAGCCTTTTGGAAATGTCAGCACATACAAGAATGAAGCAAGATTGGTATTTTTTGATTTTAAGTCAAAAATTGTAACGCATCCACCATCAACCCTACTATTTAAACCATTTTTTGCTAAGATGCACTGTCTGCACAATAATACCACTTTGTGCTCGATAACTTTGGGCAGCCTCATGCAGTAAGAGCTGTAATAAGGTGTGAAATAAAGATTTAGTAGCGCAGCACTGAAAATGCAGTCTAGCAAAGGAGTTCATTACAGTTCCATTAAGATTGCACAGTTAACATAAAAAAAATTTAAGGTATTAAGGTTCCTACTGCAGCATTGTTAGTCACATTGTACAACCACTATGTATTGTTTCTTGCTCTGGGCCAGATTGTACAATTCTCACTGCTAGCACAGTTGCCTTATTATAGTCTCAGCATCCGAAGGTCTCGGAAACCATCAGCCCATAGGATTAGGAGCTCTGCCTAAGCAGAAGAGCCTCTGTTCACTTTGGTGAACACCATCCATCTTCCACAGTCACACAGCTCTCAGTACAGCCGGGAGGTGCCAAGCGGAAGGAACTTAATTGGGTCAAACATTGCAATTTGTATCAGAAATTAATTTAAAAAGGAAAGTGCTGCCTGTACATCTCTGAGGACAACCTTTTTGCTCCCATCAGCACTGGCTACCTTATTAACTTCTAAGTGTTTTCCATTTTTGCCTGTAACAGGGCTGGAGGGGATTTTTTTTTTCAGGAAGCCAAGATTTTGTTTTTGACAAAAGCACCTCGATTTGTCTGGAGCTAGTAGGGTTTCTGAAGAATGATTCCCCCTTTAAATATTTTACAGAAAATACTTTGAAATGGGAAAAGTATTTCGTTTGTGCATTTTCTCAGCTGAGAAACTTTTTCAGAGCTAAAATTCTGAAATGTAATCAGTGTACAGAAATTAACCCAGTCATAGATTTCTTCCCTGAATTTCTGTAGGTAGATGTTTTGAAATGTTAAATAGTCATCCAAAACTGGAATGGAAAATATTTTCCCCTTTGCAACAGATGTCATAGCCTAGTAAAGCTGTGTTCAAACCAGGAAGTATTTCCAGGGGAAAAAAAATAAATCTGAGTGTTAAATTTTAAGAAATATCTGGAAATTGGGCTGTGATAATCTATGTATCACTGTTTCTCTGTTTCATTCTTCACTCTGTGTTTCTGTTTGTCTGTCCTTGCCATGCCATAAATCTGAAAGAGGAGGTCATCCAAATGTTCAAATAAATGCCTAAATATAGTAATCAAATTTAAACAATTTTATTCACTTAGGTGGCAAACTTTTCAATATTAATCTGTCTTCTTTGTCCTTAAGTAAGATCTCTCAGAGGAGTAATAAGAAAACTAATCCCCAAATACAAGAGTCTAAAGGCATTTGCAGCAGCACTTCTCGTGGGCAAAGCATGGGCATATTGCCCAGGAGAGTTTAGCAGATTTTTCATTCTGACACAGAGCCTCCTTTTGTCTTTGGGCAGCTCTTTGACATCCACTCCCTGCTGTTCTCAAAAAATACACACAGCTTTTTGTTTGTTGTTGAGATTTTAGATGAGTTGGAACTGGGCTATAGATAGATTCTTATCTGAGACAGACTGACAGATAGATAGACAGATAGATTAGATGGGTAGACAGATAGATACATTTATATATTCACATATATATATAGAGAGAGAGATAAGGAAGGAACTGGGAAAATACTATAGCTTTAATTTCTGATTTTAAGGGGCTTCTGGCATCTCCAAGTGCTCTGAGAATACTAGGCACAATCACAAATGTTGCCTGTTAGGAGAATTAACAGGGAAACATGTGCACTCTTCACCCTCTGATTGAAGGCTACCAAATGGAGGCTATAGAAATTTAATGTATTCAAGCATTGCAGTGCTGTGTGTAAGAAGATATGATTTAAGGTAATGCATTTTAAGACAGCATTATATACTTGCCAGAATTATTTTCCTTATATTTATAGTCCTGGTTTTAAGTGACAGTACATCAAGACATATCTTGAATTACCTTGACCAAAAGATTTTTGTGACAAATAGCTGGTGCAGTGGCACAAGGTACAACTGACCCAGGCTCTGCAAGGACAGCTTGACTTGGTTTGTGTTTTGGGACATTATTTTGGACCGGTAGAGATGATGGCTTGAGTCATAAAAAATATTTTGGGCTGGAGGGGGCACTTCTGTGTGCAATTGAACAAGTGAGAAAGTATCCACGCTCCTAGCTCCACCAGTGGTGTTTCAAGATACGCTGGGGAGTGAGGTGGTGACTGTAGTCTTGGAGGCCCTATAGGGGCAGAGGAAAGCTGCCCTCTGATACCAGTTGCTCCAGTAAATTCATAAATTACAGGGAATACAGGCCCCTGGGAAACACATCCCTGAGCCACTGCCGACCTTCTGACTTTCTGAGTCACAGGGACTGAATCTGGGCAGGGAAGCTGAGGGGTCTGTTGTCTGGCAGTGCTGGGTTCTCATCTCGAGGACCTGAAGGAAAGCAATTCCAGGTGGAAACTTCCTCTGCAGTTGGGCTGAGCTGGAGTCTTCCCTTTAGAGGCAGTGTTAGAGCTTGGATTTTGGCAGCCTTGTGCCACTCTTTAAAGGCTAGAGAAGTCTGCTTTCTGCATAAAACATTATAACCCCCAGCAAAACCACAGTCCTTTTCAAATTAACAGTCCTTGCATTCAAATCCAACGGAATATTAATTATGACCAAGAGTACAAATATCACAATTCTTTTGGAAACAGTGATTTATCTGTCTAAGCAGCATTCTTAATTACAAGTTTATCAGACTTGACATAAAACACATCATTATCTCAGTGAATCATTTCAAAATTAGGGCACAAGTTAATTGTCATCTTTCACCACATGAATAAAATCTCTGTGGGGCAAACAATGAGACCCCGGTGGGGTAGAATTATTTTAACACAGGTCTTCAATTAACAATGTCAAAACTATAAACCCAATACAATTACAGTGGTCAACAGGAGTGTGTGTGTTTGTGTGAGTGTATAGAGGGAATAAGAGTTTTGAAAAAATAATGGCACTAAATTAGCAAAAATTAGTGATATCCCAAAATACTTGTGTTTCAAGGAAAATTATAGTCTGGAAAAAAGTAGCAGAGAGGTGAGGAAAAAAATCGGAGTGGAATAGAAATAACTGGGTATCACTGAGCTATTCTGAGCAAATCTGTAGAGAAATGAATGCCTGGTATTTATTTGCTTTCCATAAGAATGAAAAACATTTATGTGGAGTTTGGGCACTGAACTACTGCTCAGATTGATGGCTCTGACAAAAACTATTCTGAAATAATGAATTAGCTGTTCCCTGCCACTCAGCAAAATCTTCAGATATGGAAGTTTCTAGAAACTGAATAGTTAGGAAGTTCTTTTAATTTTCCTTCAAATTTTTGAATCTTGAAAATGTTTTCATATCATGTTTGTCAGATTTTTGTTTTAATTCGTTATGATTGGAACAGTTCTTAAAAAAAAAAAAAATAGCTGAGATCCCAGATATTTGTGGGAGTCCAGGAGCTGGGATTAAGAAAGCAACAAGCATGTGTTGCCAGGCTGGCAGTACCTGCAGAGACTGCAACACTGAGCACATCTGGAAGCTGTGTTCCACCACATCACCTCTCTGTGCCACATCTGATAACTGTGTCCTCATTGCCTTTGGCTTTAACTGACATTTTGTAATGACACTGCCAGATAATCTGACAAGACAAGAGATTGTCAGAGAATTCAGTTTATTTTCTTCCCACTGGCTACACCCCCATTCTGGATAGGGAACAAATAAAAGAAAATGATCTAGATATTTTTAATTTATCTTTCAATATTTAACGTGAGAGTGAGATCATCCCAATGTCTGCACTCAATGGGAGAAGGAAGCCACCACAGAAAACTTATGGAATGGTGGTAATCCTGTAGAGGAGCCTATATTTGATGCTGGCTGTACAATATGGTTAGGCTGCTTCTAATACTCAGTTAAATGTCACATTATGTGATCTGAAATAAAGAAAGAGGATGAAGAGGATCTAGACTGATGAAATGGGATGAATTTCCTACTGACACCTACTTGGAAAGGAAACAGTTGTACCTCTATCAGTAACCAGTTTTGGATTTTGGGGGGGTTTTTTGAGTTTTGGTTTGGCTTGATTTTGGCGTTTGTTTGGTTTTTTCACCACCTTTTCTAAATCACAGGTACCTCTACTGAATCTCCTTCTCATACTGTTTATCATTTGTGCTTCCATCCTGAGGCAGACTGGGACTCCCTGTGTCAGATGCTCTATAAACAGCTAGAGAGATAACACAGTCAAAACAGATGAAAGAAGCACCTGTTTTTGAAATAGCCTGTCTGGGGTACTCTGTCACAGAGCTGGGACTACTACACACCTCTCTTCTCTTCAAGGTATGTTTAGGAATTTCAGCATGTGAAAGGCTTCTCATTATGAGTGGAGGTAGCAGAATCCATCACTATTAATTGGACTGTTCCTGAGAAATCTGCTAATTTTCCTCTCCCCTGAGTAAAGGCACAGAGAGAGACAGAAAGAAAGAGACTAACAATAGAAGTTATCAAGTCTGGGTCCAATTAGACTATTTCCTGATATTTTAGGTAGAAGAGATAAATGTGAAATGTAGACAGAATGTTAATAATCTAAAATTTGCCTTAACATTTAAATCAGAATCCTAAAAGTCAGGCTGGGTCAACATGTCCCAGACAAAAACTTTCCTTCTAAAAATCTTCAGCCTTTTGCAAAGTAAATCCTTTGCATGGGGGATGGTGTATATCCAGCTGTGAGAGCTGGAACTCAATGAACTTCAAGTGCTTGCTGGTGAATAGCTGTGACATCACCCACTTCTCTTGGCATTAGCTTTAGTGACAATAACAATTTCTTAACACCAGTGACTAATTAACAGCTCACTGGTATTTGGAAGACATTTTGTGGTGGTATTGAAGATTTAAAAATCAGCTTGAGTGGGATGGATTTCTCACTCTTAAATGAGAGGTGAACAGTGATGATACTGGCACAAGTATGTGGAGCTGTGGGTTTGGTTCCCTTGGCTCACTTAAAGAAGTGTTGAAGACAGTTTGCTAATGAACTGACTGTCACACACACATTGCAAAGAGCACAGACATCAAAGAGCTTGGAAAAGTGCAGAGATGCAGGCTCACACATTTACACCTCCACTGGGACAATTTCCACTGTTGGCCCAGGGCAAAGTGAGCCCATTGGATGCATCCTGTTCAGCACACCCAGATTTTCTTCTCCAAAGCAGGGAACTCTGACAATCACCCAGAGAACCCATAACTGTTTGTGTCCAATGTGCAGAAGATTAAAATCTTCCTGTCTGCGAATCAAATACAGATGCATTCATTCAGAGAATGAATCCACACCCTACCAAGCCCTCATTCAGCCATTTGTAATTTCTCCAGAAGGGGGAACAAGGGGAGGAAAAAAACCCTACCAATCGGGGGTAGTTATATCAAATTCTTGTCTGTTTGAAATATAAAGAGTGTTATTCCTAAAGACTTGCTCATCTGTCATTCAGATTTTGTATTTAGAGGATGGTAATTAAGTGCTATTAATATGAAAAACTCATTGATCCAATCACTGCTTGTGCATGATTTGCACAGGCATTAAAGTAGTCTGGCTTGGTCCATGAGCATGATTCAGTCATGCATATAATAATAATGATGATAAGGACAGTAAAAATAATATAGTGAGCACTTATTTCTTGAGCAATATATATATTTATAAATATGTATTGCACTGTGTTAGAAATGTCTGAGAAATTACTTTTTTCATATAGAATTCTGTATTAGTTTTCATTTCAAGAAGATAAACAAGTCACTTTAATTTTTTTTCAATCTTGCTTTCAATATTTTTCTCAATTCTTCCACATCCTTTGTCTACTTCTGCAGGTTTAATTTTTTTTCTTATTAATTTATTGGTGTTTTAGAAGGTCCTCTTTCTTCAGCTGTTTTTTTAGGAGAAATAATCTTGAAAAATATTATGATTAAATAGAGGCAAGACAGTACAAAATTATCAGGAAAGAAAAATATACAATCAGTATATACAAATTACTTTTCAAGTAAAGATAAAACCCAGATAAGATTAAAAAGTTTTGTGTTAGAATGGCCAATTTAAAAAAATAATTTATAGGAAAAATATGACTAGTTCCACAATTTCCAGATGCGAAGTCTCTTTTATTTACTTGGGAAGCAGAAGAACTCCAGTTTTGTACAGCATTGGAAAGCAAATACTTATGGAATGGAACTGATTTCAGACCAGATGACAGAACCAAACCAAGCTGAAAATGCAAGAGTACATAGGAAGCAACTTAACATCTTATTTGGTGATAAAACAACACTCAATCTGTAGAAGTATCAAACCCAAAGGTCACCCTGCCTCCCCCCCCACAAATACTTTAGTCACTACTTAAGCATTTACAGGCACTTTCACTCTCCATCCTTCAAGCCCCCTTGCTCCAAACCAAGAACCTACAATTACTCCCAGGATTAAAATTTTGCAGGTGCTTCTGTGCTTTATTGAACCAAAGCCATAATGAGCATTTGACATCTAGGACTATTTCTGCAGTTAATAACAATATGTGATGTGTTATAAGAACATTTATATCAATCTTGCTTGGATTGAAGACAAAGCAAGCTCCAGGGAAAAAAAATCTTATTGTGGCGATATCTTTGGTAGTTGCAGAGTAAAGCAGTGAAAAATACTGGCACAGCTAATGCCTCTTTGTGCAATTATTCTCACTTTTATAAGTTTGCCCCAGTGTGAAAGTTTTCTCCTTTAAAATGGGCTGGCAAAGATAATCCATTAATTCAACAGCACTGGAAAGTTAACATTTTTTCCCTTCATTAGCAAGTTCAAAATTGCATTTTATTTCCATTTTGATGAGATTTTTATGAGTTAGAAGAGATGAAGTTGAACCCCAGGAGCTTAATGGACCCAGAAAGATCGCAGATACAGGATTGAATTCAATGAACCATGAGGAGTTTAGTAAATTAATTAAATTTAAGAAAATAATGATTTTTTGCCTGCTGGATTAAAAATGCTAAAATGCAATGAAAAGTTAATTTAATGTTAAAACTTTTCCCCCTAAATACATTTTTCACTGGTATTAAATAACTTCTGCAAAGCTTAAAGTGTACTGAAAAAAAAAGAGGGGAAAAGAGAGAAAAAAAATTATTAAAATATTTCCTGATTCCCTATTGCATCCTGAAGTAATTTCATGTAAAGATTGTGAATCAGCAGTGTGAGTAGCCTACTTTGGGGTGTCTGTAGGGTTTCCCAGACCTATATGTCCCCTGTACCTCTTCTTTGCTTGGGGATGTTGTCAGAAGACCTCAGCTGCAGATTTCCTGGTGTTTGTTGTCCAGTATGTTCATAAGTATCTGTGATGCAAAGCCCTGAAACAGTTCACGGAGCTTCAAGACCACCTAGGGTTTCAAACTCTGGTTTCCTTTTCCGAGTGAAAAGGCTGAAGGGTTTAAATTTGCTTATTAAGCTTTTTGTGTTCTGCCAGTTGGCTGTTTTGTACCAGCTGCCCTAAGCTGCTTATCTGCTCAGTTCCACCTAGTGTTAGCCCTCTGCAGAAATGTTAAACTGGGTTGCAGACAAATGAAAATGTCCTGCCTCAAGGCTGACTATTTCCTGGCACTTTTTGAACATAAAAGAAAAAAAAAAAAAAGAAAAAAATAAAAAGGTAGCTCTCTAACATAAACATCAGGCTGCTGAACGAAGCTATATGGTATCCTACACTCCTCAGAGCCTAGTAGATCAGTGAACATGTTGGAACATGAGCAACTTTTATTTAGTAGCTTAGTGCTTTTCTTTATATTTTCTTTTTTCACACATGATGTGAGATATTGCAGAGCCCGTGTTAGCTGCATGAGTTGTAATGAAGCAAACAACACAGATAATTTCAGCAATTAGTAGGGTTGTGTAAGTGCCACTG
Organism: Calypte anna; assembly: GCF_003957555.1. Lineage (NCBI taxonomy): Eukaryota > Metazoa > Chordata > Aves > Apodiformes > Trochilidae > Calypte > Calypte anna. The sequence continues at coordinate 14,375,171 of NC_044253.1, read as the reverse complement.
TCATAATAGGCACAACAAAACTTGCCAGAAAGAAAAGTAAAAAAAAAATCTGAAAAAACAGAATTAAGTCAATTTCTCTTCCTGATTTTCTTGGTCAAGGGAATACCGTTACAAAGAATGACATTTCAGAAGCCTGACACTATTAATGATGTGACAGATACAGATGTGGCCATTGGAGGCATATGACTTTATTCTGCATCCAAAACCAATGCGTGAATGTCCTTTAAAGAAATCCATTGGCTTTGTCTTATGATTAATGACCTGCCACTCAACAGCAGCTAACCAATCTTCAAGAAAATTAATCGATGAATGAGAATTGGTGCGACCAAAACTAGAGAGGAAACCTCAGAAGCAGGTCTGTCTATCAGCAGAACTGTGAGCTGAAATCAATCAAATGGTATCTTCAGCTCTGATGGACAATCTCCACACAGCATTGCTCTTCAGTGGGGCTCAGGTAGAGAGATGAGCCCAAGGTCATTTGATGTTGCTGATATCCTATAGAAATCATGAAAGAATTACAATATTTGACCACAAATACCAGGTACCACTGAACTCATAATTCTCAAGGACTGTGTGTTCATGTGGCATGAGCTGCTGTTGCTGACTGGAGGTGTGCTTGTGTTTCTTGAGTAGATAAAATGAATAGTCACTTTCAAATGCATGTGAGGGATGTAGTAGAAAATGATAGCATATAGAAAATAAACTATGTGAGGTTTAACAAATATATTATGGATGAAGTAAAGGGGGTATGATTTGGATCCACTTCATGCAGACTTCTGGATATATTAATCTCACTGTGCATTGCTGGTCATTGATGCACCATATCAAGCTTAGCTACTGCCATTCTGAAGGAGCAGCAAATCCAGAACTGAATTTGCCTGTGGTTCAAAGCAGCTGAGTCGTTTGGAGTTTCAGTCCGGAATTCGTCACTTTTTGTGAATTCCCTAATGGAATAGCTGTAAATGAGCCCAACTAATTTGATTTCTAGCAGAAAAGAATCAGAAAGAAGTTGCTGGCAGTTACAATTTGGTTGTCCTTAACATTAAAAAAAGGTGGTGTTTTTTTTTGGTTGGTTGGTTGGTTGGTTTTTTGTTTTTGGTTGTTTGTTGTTGTTTGGTTGTAGTGAAATGAGGCAACCAGGTGCCACTAATTACCAGGTAGTGGGCATGAGCTTGTGTTAAGCCCACCTGTGCCTGATTAGGGCAGGCCCCAACTGCGCATGAGCAGAATTAGGGGGCCAATAAAAGGTGAGCTTCCAAATGCAGCCTCAGCTCATTCCTGAGCAAGCCAGCTGAGAGATTAGCTGCTTTTGGAGCAATAGCACTGATCCAGGCTAGTCAACCCTGAGGGCAATAGACTCAGAGTGCTATTCATGAGTTTCTGCTGGAACACCTGGTTGGACCTTGGAGCGCTGTGCCCTAAAAGAGGTTTGTCTTGCAGCATCTGGTGGAGAATGCGGGCATAGACCTCAATCTAGCCCCTGCTCAGATGAATCAGAAGAAAGGGAGCCAATCCAGCGCAAACTAATGTTAGCAGAAAACCCAAGAAGTCGGGTAAGAAAACCCACTACCTGGCAATTAGTGGCACCTGGTTGCCTCATTTCACTACATTTGGTTGTTTTGTTTTGTTTTTCCCATCAAAGCAAAGAACCTTTTGATAGCTGGCATCTTCTTCCTACAGATGACTTGAAGAGCCATGGGCAAGGCATCCCTTAACCCTCTGGTGCCCTCTGGACCTTTTGTAGGAGAGCAATTTCAACCCTTTTTTTGAACAGCTGATTGCTGTGTGGATGGGATCATCTGTGCCTGTGATGTCTCCGTGAGGATCATGACACAGTGAGTCCTGTCAGCCCATTTCAGTCTACTGTGGAGAAAGGAGAAGGTCCCTTGCATTCAACAGCTGAGAGAGAGTGTTGAGAAGGTGAAGTGTCTCTCTTTGTAACCAGTCAGTGAACTGTCCTTTACCAGGCTCTGACTGGCTTATCCTCGATTTACTGCTGTGGACAGAGTGCATAAAGACTGTGTTTTCTCACTGTCTTTTTTAGTCATTTAGAGCATTACCTTAGTGTCTTTTTGCAGCAAAATGTATTGTAGTAGAGCATCCCAAAGGAGGCAGAACTTCATTCCAAAGGCTGGGGTCTTATACAACCTTGCAGAAACAGCTGGCTTCCTTCCCTGCTCTTGTCATTTCTCACAAACATGTGGCTTGTGACCTCCCATATGAAAAAGGAACTGAAGAATTCTAGGACACAGGTAACTTGTTAATTCTTGTGGAAAGTATGAAAGTATTAATGCAAACAGCAAGTCCTCAACAAACAGTACCTTTTTGAGCCTTACCAAATAATAATAGTTCAGAAGATCCTGTTTCCACAGTGGTGTTGGGATTCATGGAACTATCCCCCAGAAAGAGCATACTAAAAGAAATTGTTGAATATCTTACATCAAATCAGTACTGTAATTGCTGCAAAGATCTTTGAAGCAATGTGTGCCAATTTGGAGAATGTTTCTGGGCTTAGTTTCTGAATTCTCTTTGATAACAGGACTCGCTGTGTGGACCTTTTTTCTTTTAAAAACTGTAAGGGTTTTTGGAGCTTTTGCTTTTTTGGACTTTTTTCTGCCTACCAGTAGATACAAGGCTAGAGAGAAGAAAAACATCTTTACATTGCTAGACCAGGGCTAGTTCAAGGTTAGCAATGATGATTATAAACTTAGTCATCCATTAAAATCAAGCCTGCTTGACAACAAGTTATCTCAACTCAAGATGAATTGTTTTTTGAAGTTTAGACTCTTGGGAAAGGCAGAAGAAACTAAACAATGAGAGATTTTAACCACTTACTAAGGCTCCTCTATGAATGCCATGACTATAGAGACTGCAAGTTAAAAATGCTCTCTCACCAGTCATGCATGAGAAGGTCTGAGCAAGGAAAGTCCTATTCAGAGTGAATTCCTTGACCCTTTGTAGAAATTTAAAGAAAATACTCATGGCACACCTTGTAATGGTTAGGAAAATGCCCAAAGCAACTTAATGATCAGATTCCCTTTACACAAAGGAGTAACAAAATCCAGAAGATGCAGCAAAGAGGCCAAGGAAAGAACCAGAATTATTTTCCCCTTAAAAGATCTTGGGTGAGTTCATGCAGACATGAGTTCCTTAGCTGTGGATCATTAGAGGGCTATACCACATTGCTGAGAATCCAAGCACAATGAGTCCTGATATTACTTGCTCACACAAAGAGGGTTTGAAGTCATGTCACAAAATGAACAGGAGTGCTCCATTTCCCCTGTCATGCTGGCCTGGTTTCCTCAGTCTTTGCAGATTAAGCAGGTCTTTCTACCTGGTGTATAAAGACTTTCAAAGAGGGTTCTCTCATCTGCAATGCTACTGTAAGATATTTTGATCTCATCAGCCTAATTGCTGAATGCTAAATTGAATTCTTCCCCATTCAGGTTAAACTGAAAAAGGGGCTGGGGTGTGGGTGTAATATAGAAGTTTAATTTTCCCTCTCGTTTTCTGACGATTTTCTAGCAATTCTCATGTACTGCAGTTGTGCTCTATTTCTTCCTCTGCTTTTATTTTCTATGTGAAGAGTGGGAAACCATTTTTTTGGAAACCATTTATTTATTTTCAAATGCACCACTATCTTCCTGCAGAGTGAGAAGTAATGGATAGAAACCCCAATAGTCTATTATCAGACTGACGCTGAGAATAAGATGGGATGAATAAAGCTCTGATAGAGTCCTGAAAGCATTGGTAACTATCTGTAGAATAGAATTAGAGCCACAAATTACTCAGATCTCTCTGAATATGTTACACTATCTACCATGACCCCTGCTTACTCCATCAGACTTCCTTACCAGAGTGCAAGATTTTGCAGTGAAGAAAGAGGCCTGTCTCTTACTGGAGCCACTAGGAGTTTGGTCTGTGGCCAGCAGGATTTAGTTTAAAGTCTCCAGATACAGAAAGCAATGGACCTGGCATCCCCTTGCTACATTTCTGGCCCCCGGGATGAAAGAAGCAGCACAAAGATCTCTGTAACACAACACAAATCATCCAAGACATGAGCAACAGGGACAACCTAGAGCCAAAGTTTGAGAGCTTGCCCTTATTTTCTTGTTATGGACTTTCTTATTGGGCTAATCACTCACAAGTGGACAGCTGCCATCCGCTGGGGTTAGGCCTTTCTGCTTGGCTGGGAAGGGAAATCAGCCACATCTGCAAAGAAGAGGGACATAGAAGACATACTCAATGTGGCAGTGGTTCCTGAGCCTGAAGTTTGTCCTGGAAGAGAGCAGAGGGTGGTGGGCACAGGGAAACCCTTGTGACAGGGGGGGGCAGTTGGGAATCAGAAGAGGCTTCATTGCTTATCCAGAGAAAAAGGCACATCACGTATTTGCAGAACACACACCCAGGTTCTTCTTTGCTCAGACCTACAGCAATGGCACTGCTCTCCATCTTGTTAGGTGCACACAGCAGCCAGTGCTGGGGTAAGAAGGTAGTCTTTACAGGTGAATCAGCAGGACAAGCCTGACCTGCTCCCCATCCTCCCTGTCTGCCTGCAGCCTCTGTGGCTGTGTTAGGGAATAGCGCAACACTGGAAACTTGTGTCCTGGGACTGGAGGAACCCTGCCTGTCCTTGGGCAGTGAGGAACTAGACCTGGAAGAGAGAGAAATGAGCTGTTATGTTACATGCAGCACACTTGTGACTGCTCTTTATATTCCATACCCCAATGCTTTATCTAAAGTAATTTAAATGTCTCAAGCTCTGGTGCCCCCATCACTTTCCCTGGCATTTTATTTTGCAGGCTAGATCTTCTCACCGTTTGAATTTTTCCACTTGAAATTCAGAAGCAATTTACCCTCCCTTCCCATCCCTAATTTCACTGAATACTTTTGCTGCATACTTCCCTTTCCTTCCAATGTCTTCTGCCATTTGCCCCGTCTCCTCTCCTGTTCCTTTGTATCTTCCAAACAGGACATAGCAACTGGAGTTTTCAAAGTGCTTTAGCAAAGGGGGATGGGTTACTTGCTTAAAATTAAGTCTTGGTAATATATCCATGGCTCAGACACCACTCCAGGATAGAAAACCACAGACTGCTCTGCCACTGGCATCCTGCATCCCACTATTCCTTCTCTGTTCCTTACCACCTTTATCATAGAATCATAGAATGTCAGATTGGAAGAGACCAATCTGGTCCATCCCTTCTTATATTATGGTTTTTATATGTCCTAGCACCCCATCAAGCTGAGACTTAAAACCTTCCAAAGTGGGCAAATCCACCACTTCCCCTAGGAGACCATTTGGATGTCTGACTGTCTTCATAGTGAAAAATTTACCTTCTGTGTTCAAACAAAATCTCCCCAGGAGCAACTTGTGCTCATTGGCCCTTGTCTTGTCCATGTGACTCCTTTTATATATAGGAAGCCTCCATCTTCTTTGTAGCTGCCCTTTAAATACTGGAACATGGTAATTAGGTCTCCCTTAAACCTTCTCTTGTTGAGGCTGAACAGACCAAATTTTCTCAGCCTCTTCTTGTATGGCAGGTGCTCCATTTTTGATCATCCTCATGGCTCTTCTCTGGACCCTCTCCAACCTCTCTGCATCTTTTATTGTACAGCAGGGACCAAAACTGGATGCAATACTCCAGAAGTGTACTCTGAGAAGAGCCAAGTGGAGCAGAACATTTCAGAATGGAATTGAGAAAAAAATTCAGGGTGTCCTGAGGCTTTGGCTGTGGGAGCCATGTAAGTAGGTAGGCTCCACTTACAGTGACTAGCGCTTGGTGTAGGGCCAAGCACCTTCTTTCCCTTTTTTGGCTAGGAAGATATCCTAGACATCACCATTTTTGTGCACATAATGAGTGGTTTGGGGTCTGATTCAATTATTAGATATGCTTCTGTTTTCATAGAATTTGGTTGAGTCTTTTAAAATCAACATAGGAAGCATGTCTATCTAGTTCTGGGATGCAGATTTTTAAAAGACTAAAGAAAACAATCAAAGCACTTCCTAGGGATTATGGAAATGATGTTGGTCAACAAGGAATATTGATTTCAATACTGCTGTAGGAAAATGAGAAAGGCCTATAGGCAACCTGTGACAACCAAACAGATTAGTGTTATTTGCAAACTGTAATGGTATCCAAATGCTGCTTTTTTTTTTTATTTATTTTATTAGGATCCCTTGAAATGGAGACTGCAGTGAGTTTAAGACCATGAGCATTTTAGGCATGCTATAACCTATGGGTTTAATAACAAGTTGTTTTCTCTGGCTGATTTAAAACCTACTTGTCCCATAAATGCGTGGTGGATGGTTTTAATTAACACCTACACAAAAGCAATTTTTCAGGTGGGGGAACTGGAGTGCCAGCTGCATTTAAAATTATATCTAGCAAAAGGAAATTTTTTGTTCTTGTTCTTCTTGCAAAACATAATTTGTCACTGAAACACAATGACACTAGACATCACCCATGAGAAGAAGCTTATAGACCCTGCATTGCACATCTATAGAGTGGGAAAAAAAAGTGTTAAAATATCAGTCCTCATGTTTTAGGACACAACATCTCTCATGAATGAAGGCTTGGTCAGAAGATGTCACTTTATTATTCCAGTTTTAATGTATAGGTCTCCAATCAACTTAACTAGAAGTTTCCAGTTTTTAAGATATAGGAACGCAGGTGACAAGGAGTCCTGCTCTGAGTCAGATGGCAATTTGCATTAGATGAAAATTGTGTTTCCTTTGCAAAAAATATAAAGAGAAAATAAGATTTTATGGTCTTTCACACAATGCAGTCTAGCCCAACCACTGCACCTGCACACCCTCTCATCCTAATGAGAGGTACAGTCTTGGGGACTGGGTGTTAGAATTAAATTATTTCTTCTGAAATGGATCAAGAAAATCATGTCCAACATTTTTTTGCTTTGACCAATGCCATTCTGTATCACAAATACCTCTTCTCTCTGCAATCTTAAGAATCTAATGAGCAAGCATTTTTTTCACGGCCTTCACATTGCTTTGGTCAAAAATGCAAAATTTCACAAAAGATGTAGACTCGGTAGTTCTTACTGTCTTAGGAACCTGTGACATCAGAGTCATTGCTTTGAAAATACTCATAGTACACTGTGTCCCTCCTTTTTCAGACATCTCCTTATCTTTGAGTATTAAAACCTAAATCAAACTCAATCATATCCTCAAATCATTTGGGAAAGGGATCTAATTACTGGGCAATGAGAAAGCTCATGTTAAACACCTTGTTTTGGCTGTTACAACCTCTGGGGGTACCTAATGAAACCATGTATGTTAGGTTGAAAAGAGAAGCGAAGCAAATGCAAGCCAGTTGTTTGGAGGGTTTATAAATGGTTACTTACTCTTGATAAATCAATAAAACAAAATAATCTTCTAGGTCATCATCTTAAAAAGAAGGAAAAGATGAAGGATTTTGCCCATAAAATTCTCTATTGTCAGAGGTTTGAACACCCTGGGAGTATTTTAATGATGCCTACAAACAGGACAGACAAAATTAAGATCACTTAAGGAAACAAGAGAAGGGAAGTACTTCTTGTATTTTTAAATTTTCTCCTTCTTGGCATCTGTTTTATCTACTGCCATGGCTCAGACGACTGTGTCATTGGAGTGAGGGAAGGCAATTTGAGTGACCATAGGAAATGCTGAAAGCAAAGCAGGTGAAGAAATCAGCACAGTCCCAAAAGTCCATTTGAAATTTCTGGTAGTGCAGAACAGGATGTAGAGCAAAATATTATAGATATATGGACACATGGTATATTAACATTTGCAAATTCAAGCAAATGGAAAGCTAATAACTTAAAAAATAAAACAAACAAACAAGAGAGTCCATTGATCTGAATTCAGAGTTTGTCTTTGTCTTTCATCTACTTATTTCTAGCTTCTCATGATGGTGCAGTTAAGTGTTGTTCTGTCATGCAGGAGAGTTTAGTTGAGGTCATAGCTGACTTACGTGTCTACAACTTGCTCAAGTTACTTGCTGTTTTCTTGTTATGTAGATCATATTAGCATTTTCTCTCTCCACTTTAGGTGACAATTCTTTGGGTGCATTTTACATATATATATATATATTATACACTGGTTTCTTTGCTAAGACCTAGGCACAAGGGGAGTCCTACCTTGGTTAGGACTTACATATTTCCTTTATTGGTTCTTACACAAGTACTCCTTTGGAACTTTCCCAAGATTTTTCTCATATCTTTCTCCTAAAATCATAATGTTATCACATCATTTTTGTATGACTTTAGTACAGCATAACATTTACTAGTGAAAACATAGCTTCCTTCCTCTGTGTATCATGTTTCTTTTAAATTACAATTCGACTATACCAAAAGAGTCAAAGGGTTTTTAATAGGGAATAATCAGACCCCTTTGTTTTATATAGTGTTTTGTCCTCCTTATGGGGATGACCGCAATGTCAAAATCACTAAAAAGTGGTTTTAGACACAAAAGTGTCTAAATCAAAATGGGGATACTGTTTCAAGGCGCATCCAATGAGCAAGCAGGAGTGAAGGAAACCTATTCATTTAATGGAAACTGCTGAGAGAATTTATATAGGAATTCATAGGATATACATATCTAAACTTGCAAAAATAACTCCACAGGAGACGTAATGACCACCAGCCATCAGGACCATGGGTTTATGAGCCATATCTCCATTTTATTCTAGTGTGAACAGTCATTCAACTTGTACCCAATTGCATGTTGTTGTTTTCAGATATTGCCAGCAGAGAACAATATGGGTATATATTGTATGCGCATGTCAATAAAACCTATTTTGGATATGTTTTCATTTCCTTACTGCTACCTACTAGGAAATAATAGACTGAGTATGAAGTTTAACAGCTGTCCCCATGATCAGAAAGTGATTTTCATAAGGTTTTGAAGAGACACCCAGAGAAAACATTGATTCATGTTCAGCCTTGTAGTGAGCATAGAGAGAGCCTAGATTGATAAGGAGCTAAGACTGGTAAATCATAATGTAAATAAAAGCACTATTTTTCATTGAGCTTATTTACAATGGCTTTAGTATGCTACATTTCCAGGGAAATATATGTTCTTGTCAGGAAACTTCAGGGGAAGTAAATGAGTTTGAATCACATGAATAGGTTTAAATGCCATGGCTGAAATTTAGTAAACTATTTTGCACTATCTCTTCTTCTTCATTAAAAGTGGAACATTTTTCTCTGTCTCTTGACGTACTTAATAATAAGGCTGGATTACCCAGTGGGACACTGGGTAGAAGCAGCATCCTTTACATTTTCTGAAAAATCTCACACTTTAGCATTAATTCCTCATCATGAGTCAGAATCTGACTCTGAATCAATATGTAATATAGTCTGGATCCATGAATATTCTTGCTGGTTCCTATTTGTCTGTGTATCATATAGCTTGGGACCCAATTATCACTGCAGTATCTGAGCAATTTTCACACAAAAAAAATTAAAAGCATGAAGATATTTGATGTGCAAGAAGTTGCCAGCTTTCTCTTGGTTTGAGGTCCAAGTTTTGCTTTTGGGACAAAAAAATCAGCAAGAATTTGGGAACAGTAAAAGACATTTTTATCATGACCCAAAAAGATTACTGCTAGGGTTTTACAGATGCAATCTCCTGATTTCTAGTGTCACACAGAAATGGCAGTATCATAGGACAGCACAGGAGACATAACTATAACTGTATTTCTGGCTTTTTATGAAACTGCAGATATGTGCAACATCATGTGACCTGCAGAATTCACCTTGCTTCTTGCTGCAAGGAAGTAGAATGAACTATGGTTAGGTCATCATCTGACACATATCTATGCAACTTCTTAAATGCCCTCTAAGAAAAGAATCTCGCAACTTTCCTAAGAACAGATTTCCCTAATATCCACATCAAAGGATCTTCCTCTTTTCTACTTTTGAACAAAAATTGCCACTCAGCACTGAAGTCCTGTTTTACAAGGTGGTGAACAAAGTGATCAACTGTCCATGGACAACAGATAGCAGTTGGGGACCAACATAAACTGAAAAAAAGGCAAGACTTTGTGTGGTTGAGGCAATTTTGAACTTCAGGGGTTGGTTTTTTGTTTGTTTGTTTTGTTTTGGGTTTGTTTGTTTGCTTGTTTGTTTTTTGATAAGGGTCAAATCAGAAAAGAGGCACAAATTTTGGGTTGGGCAAACTAAGACAGTGCAGAGAATGTTTGGAAATCTTTATTGTTCTATTAAACCTTTCTACCTGGACAGAAATGCCTCTCGTACTCCTTGATACAAAATTATCTCAGATATACTAGAGATCTGAAGATATTAATGGCATAAAGAAACCAAATCACATATGAAACATTCTTAATTCATTGTGAAGACATATTACACATGTACCAGACAAGTCATTATTACCAATTAACTATGTGGAAGGTACTGGGATTATATAAAGATCAATGACATAAAATCCATACTATAACTTAGGATGGGTGGATTGTTTCTGAGTCTTGAACTGACATGAGTGATAACTGAGTTTGACCAGCTGTGCAATTACTTACCAAACATTCTCACAGTTTTCAGTGAGGAATCATTGTAGATTCAGCAATATGAGAGTTTTACTTTGACTGGTAATACTTGTAGTGAAATGAGGCAATGAGGCAACCCAGGTGCCACTAATTACCAGGTAGTGGGCATGAGCTTGTGTTAAGCCCACCTGTGCCTGATTAGGGAGGGCCCCCACTGTGCATGAGCAGGATTAGGGGGCCAATAAAAGGTGAGGCCTGAGGCACAGGCTCAGCTCACTCCTGATCTCACAACCTTGGCATTGCTTGGCTTTGTACTGCTTCTATGAGCACCGCACTAACCTGATTGCTCCACTAGAGCTCCCCTAGGGGTGAGGCTGGAACTCTCAGCCTCAGCAAATACTTGTGCAACATATTTAACTTCCCAGGTTGCTTCACTTTCCTAAAACCTGTGGGCAGCACAGAAAGCCTTTATTATCAAGGGTTTCTTGTCACTTACGAGAGATGGAAAAAGGACAGAGAGATGAGAAGTGAGAAGGACTGATGGAAAGAAAAGACAAGAAAACTGAAGGCTGCAAAGAAAATCAGGAATGCAATGACCTGCCTTTTATATGCTATGGAAACACTTAATACCTTTGTCAAGTTGTATTTAAATTGACCAAGGAGTAAAAAGTTCTTTGGGAAACAGGAAATTGATCAAAAAAGTTGCAGACCCACACAATATAACTGTATAAGTAGTTTTTACTGGGAGACTATCCTGATAAGAAAAGGAAATAAGGAAAGAGAGAAATCTATGAATTATAACTGTTCTCACCAATCATGATTCTTTAAAGATGCAGTAATATTTGTTACATATTTTGTCTCTCTCCCAGAGGAACTCGTCCCTACAGGAAACCTCTTCCACCTGTGGATTAAGTACTTCACTACACAGGAACCCAAGAAATGTGAATATATTCATTGCTTAGTGTTTAAAAAAGGTGACAGTATTTTCCAGTGAGTGATTGGAAGGACCAGAAGGAAACGGCTATCTGCAGTATTAGTCTCTCTCTACTTTAGTTGAAAGTCATCATACATATGATAAAAATTAATGACCTTTTCTATTTGCTCTAGGGTGAAGCAGACACTAGAGAGTTCAAATAATCCTTCATGGGTGCAATCATTCAGCAGGAACAGCTACAATTTAAGATATTAAATGGAGGTTTAAAATCACCTTCCTTTAGAGGGTCAAAAGCATGGACATGTAGGGTGGGATGAGCCGGGGCTCACCTAGCTTTTGTCCCAGTTTGCTTAATCTGAGTTTTGCAAAAGACTGAAATTTATGCTCAACTGCATTTTCTCCCTCCCCCCCTCAAAAAGACCCCAACAAACTCAAACAAAAACTCAGACATTACAAGACCGCCTGAAAATGAAGGATTCTTGACTGAGAAAAAAAAAGTGGAGAGGTACATGTGAGGAAGGTGCTACAGGAAACTGAAAAGAAAAATGGTCTTTGTGACAGGGTGAGGATTTTCATTGATATATATATAGGTCTAGCTATAACAAGGTGTTGGCTTATGCTTAAGATGTTTTGGTTATTACAAAACAAATAAAACATAGTTAGGCATTTGAAGGAGAAAAAGAAAGTGTTTCTATTTCCAATGCACATAATATGCAACTCATTTCTTCAAGATACACTAACGTCTTAGATACCACTGGAAATAAAAACCATATAGGTTATTTACACAGTGCATGGAAATGTTCAAAATTAAGTAAACTGATGCATAAAAGTGAAGAATAAATAGAAAATTTTATGAGTCATGACATAACCCAGCATTTAATGGGCAGGAGTTAAACAAGGTAATGCATAATTATCAAATGTGAATTCTCTTACCCTTTCCCCCTGAGAATATGGTTCCAGACTCTGTGCCAGGGACAGGATACCATACTAAAAACTCAGTAGTTTTCTCCAGCAAGATTATTTCTATCAGTCATCTATCAATGTGGAAAAAACCCCATGTCTCTAAATCTTGACTGAAATGGGAACTGGCCACTTGCTAAAGTACAATGTAATGCAGCACAAAATAGTAGTTTCCAAAATGCACAATATTTAATAAGCAATGTGATGCAGAATGCAATAACTATTAATAAAGCTACTCCACTGAATTGATTTGAGCACAATTAAACTTTTCTTTACCTTATTTCACAGCCCATTTAAAATGTTCTATTTTTCCTTTAATGGCAAAGGAAAATCTGAGTTTTAATAAAACACAGCAGCATAAATTCAAGGCAGCATATGGCACAGATGAACAGAAAGCATTATGAGGAAAAAGACAACAGCACCAAAATCAGGAATCCAGGCTGTGACACCATGTAATTGATTTAGGTAGAGGAACATCTGTACTTGGTCCGGAATGAGAACTGTCAGCAATTGGCCATGTTACAGTTTTTCAAGGTTTTTTAGAATATGGTCATGCTAATGAATGCATCTTAGAGGAAGGTAGGAAGGGTGTACAGCAGCTGGAGCAGTAGCTGGTATGTTGAACTTTGGCCTTTTTCTTTTTGAGTAAAGCCCAGATCAGTATCAGTCCTCCACCACTCACCATGGGAAGCCCCTTGTTTCAGGAGCAACACCCCCCTCAGTGTGGGCCAAGTTTTACATTATTCCTCAGTGTGAAATGTTGCCCATTTGCTGTAAACACCTTCAGGGCCAGGACTGCATAGTTGTATTTTTCTGGAGAGCAACAGACATTATTTCTCATAGAAAACCATACTGGCAGAGTGGGACAGTGAGTAACAACTGTTTATGGGTGAAAAGCATCTTCAAACTTTTAGTCTAAGGTACAGTTTAGAAGATCTCCTTCCTCCATCCAGAAACTGCCTTCTTCCCTCTCCCATGAGCTGAAGACCTACAGCAATTTCCAACTAAGTGGGAGCTGTAGGCCTGAGTTTCCTCAGCATGAGGTCTCTAACCCTTGAGCTTTTGTAGGAGATGATACAGTCTTCTCTGGTAGACTTTTGAAAAGGAGTATAAGTTATCATGGACAGTTATGCATGTGGTCCAAGGCAACTTGTGTATGATACAGTTCAAGTGTGATGCAGTTCAAGTCCTCTGGCCATTTCTACTTCTGATGATGCACATCCAGTCATGAGTCAACTTTAGACTTCTGCTCCAACATCTGTGGTGGGAGCTGCATCAGCAGTGCTGTCTAAAATACTTAAGTACTAATGAACTGATAGTCCTCAGACTGCGGAGGGAGGTGAAGACGTGTGATACACAGGCCTACTTCTGTCTCTGAAGAGGGGTAGTTTTCTAAATGTTGGATATGACCTGTTTGGGAAATGAAAATGGCCAAGTGTAGGACATGATAGCTTAGATGAATGATAGATGGACTGAAACTGAGGACAGAGCACATGACAGAGAGCATTTAAAGCCCTGCAACATATCAAGTCCTTTCCTATCAGCTGAGATGGCGTGACTGACTGAGCACACATTCTCGCTTGCTCTGGCTGTAAAATGAAATGTATTAACTTAAACTGCCATGGTTTATGTTCCGTTTTCCTTTCTAATGGGGGTAGGTTAGGAGTGTTCACAAGGTCATTCCTGGTACCTCAGCATCCTCACTGACAAATGGCAACTCGATGAGCTGTGGTAATGCCATCATTTCCACCCCTGCGCCCATATCCTGGGGAGTCCTGAGCATTTGAAGCTCAATAAAATTCAGGCTCTTACTGTACCTCCAGAGAAACAATTATAGAAGGACACCACTTCCCACCCCATGAGACCACAGTGAGCAAGCTGCAGAAGTTTTCTGAGTTTTTGACTGCACCAGAGTCCCTTTTGCAATTCATTGCGTTGATGTTTTCAAACGTGTCTGCCTGACAGCCCCTGCTACAGCAGGCAGACTGTCTGGGAGATGACAGCTTGATCGGTATCTCTTTCACACCTCTTTAGGGATAATTTTTGATGTGAAGTAAGTTTTGATCAACTGCCTTCTATTCTATATGCTCAGCTAAACAAGCTATTTGATTTTTATTTTTTTTTTTACTGTGATGGGTAAATGTGTCATTCATGTTGTTGAACAGGCTGGCAACAGGAGATGTAAATATGTCATATCTAATGGTTACAAGCCTCAGTGATCATACTGGGATTGAATTAAGGGTTATTTTCATGCCTCTCTTACTGACACTGTCATCCAGTCCTTCTTTGAAATCTGAGAAAAAAGTTTAGGCCCACATCAAATGATCCTCTTCCCACAAATGTAAAATACACTGATATTTTTCACATTAATATATAATTGTTTTTCATGGTAATAAATGCAGCCAAAAAGGGAAGCAAGAATAGCTTTTCCAAGAGATTCCTGAGTTGGACAAGATAAAAGGAGTTACAGAATCTTTCCCAGGTGTTTTCATTGTAAGCCCCTCCCTGTCACCACCTGGGCACCCCTTGTACTTCAAGAGTCAACAGCAGAACTTGCTTTTCCCAAGACTGGTGTTTAATGAATCTACATTTATTAAGCTCCACAAGGGTGTGTGTAGACAGCATGCTCATGGTCTTCAGCCTTCAATGTCAGGCTGGGTGGCAAGGGAAAAGCAGGACTGTTATGCTGAAGGACATAAAATTTACTTCTAGGAAGGGCTTTGTATAGCCTGTGGCTTGCTCAGGAGTCTTCAGGTCTCTCTGCCTCTAAGGGATATAGGTCAGAAAACCTGCTTTTTACCTTCCTGCTCCCCTCCATCACCACCTTATAGCGTGGGCACTAAGTCCTTCATGGCCTGGCCTGCCCCTTGCTACAAAAAATGTAGTCTCAACTGAGCTGCATGATTGTGAAACTACTGCTAACGGTTCTTTTGCTGTCTTCAGTGAACCTTTTGTACTACTTCAGGATCAGTGGGGGAGTTACACTGAAGCTTTAGTCCTTCCTCCACTTAAGTGATTCTGAAAACCGCTCCTACAACACTATCTGTTCTGCTTTGTTTTATATATTTTTACTTTTCCCCATTTTCTTTTGATTTTTAAAAAACTGTTTTTCGTACTCAAACAACGGTTGAAAACCCTCTTAAAAGTGAATGTCAAGAATCAATATTTATAGTCTCTTAACATTTCTTCTGTCTTCTACTGAGAAATGGAAGAACAGCTCTATGTCTTCAAGTTGAACACCATCCTTTGTTCCAGCCAGCCAGGCTCCTTGCTGATAGGGTTACATTTTGTGGCCATGTAAACTCCGTATGTGTGTGTTTTTGACAAGCCATCAGGACTAACCATCTGGAGTGATATCTTGGCATATATTTTTTCACACTTAGAACACTAACCAGAGATGAACAATTTAATGATCATCTTGTAAAGTGATGTTTTAGAATCATATCTGTTGGGAAATGAATGTGCTGTTAGGCAAGTTTCTCAAGCAGTAGAATAATTGAAGTTGTTTATTGGGGATTTGTCATGTGAACAGGAACTGACTCAAGAAAATGTTACTCTGAGGGGAAAAAAAAAGTTTTGACCTTCAATAGGATAGAATTTTTCGACCTGGTATAACTAGAAACTTTTGCCGAAATAAAAAATTTAGAAAGGCTTTTTCTTTGACCATGAAATATTCCTGAGAAAGTCAAATTCAGAATTCTTCTAAATGAGTACAAATGTATCCACCAATAGCTTTTGAATTTGGGGAGATGCAAGTACAGTTCTCAGACAGAAGGGATTCCCCCACCTCCTCACTCTTTTATGCAAGAATGTGATATTCTAAGGGCTTTTTTTTTCTCTTAAATACTGATTACCAGCACCCTGGGAATGGTCTCCACAGGATAAAACCATAGCCTTGGGTGCCTCTGGGGACTGACTGCTACTAGAAAGTTCTCAGTGAGAAAAGGCAGGAAGGAATACCCATTTATATCTGAAGCTATCCAAGGAACCATGATTTGTCAATTAAAAAAAACTAATTAAGGGGAGATACTGCACTAATTGACCATTGTACTATCAAGACCCATGTCAGTGAATTCATGTCTCCAGTGAAGAATGTTTTTCACAGCAGGGACTCAGTGTTCTGACTCAGTGTTTGCACAGCATTTATCAAACAAGATCTTGATTTCGCATTTTGGTCCATTACCATGGCATAAGTATTACAATAAAAATTAGAACACTATAATTATCCCTCACTATAATTTTATTTATTGGGCTCTGGTTGGCCTTAGACTGGTCATCAGGGCAATTGTTTCCCGTCATGATTAACTCCCCTACCTGGGAATGAACGAACAGGAACTTGTTCAGAAGAGGTCTGCTAGGAGCTGGACTATACAGCTGCTTGTAGGATTAACCCTGAAATTCACAGAGCTGGGCTAAAAATCAAAAGGAAGAGTCCAGAGATCAGACCAGAACAGAAACTTGCAGTCTTGGAGAACCCCACCTGCATCCTTGAAAGGCATAGATAGGCTGGTGAAACCTGGGGACTAAGAATAAGTTCAGAGACTGGGATATGGCTTTTACTGGACAGTCAACCCCCTTGCAGCATCTTATGCAGTTGTTGCTGAATGGAGACATTTTATAGATACTGATGTGCTAATACTGAGTGTGCATTGCCAGCAATGATGCAACCCCTCAAGCCCTAAAAAGGATCAGAGCCTTTAGGAGTTTAGGTTGCAAATCACAGAAGCAATTAATTGAATACATTTCAGACAAATTTTAGTATCTATAACATTAGGCAGACTGGGAGAATTGGGGTTATTCAGCCTGGAGAAGAGAAGGTTCCAAGCAGACCTTACAGAGGCCTTCCAGTACATGAAGAAGGCCCAAAAGGGGGAATGGTTTTTAAATGAAAGAGGATAGATTTAGGTTAGATATTAGGAAAAAATTCTTCACCATGAGGGTAGTAAGACTCTGGAATAGCTTGCCTAGGGAGGATGCTGATGCCTCATCCCTGGAAGTGTTCAGGGCTGGGTTGGATAGAGCCTTGTGTAACCTGGTCTAATGGGAGGTCTCCCTGTCCATGCAGGGGTGTTGGATCTGGATGGTCTTTAAGGTCCCTTCCAACCCTAATCATTCTATGATTCTATGATTGTTGCCCGCTTTGCCCATGCATTGGTCATCTTGTTTAAATAGCCTTCATATTTTTCATAGCAGAGTTTTAATCCTGTGGTTATTCAATATCTTAAAACCTTTTACCTTGGGTTTTACTTGTGGATCTAAACTTTGAAACTGTTGAAATTAAAGCCCTTTTGCCATAGTTTATATTTCATATTTCTTGTATTTGTTTTCATTAGTCATGTCATTCTTCACAGGTGGCACCTTTTATTACCTTATTACCTTACAAAACATATTTTTTCTCCTTCTGTACATTTACTCTTCCCCATTTGAGTTATCCTTGTTGCATTTATAAACGACCATGCCTACAAGGCATTTTGGCACTTAGATGAGAAATACTGATGCTGAAATCAGAGCTTTGAGACACTTGTGTCTATTTGTGGTTAATTTAGGCAGCCTACACAGTTCATGGATTTCTATATATCTGCATCCAGATCCCTAGGTAGTTGTGTTCTGCTTCTTGCATTACAAATAGACCAAAGAATAAAAAGCAGAAAACCCCAACAAACCCCAAACAAAACCCAGAGAGAGGAATACATAAAAGTATAACAAGAAAACAAGTGAAGGGGCAAAATGGTCTTGATGTAGCACTTTTTTTCTCTATACACTGAAAGAATTCTATCTGTTCAACTTTGAGAGAACACATATTACAAGCATTTTACAAACAGGCATAAAATAAGGTACTGGATATAGAAGAAAAAATTGGCACTAATCTTGCTCTTTCCTACTGGTAGGAGTCACTTCAGAGAAATAGTAGAGAAATATTTAAAAATAAAACCCTTGAAACAGTGAAACTTGTTGCTTTGTCCTCCAGATCTCTGGCATACATGAGACTTCGAAATGTAACTATTTACTTATTGCACTAATGGGAATTACAACACTGATAAATTATATGAAAAACAACCCCCAAACTGAGAATCCCACTATGCAGTGCTCTAGCTTACTCTTTGTCCTCTTGATGTTGAGCAAAAGGTCTAGAAAAATGAAGGAAGATGAAGTTAGATTTAACTGTACATCAGTAGAACTCGTCTAGAAGGATTCTTCTCATCAGCTTTAGCAATGGGGCATAAAGGGGACACGCTGGATCACAAGAGAAAAACAAAAGGCTGTGTGTGACAGCCTGGACTCCAGCTCATGCAGATGTTAGAAGCAGTTTCTCCAAGCTGCCAGGAGTCCTTCTGCTACACTTGCTGTGAGCTAGCAAGACAGGGCAGAGCCACACATCTTTTCATTAACACTCTTGTGCTGCCTTAAATATCTAAATGTCACAATGTAAATGAAGCCAACACAGAGACAAAACTCAGCTCCCCCATACTGAGCACTCCTTACAGCCCATGTGACAAATTAGTGACCTGCATTTCATTTATCCTCTACTCCCAGATCAGGTTTGGATCAGGGTCTCTGGGATGAGAATGGGACTTTAATGGGAGTCTTTGGGCTGTGGAAAAGGGAGTAGCACAGCTGCAACTAAACCTGGATTTTCTCAACTGATGGCTTATTTGGGAGTGTAAGTAGTGCCCTGACCTGAAACAAACCACTTCAGACTGTTTCTCCTTGTTTTTCCCTCTTCAGCCTAATTTGAGAAAAGCAAGTATTTTTCTCTCTTGATGCAGAAAGTGGCACATTTTTCATCTTGCAGCAGCATACAAAGCAAAGCCATTAAAACAGCCAAAGACCATCAAAAGGCAGCATGGCAGGACCATAAAAATGAGTCCACCTCTGCCCCGGAAATGGCCCAGTTTTATTTTCTACCTGCCACGTTGCTGTAACAAATAGGAAAACCTTTGACCATATCTGCAGACCTGTGTGAAGGGCATCCCTTTTTTCTCCATCCAGGTTCAACATAAAAATTGAGCTCAGCATCTGTGCAGTCAAGCTCTTTCTTTTTTCCCCCGCTTTTTTTTTTGTTTTGTTTTGTTTGTTTTTTTTTTTGTTTGTTTGTTTGTTTTTTTTTTTTTGTCCCTTTCAGCCTCTTTGTCCATTATTAATCAGGAGATTTACCATTGATTGGGCTGGTTTTTTTGTTGGAATAGCTACTGAACATTACATCTTGCCTGCTCACATGGTCTACAGCAAAGTTACTGGGTAAAGCAACTGTTTTTTCTGTTAGAGGTAATATCTGATCCTAAATGAAAACCCAGACTAAATATATTTTTCTCCTCTCCTAGTTATTACTCTATTTATCCCAAACAGTTTTGTCAATGTTGTAGGATGCTAAGCTGGCTTGAGAGCACTCAGAAACTGGCTTTTGGCAGGTCCCAATTCCAATTCCTAATTATAGTTTCTTCACACATTTTGAGTCAAAGAAAAGCATGGGTAGTAGCACACTGTTAAACTGCAGTCCCATGTGCAGGCATAGAGAAACACAATATTGTGTTGAAGTTTATCAATTAGAAAATGTATCTACTGGTATTTAAAGAAAGTTATTAAATATGAATGATGCATATATAATTTTAAGTGAGCAGTTGAAAACTTTGCATGAGCTTTTGACTGACATCCTAGTCGATACTGGAGTGAGCTGAGCTGTATCCTGCCACTGGTCTAGAGTAATTTTAAGCCACTCTACATTCTCTCCTCTCCTTCTCCTCTTTTGGCTTTTTGCTGTCTCCATTTGTATGTGATGGGATTCTGATTAGACTTTACTATAATAAAATATCAGGTAGATTAAAAAAAATAATTGTTTTACTTGAGTAACTTTTTAAAACTCATGACTGCGGGGAAGAATTTAAAAATCCTTGAGCCCAGAATCTAAAATCTGGAAGGAAAACCAAGTAAATCTCTCACCCTTTTTTGAAATCAGTCCTATGGTTTGGGAAGCCTTGATTCTCAATTTTACTGAAATTGAGAGGAATTGAAGGGAAAAACATCTTTAATTTACCTTAAGGAGGTCCTGGCCTATACATGGAAGACAATGACAGACATTTCTGTCCTCTTCTGCAAAACTTGGACAGTCAAGAGGGTAGCACTCCTCTCTCTGTCTTGGACAAACTTCCCATCTACTAGGCAAGGCACTGAAAAACCACTTGGGAAGGATACCACTCCACCAGCCAGCAACCAGACTGATACAATCAGCCCTACCAGAGATGCCAGTGTGCAGAAGTGGTACTTTTGCAGCACACACCTCCCTGGTAGGGCTGTACCCTTCTACATCAACTGAAGATCTGGCTTTCCAGCTGCCCTTGGCTCACTGCTGATTTATATCAGGGGCACATCCGGGCCTTATGCAAAGGAACAACACCTCCAGGCTCTCTCTCAGCATTTCCAAGAGCACAAGCACATGCTACAATTTTACCATCTGGGTTAGAAACCACAGCACGTGGCTGAGTGGATCCCTGTTGCTGGCAGAGGCAACCACTGGGTTTGTCAGAGACAATCCACACCAGGACTGCTGCAAACAGCTGCCTTGACCCTGCCCATTCCCTGCCCATTCCCTGGCCCAGGAAAGGCTGTCAGCAGGCTAGAGATTGGGTCCTGCTTTGTTGTTCTGCAGCCAGCCTGGGAAGATCTGGCACTACACAGTTGTCAGCCAGATTGGCCTTGACAAGTATCATATGCTTTACTGCACCCATTAACTGCCTGCTTTTCTCACCAGCCCTGCTGCCATCCATCCCCAGAGCAGGTGTGTTAGCATCTTTGTGCAACAGCCTAAGAGCCAATAAACAGTCAGATTTGCCAGGTATAACTGTGGTTCAGTGAGGCAAGAGTAGGCAGGCTTTTCTTTATACAGCTTTATACTTCTTTATACATCTCTGCCTCCTCTCTCCTTCTGCCAACCTGTCCTGAATGTGTCATACAGTGGCTATGGAGCACTTCTTTTAAATTATTCCCTTGCAGCTGGAAGAGCCCCCGTGCTCACATTACTCACACTTGTCAAAACAGAGCAGAGTCAGTAAAAAGTCTCCCTGGTGTCCTGAGGCTTTGGGCTGGCTTTCCACAGGCTGTACTTGGTGTAAAGTACCCTCTGACTCTGGGTTTCAGGATGAAGAATGTTTGTGTGCCTGAGGGAAGAAGGTTGTCCAGACAGGACTCCTAAGCCCCCGTTCCCACTCCTCCAGGCTGCAAGGGACTGGAGGATGGATCAAATTAGCTTTTTGACTGCCATACAGTTTTGTACCAGTTATGAACAGCCTGTCACATTAATGACTCGGTTGACCCTGAAGCTCACTTGGGATCTTCTCTTTGATGTAATATCTTTACATGCTATAACTTCCTACTTCCTAAATGTATCAAAGCGCAGATACTTAGAACCTTAGCTTGTGTACACGGAAGCCAGATGTGGTTTTCAGGTGTTTCTTTTGAATTAGGTTCTTAAATAATTGAGGACATCTAAGGCATATGTTTGTTCAGGTTAAAAAATGTTCTTAACTGCATAGGTATACAGCATCTGGTCCAGTGTAGACCTGGCCACATACAGCCTTCTGAGAGAAGGTATAAGTAGCACCTCTGTTGTTGTCTGCCAGTAATACTTTATATTAATAAATACTATTCCTCTCATAAGGCTTTTAACTAGCTATTTCCTCTGGGTCTGATCCTGAGTGGAGACATGAAACTTAAGGGCAAAATGCTATTATTGCTAAACATAAGTGCTGAGGTTATCTTTTCAAAAAGTAATCTCACCTCTGCCCTGAGCAAAGGATCTCTGTAAAGCACTGTATATCACTCATCGAACCTGCCAATGAGGCTTTTCCAGCCAACCCCACAGCAAGGTGTTTTGTTTATGTTTGTGTCCTTGCACCTCTGACATTTTTATTTTGAAGTAACTCCCATACAACTCACTTCTCTCATATGATCCCTGAGTTTCACGTAATGCACTGCTGAGGCATGGGTTCAGTTTGATTCCTTCAGTTCATCTTACAACTGTGTTCAGAGTAACAGCACCTCTTGTGAGAGTGGAAAACAAGCCCCACAGCCACCGAGCAGAGCCATGAGAGCCTGGTTTGAGGGTCTGGCACTGCTCTGTTGAGCCAAACACCCTGTTTAGCTAGAGAGGAGATTGTCATGTGAATGGGATATGCCAGTATTACTGGCAGACAGCAACAGGAGTGCTACCCATACCTTCTCTCAGAAGGCTGTGTGTGGCCAGGTCTACCAATATAGAACCAGTGCTGTCTATGAAGAGGCCATGGTTCCAACTGTGTGTATATATTGGTGTGAAAGATTAACACTTTGCTACTACCTGTGTTTAGCATCATGAGACATAATCACCAACAGGGACTTTGCCTCTTCCCCACCTCACTGCAATGATGTTTCCAGCTCTTACAATTTCAGTCTTCAGTGCCAGAGGAATGTTGCTGCTTCACTGTGTTGCAACAACAAACTCAGTCCTTTTGCTCTCCAGTCCTACCATAGTGCACAGGAAAAGAGATGGACTTTTTTATTGGTACATGAGCTGGACTGACCTGCTGCTTATTCAGAATTTACACATCTGTTAATCCTGTTGTGATCCTGAGGAAAGCACTAGTTAAATCCAAATTAATGTTATTAATCAGGGTGAACTAGGAAGTTTCAGGGTAATTTTATTACATGTCATAGTAACCTTCCCTATAATTTTCACTAAATTAGATATTTAGGATGGAAGAACACAGTAATCCTAGCAATTACAGCCAACGAGACATCCCTAGGCAGGGCAGACATCCCTGCTACTGGCTGCCATCAGAAGATACCATAACACATACTGTAGGAAACTTAGCTTTAGGTGGTGGTATTGGTATATACATCTTTGACATACAGCTGGCTAATTTGGAGGTTGAACCCCTTGAGTCACTGGCAATATTGCTTGGGTAGGAGAGTCTTTAGGTGGGGCTGGTGTGGGCTGCTGTCTGAGGGCACATTTGTTCCAGTGTGTGCACCACAAAGACTGATGTTTCTGTGACTCTGTGGCATATGATAATGTACTCTTTCCTACTTCTCTGGTCATCATCTCTTCCCTTACACACTGTATTCATTCCTTCTTGTATGTTACCTAAATCTTCTCTCTCTCCTTCCCACATATCTCCTAAAATGTCCTGCTTCTGTGGTGCTGAGGACAATGTGATTCACCCAGAAGTAGGAGGTTAAGGGTTGAGGAGTGACTTGAACAAACATTCTCTGGAAGGTTCCCAGGGACATCTTCATGCAGGTGCATGGGCACAATAGGGCAAGGAGGCAAATGAGTAAAAGAAGACATGGCTTAAAGGCAAAGACAGACAGACTTGGCTCTGCTAATTTTGCATTCCTAGTTTTCAGACTAGATATGGGGAGGTGAAGCTGGCCTTTAATTATGCTCTTGGCCTTTTGCTACACTCTGGCTACCTCAAATAGAGTATTTCAGTTACCAACAGATGTTATTCCTGGACACTGTCTCAGAAGATATGATATTAACAGACAGAGTCAGACTTCAGATCTGATGGGCTTAAAATTCTTAGTGCCTAACAAGGAGTTAAAAAAATTCCCATGGTGCCACAGCAGGATTTGTTTAGGTGATTAACCCACCTGTGGTACTCTGCCAATGGCTGCCTTGTTCCAGCTGTGTACTTCCAGCTAAGAAGCTGTAAATTATTTAGCAAGGCAGCAAATTAATGCCAAGCAGCACCAGCACCTTAGTGATCAGTAAATCATCCATAAAACATACTTCCTTCTGCAAGGGCATGGTATGTTGGTGGAAAGGCTGAAGAGGGAAGGACTGCAGGAGATGAGGAGCTTGAGGTGGCAGGGGTAGGAATTTTCAAGAGAGCTGAATAATGGGGGGAGTGACTCAAAGTCAAGCTTCCAAGGTACCCTGGAAGTCAGTGTGATGGGAGGGATAAAGTAAAAGAAAAGAAGCAGCATCACTTTTAACAGTTGGCAGCAAGTATTGGAGGTGAGACTGAAGACAATGGTTTCTTTTATTGTTCCCCTCCAAGTATGTTTTCTATGCATCTGGAGAATGGTTGTAAAAGCCTTTGGCTTTTTGAAACAACAGCAGGAGCATTAAGTAGTCCTGACTATCTGCTGGGGACTAAAATGTGCTTTCATCTCTCCCGTCACCTCCTTCATCACTTCTCCCTGAAGTCTCTGATTTCAGAGGTGCTCAGATTTCCTGATCTCCATGATTTTCCATGATTTCATGGTCCTCAGGTTTCCTGAAAAAATATTTTAATGAAAGGTCTTTACTTTCATTAATCTGTCTTGGTGCCAGGAAGATTCTGGGACAAACCATGCAATCCATTTGTAAAGACAGCAACATTTCTATTGGATATCTAGCAGGCTGTGGGTCAGTGAAAAAGGTCTGATTTAATGGTGCAGGGAAGAAGCTGTTTATCTGTGCCATTAATGAGCTGCCTTGCCACTAGTGCAATGTTGCCCTGGGATTTGTCTCCCTGTCCCTTTGTTCAGGGAGGGCTGCCTATAGAAAGGAGTTGAAACTCCACAGTAGGGTGTGAGATTTTAAGGGTTGGAAATTTACTTTGCAGTCCCCAGTTTGAGGTGGCAGTCACTGACTGGGACAGCCAGACCCTTTTCACCCCCCAGGGCATCACTCAGCACAATTTCCAATGTGTCCATGTGGCATTAAGTGAGGAAGGCACTTCCCTGCAGTGCGTGTGGGGCGGTAATCTAAGGAGCTTTCTAAGTGTCTGACAGCTTCCTATAGATGTTAAAGGCTGAGAAAAGATTTTGAAGAAAAGACGATAGAGAATCAGCTCTACTTGATTCTCTATTAAGTAGAAGAGGGAAAGAAAGAAGAGGGAAACTTACAAATAACTCTGCATTTCCATAGCCGTTCAGAAGTAGATTTTCTGTGATCCAGTTCTGAAACATTACTTGCTCTTAATACTTGAGCATTAAGCAGTTAATTAAATCTGTTCTCAAAAATAGCATTAGGAAGACAACACTCTTCACAGTCTTATGAGGACTCTGATCAGAGATTTGAAGATTGTGTTGGCAATTCACTCTTCTTGCTCTGCCCTTGCATGATTTTCAACAAGTTCCTTCTGGGTTATAATGAGGTGGATGACTGCTGGTGCCTGTGCCTCTCTAATAAATTAATGGTAATGAATGTCTATGGATCCTTCATTAGCTGATATGAAAATTACTTTACTCTGAAGCTAGGATTGCTGGAGCTTGGCAGCTTTACTGGAGGAGCAGACATGGGGTTAGTTGCTCATTTTTTTTGCATGTGCAGGACAGAGTATCTCCAATCACCTCCTGGAGCCCTCAACCTTGTGAGTATTCAGTGGTAACTTTCCACATAAATAAAGAAAAGAAAAAAAAAAAAAAAAAAAAAAAAAAAAAAAAAAAAAAAAAAAAGGAAAAATTCCAGTGGAACAGAAGCAACTTTTGTGTTGTGAGAGCTTGAAATTAATTGTTCAGCTTCACCCTCCCAGGGTCAAGGGGAAGGCAGAAACCTGTTGACAGTCATTTATGTCTCCTTGTTTTAAGGATGCAATTTGTTATGTCCAGTACAAGCATTTGGTGGGGTGATGTCTGGAGACCTCTTTCATCTAGCAACTGGCTAAAAAAAATCTCAGAGGGTCTGTAAGACTTTCATTATTCAGACTCAGCAGGAAGGTGCAATCCAGACTTCTGATCAGAGAAAAACAAGGGAAGAATAAACTAATGAAGATTTTGTATTCACTTCTGTTGGTATATTTGTACATGTTCCTTTGGGCAGTTTGGTACATTTGGTCTCTGATTTAAGAACAGACTTCTGCTGTTTTTCCCCATAGTTTCAAATGTCTACAAATGAAGGTGGTGTATTCAGTTGAACACAGTGTTAAAAGCAGCCATGGGAGCAAAGTAGGCCCTACAGTGATTGTAATTGCTAGATGTTTTCTGTCTTCTCCAGGATTCCTGTGTCAAAACTGTCTGGAAAAAAACCAAAACCAAAACACAAACCAAAACCCCAAAACAGAACTTCCCTTCCTCCAGTGAGAATTTAAACATTCCCGTAGAACCCTCCTTAGCTTCACTAATACCTTTTCCTTCCTATAATTTTATGCAGTGTTGACATTGTGTTCTCTTCAGTATGGGTGCCTTTTGGCTGCAGAAATGTAAAGTTATCAGAGTCCATAAAGATCAGTAATTACAAAATACCTCGATTCTGTCTGTACTTGAATTTCATCCCTTTCAGATGCTGGCGTGAGTTTTCTGCCCTGTAATAAAACTTGGGTACCAGATCATCTGACCAACATTATAATGGCTGTGAATAGGTACTGTACTAGCCATACCAAAAAAGTACAGAATTTTAATCCCTCATGGCTGTAGAATTATCCATTCTGCAGCACACAAATTTGTATTTGGTGATAACTTGTGGCAGGCAATACTATGACGTTCCACTCGCTACTACTCTTTGTAAAACAGGAAAAGAATCTGAGATAAATGTGGTACCAAGGCCTAACAGTTGTCATTCAAGGCACAGGAAATATTTCTATGTTTCTTTTTCTTGACTGTTTAGTGACATGGACACTGAGCTGTCTTCTTTTCCTTGCTTCACTTTGCAGGCAAAGTGTACATAGGGAAGTTCTGAAATACTTTGAGGAGGGCAGAGCCACTCCTTTCTCCTGATATAAATGTACTCACCTCTTTAGCCTGTTGTAATCATAATAGCTGTCCAGTTGGGGTCTTCTGTTGTACTTTTATGAGCCAGAGGAATTATGGCTTGGTTTATAGGCCATTATTGCTGATGGCTTCTTTCATTTTCAAGGCAATATATGTGCTCTGTAAATGCAGCTGCTGACCAAATGGCCAGGTATAAAGCTCCAAACTAGTTCTTTGCTAATAAGAAATAGATTCTTAAGAAACTGTGAAACCAATGTGATAAATTCTTCTCCTAATCCTTATAACAGGAAATTAGCGATGAAATACAGAAAAAGGATGGAAGGATAGGAGAGTATTATGCTGTAAAGAATATACTTATTTTTTAGTCTCCAGAAAGCCTGAGATCTAGCCAGGAGGGTAATGTAAAAGCTGAATCTTCAGCCTACTCCTATTATATTCTCAGCAGGCTGCTTTCAATCACACAAACCCTCAGCAATGTATTTTTTAAAACCTGGTTAGCAAGCACATAGGAAAAAATAGCTGGCCACAGCTGCAACATTGATGGGGTTCACATGAACAAATGTGTCATTCCTATTACGTAGCTGAGAAATGAAAATGATCCTTTCTCCCTGCACTGAATTTTATGGTGTGTTGCTTCATCATAAAAAAAAAATCAATTAAATTGCAGGTGATAGAGGCTGGCCTAGAGACTTGTCTCTATTTGGCTCATCCTCGGCAGGTACTGGCAGCAGTGCCAAAATTCAGGAGGTCCATGGAGTTCAGCCAACCCACAAATGGGATATTCTGCTATGGAAACCCAGCCTACCACATGGCAGCAGCTCTGCTTTCCTTGGGGTCCTTTTATGTCTGAGGCTCTGCTCAATCTTAATTAGCCCAGAGGAATTGCCTGGCGTAGTTATCCCCAAAACTGAGTGACCATTATCTTGTTGTGGCGGCTGTTTTGCTTAGAGGACAGAAATAGTATAAACATTGGCAGCTACAACTGAGAGAACACCGAGTGCTCTGTGATTTTAGCACTCAGTGACTCACTAAAGTTGAGAAATATAAGGCAGATAGTGGAACAGCACTTTCCACTGTGTCCCAGTTTCTGAAGGTTCCACCACCCATTGCCTTTAAGGTAGTTTTTAACAGTCCATTGTAACTTTCAATTTTACCCAAGGATGGTGCATGATAGGGGATAATACCATGTTCTTTGGCCCAGTTACTTATAAGACTCTTTTTGAAATGAGTTCCATCATCTGACTCAGTTCTTTCTGGTGTACTATGTCTCCACAAGACTTGTTTCTCTAGGCCCAGGATGGTGTTCTGGGCTGTGGTATGAGGCACAAGATATGTTTCCAGCCATCCTGTACTTGCTTTCACCATAGTCAGCACATAGAGCGTACCCTGTCAGGTTTGAGGCAGTGTGATACAGTTGATTAGCCAGACCTCCCCATACCTATATTTTGACCATCTCCCTTCATACCACAAAGGTTTCAACCTTTTAGCTTGCTTAATTGCAGCACGTACGTCTCGCCCATAGATAACCTACCCAATAGTGTCCAAAGTTAAATCCACCCCTTGGTCTCGAGCCCATGGATATGTTCCATCCCTGCCTTGATGACCTGAAGTGTCATGGGCTCATCTAGCTAAAAACAGTTCACCCTTATGGTCCCAGTCCAGATCTATATGGAACACTTGAGCAGCCTCATCTGCTTGTTGGTTGTTTCAATGTTCCTCAGCAGCTCGATATGAAGGTACATTGGCATCTACATGACTCACTTTTACATCCTGTTTCTCTAATTGAGCAGCAATGTCTGTCTACAGTTCAGCAATCCAGACAGGTTTACCTCTATGTTGCCGGTTGTTTTGCTTCTACTGCTTTAACCACCACCAGAAGGCATATGCTACCAACCATGAGCCAGTGTAGAGATAAAGTCTCTGCCACTTTTCTTGTTCAGCAATATCCAAAGCCAATTGGATGGCTTTTACCTCTGCAAATTGACTTGATTCACCATCTCCTTCATCTGTTTTTGCAACTAGTTGTGTCGGATTCCATATAGCAGCCTTCCACCTTTGATGGCTTCCTACCAGATGACAGGACCCAGCAGTGAAAAGAGAGTATTATTTCTCATTCTCTGCTAGCTGGTTATATGGTGGGGCTTCTTCAGACTGTTTTACCACTTTTTCTGGTGGCATTCCAAAGTGTGTGCCTTCTGCCCAGTCTGTTACGACTTTTACAATTCCTGGATGACTGGGTGTTAACTGCTCTGAGGAATCCTACCTGTGTCCACTCTGTGGGATGTAGAGATGTGCCCACAGAGTGGGACATGATATTTTGCTTGGCCCCCACATCTGGTGAGCTGTGCTTACTTTGTGAGATGTGACAGTGTGGGGTGTGACACAGGTATTTTATTATTCAGACTGAATCTCACTCTTGTGAACTAGGCCTGTCTCTTTTTGAGAATCCATGGCTTTGTTTCTTTGAAAAGCCTTTGCTCTAATTTAAAAAGTAGTAAATCTCATTAAGAAAAAAACCTATTGTTGAATTTTTTAATGACTTTTTTTTTACAGAATTATTGATAAATTCTAATGAATGATCTTGAATGCATATTGAGTGTCTGTTGTCTCTGATGTGAGAATTTAGTCTCTTGTTACCTTCAGTAATGGAGACATGAATATTTAAACCAGTTTAAATGGCTAAAGGTGAAGAGATATGCAAGTATTTCCTAAATAATATGACATCTACCACCAGCCCACATTTCTCTGTTTTCACATATTTTGAGTCACGATGTTATGATACTTGTAATTCAAAGTTGAAGCTGGCCTAAGAACAAAAAAAGCTGGTTTTAGCCTTAAGAGTAGAGTTTACATTATGATCCCACAAATATCTAGGTCAGCAAACCAAGAGGGAATTGTACTGAGAAACTAGGAGCAGAAACAAAGAAAGAGGAATGGGGTAAGACAGAAATGCCCTGGACTCCTCTACAAAGTTATCATCAGGTAAAAATACAGCCTTGGAGAAACCATACAGGGGAAATTAGACCCACCACAGTTCCTAGGGCATACACTGACCTGGTTGCTTAGATGCCTGTACTTTTGAATTGATGCTTTTTCCTGCCAGAAATTTGTCATATACAAAGATGAAGGAAGGGGAAGTACTTACAGCTGGTCCTGAACACAGACAGAGATCTGAAGGGATGTTACAGCACTATTAGCTCTGATGCTGCTGATTCTGAGCCTGGTTTATTCCCTCATTAGAAGCAAGAGTGGAGACAATTCATCTATGGTAAACAGAAATAAATCAGATAATGATGTTTTAGGTCACTGTTCAGCTATTTTAAAAAATATTATTATAATCTTGAATGGCTGCAGAAAGCTGACATCACAAGCTACCTTTGTTTTTTGAGTTAGCATTGATTTTAAATTACAAAAACACACAAACAAACCAGCCACCCTGGTTTAAATATTGATCCTTCATCTTTTCCAGGTGAGAGGCAAAAAAAAAAAAAAAAAAAAAAAATATTTCTAGCAGAGGCTTAGAAACATTCTTGTTGGTTTTCCTTCCAACTCAGCTAGTAACAAAATCCATATTTATATACCAAGAAAGCGAAGTTAAAAAAAAGCCTCAGAAGAATTGCTCTATCCTCTGTATTAAACTGAAGTTACCCATTGCTTGCTGTTGCAGTCACTTTAAGATTTCCATTTTAATTCTCAGGGACTAAAGGAAGTACACTGAGGACCAAGCTGTTGACAAGAGAAGTACCATTTTTGTTGTTATTATTAGCAGGTATCAAAAGAATAGGCCCCAGATCTGAGCTAACAGGATTCCTCTGTGACTAGATATGTGCCAGGAGAAAATTCCTTTCCCAATCAGTGTGCAATGAGAAGAGCTAAGACAAACAAGACTTTTTCAGCCTGATTTTTAGACATGACAAACTAAGGCAGAGGAGGACTGAGCTGGCTGACACAGGGCTTTCCCACTTCAAGGGGGAATCTAAGATACTGGCTGCTTGTCATGCATCCCACTCAGTTGTTTCAACCATAAAGTGTTCCCTAGGAACAGCAGAGGTGGGTGTGTGTAATTCTGCGCAATCCAGAGCCTGGCATCTGAGGTTGGCTTGGTGCTGTGTGCTCAGCTTGAGTTGAGAAAGGGCCCACTTGCCATGAGGGAGAGCATCTGAGGCATTGTAAGCTTCCTGCTAGAACTATTTTATGAGGCTGCTCTTTTATCCTTGTGGTAATTTTGTTTAAAAGGTCCACCAACGAGCCCAGACATCAGACAACTTATTCAAAGCAGAAATTCAGACCAGTCTATTTGTCCCCACCAGGACATTTTCTGCAGAGGCAGAAGGAAGTCAGGGTCTTCTTGAAGCAATGGACTGACACTGAGATCATTTTCACAGCTGTGATCTTCAGGTCTGCTACAACTAAATTGATGTGGTATGTCTCAGATATTTGTGATCAGGTGGAAACATCCATAGGCACTGACAGTGATGACAGAACAGCTGTTCTTTAACCTTATCCCTTTCCATTTACAAAAGCAGGAAAAATTAGGAATGACGAGGTCTGGTATCAGGCTACCACAATCAGAATGATTCAGCCAAACTGTGTGTCCTCCATCTCTCTGGCCTAAAAAAATCTCAAGGTAAAGCCTGGAGGAAATGTCCTTGATTATTGAAAAAAATTTGAAGCTTAAAGGGTGATCATCTGGCCTTCTGGGGTTTTGTTCCATATGCAGAAACATTTCCAAACTATTTTGCATGAGCTCTAAATCCAGGACTGTCCTACCAGTTTCTTTTTCTAATGCTGTGGGATTATTCTAAGAGAATTGATGGTATTTGCTTTATAAGAAGCTTGGTATACAATGTTTCAAAAGCCTCAGAACCGGGGAGAAAAATTTACACTGCAGCATTTTTTATTGGTGCTAGCAGGTCCTGCCAGCAGAATTAATTAAAGGTGTTAATTTCTTATATTAGTGATTGGCTTCCCTTGCTTCACCTGTACTAGCTGTAATTTGTGCAACTTCCTATAGCTTTCCTTTAAAAGCTATTTAATCCCTGAGTGTCTCAGCAACCTGCTGCAGAATATAGATATACTTTGTTGAATTGTTATCCTGTCTCTCAGTAAGAGGGCTTTGTGCTGCTAATTACAGCCTGAAGCCATTGAATGCTACTGCTGTGTTAAAGTAAGTGGAAGGAATGCTCCATGTCTCTGAACACAGGCCACTGAACATGATGGGTTCTTTATAATCTTGGTAATTTTTTTTTTTTGGTTGCTAATTTCACAAATCTTAAGAAACATTTTCTTGTGTTAAACGATGTGGTTGAAAGTCCTACTTAATTATTGATGCACTGAGAGCAACAGTATGGATCTAACCTACTATCAGATGGTGACTTTTCTCCTGCATAATGAAAGTTTAAGCTTCAGGAATGGTGTGTTGATGAATAGATGCAGGGCTCATTGCCAACATTCTCTTGCATATTTTATGAGGCTAGACAATGATGGGAAAGAAGGCTGATTTTCTTCCTGGAAATTCCACCTTTTAACACAGACTGAGGCTAAAGGCAAGTTCTCTTATCGGAGAGAAAGTTTTCATTTAAATATCGGTTGTTTTACTCTATCATGTGTGACCTTCAGCATTGAGAGCATGAATCTGTCCTTCTCAGAGTGTGTCTGACTATTTTCCTAGTGTGTCTGACTTTGTGAAAAGTATGGTGACTGACAACTTTGATCCCTGCTCTCCTCTGTGGCAGCATATGGGAAGAACTGCAGACATTTTTCCAGAGCCTTTCATGATGTACCTGCTTGCAGCACAAAATCATGATGAAGATGATCATGAGTTTAAGTGAGGTTTTAGAGATAGATGGATGGGTATCCAAAGTGATCAGCTGCCAATTTTGTGCAGAGAACAATAATTTCAGGCTCTGGAAGGCAGTCTTTCCCTGGGCCAGTGGGGCTTTAGGACAGTGAAGAAGACAGAAAAAAATGTGAGGAGCTCCTCACACAAAGTATGCTGTGTATTTGTGTAGTGGAACAAAGCAATCAGACGCCTCTGATTACCGAGAAGTGGGTGTGAGCCGGTATCAAATCCACCTGTGCCCAATTAGGGCAGGCCCCCTATTGAGCATGTGCAAGACCAGGGGGCCAATAAAAGGTGAAACTCACAGCCACAGACTAGCTCACTCCCAAGCACTGTATTACCTTTATTGCGTCACTAGCGCTCATCACCTCTTGTGGTGCAGCTGGTTAAGGCCCAGTACTGCAATGCTGAAAGCCCCGGGTTCGAGACTCCACAGAGAGCCTCACCTTGGAGGTGATGAGCGCTAGTGGCGCAAAAAAGGTAATACAGTGCTTGGGAGTGAGCTAGTCTGTGGCTGTGAGTTTCACCTTTTATTGGCCCTCTGGTCTTGCACATGCTCAATAGGGGGCCTGCCCTAATTGGGCACAGGTGGATTTGATACCGGCTCACACCCACTTCTCGGTAATTAGAGGCGTCTGATTGCTTTGTTCCACTACATATTTGTGCTTACACCACCCTATTCCTATAAAGGGAAAAGAATTTGAAACCAAACCTCAGAGTAATGAATTCTTCAGCTGGGGAAATTCCCCCAAAACTGAGCATTAAAATATTAATTTTGTAAGAACTAATTTATTTCTGTGGCCCTCGGTTCTCTTTTTACTTGACAGATGTGTTATACTTTCTTTCCATAGGGCAATTTAAAAATTATATTGCTCTTTTCTTTTTTCTTCAGGCATTTTCTTCAGAGGAGTCCCTCAGATATCAGAGGAACCATAAAACAATAAACCTAGAAGACCTTCCAGTGAATATATATTACCAAATTGCAAACAGCCACAAGTTTCCTGGTTAGCTATAGCCAGGTAGCTGGTACTAAACCAGCTGGGTTTAGTGGTACTAAACCCAGGCAGATTTATTTGTGCCCACTCAAGGTTACTTTAACTTGACCCAGAATATCCAGTAGAGATATCATAGAATCATAGAATTAGCCAGGTTGGAAGGGACCTCAAGAGATCATCTAGTCCAACCCTTGACCCACCGGAGCAGTTGCTAGACCATGGCACTGAGTGCCACATCCAGTCTTTTTTTAAATGTCTCCAGGGACGGAGAATCTACCACCTCACCGGGCAGTCCATTCCATAGCCTGATCACCCTCTCCGTGAAGAAATTCTTTCTAATATCTAACCTAAACCTCCCCTGGCACAACTTAAGACTGTGTCCTCTTGTCTTGTTGATGGTCGTCTGTGAAAAGAGTCCAGTTCCCACATCGCTACAGCCTCCTTTCAGGTAGTTGTAGACAGCAATGAGGTCTCCCCTGAGCCTCCTCTTCTTCAGGCTGAACAGCCCCAGCTCTCTCAGCCTCTCCTCATAGGGCCTGTGCTCGAGTCCCTTCACCAGACTGGTTGCCCTCCTTTGGACCTGTTCCAGGACCTCTACATCCTTCTTAAACTGAGGGGCCCAGAACTGGACACAGTACTCGAGGTGTGGCCTAACCAGCGCTGAGTACAGGGGAAGAATCACCTCCCTGGACCTGCTGGTGACGCTGTTTTTGATACAGGCCAGGATGCCATTGGCCTTCTTGGCCACCTGGGCACACTGCTGGCTCATGTTCAGTTTCTTGTCAATGCAGACTCCCAGGTCCCTTTCTGCCTGGCTGCTCTCCAGCCACTCTGTCCCCAGCCTGTAGCGCTGCATGGGGTTGTTGTGGCCAAAGTGCAGGACCTGGCACTTGGCCTTGTTGAACCTCATCCCGTTGGAATCGGCCCAGCTCTCTAGTCTGTCCAGGTCCCTCTGCAGAGCCCTCCTGCCTTCGAGTTGGTCCACACTTCCTCCCAGCTTGGTGTCATCTGCGAATTTGCTGATGATGGACTCAATCCCTTCGTCTAAGTCATCGATAAAGATATTAAACAGAACTGGGCCCAACACTGATCCCTGGGGGACACCACTAGTGACCGGCCGCCAACTGGATGCAGCCCCGTTCACCACCACTTTCTGGGCCCGGCCCTCCAGCCAGTTCCTAACCCAGCACAGGGTACTCCTGTCCAAGCTGTGGGCTGACAGCTTTTTCTAATATCTAATAAGAGGTCAGAGAGCTGAACTTTCCAAAAAACGTACAGGTTATAATAGTGGAGAATTACAGTAATCTGCAAACTGAGAGGTGTCTCTGCATTCTAAGTCACACAGCACCACTGCAAGAGCACCATCATGACAAAAAAACACCAAACATTCAAACGCATGGATATTTTTATAATATCATCCTCCAATTTAAATCCAAGAAAATGTTCTCATTAGCCCTCCTTTCATTTCAGTACCCCCTGTGAAGAGCCTATCTTGGAATGTGAAAGAATAAAAAGGCTAAGAGATCACAGTAAGCATATGTTTGTGGTTTGTTGAGGCTGTTCACAGTCAAATTGGGTAATAATCTTTCTACAACATTTTTTAAAAAAAATTAACCCGTTTCATATATCAAATTTTATACTGAGCCATTAAAGTCCAATTCACATTCAGAATTGCTGCAAATTTTCATTTTGCTTTAAACTGTACTATGCCTGCTATATATTCAACACTCTGCCTTATTGGATTTATACATAAGTACTGCTACGTTTTTTTAATATTCATAATTTAACTTCAATCCCTCTGACTACTTTTCCTTTGCAGAGATAATATTGTATATCCATCTCCACACTTACATTGTGCCAAACTTGATTTAAAAACCAAGATAGGAAACATAGGATGTTTATTCCACCATACAGTGGAAATACATGTCTGCTTCTGCGCACCCATTTTAACATTTTATTCCTACTGACCAGGCCAAATCTGAGTATGGACCAAACATTAAAATTACTTTATGCACCTAATCTTTAAAGTCTTACAGATAATAAGGGTAATTATTTAGAGACAAGGCTACCTTTCCTTGAATATACCTTGTGCAGTTTAACTTGTCAACCTTAGTCTGGAAACCGAGAACAGGATACAGTGACCAGAAAAGTAGTTCAGAGCTTTTCTTTTCTCAGTATAGAAGTTCAATTTTGAATAAAAAAATCAGTTAGGAAGGAAGGGAGGCAGGTAGGAAGGAAGGAAGGAGGGAAGGGAAAACATGCCTGAAGTAAGCAATTTTCCTGTCCTGCATTCCTATGCAATTGAAGTCATTAGGGAGAGTGAAAAAAGTCAAGAAACTGAAGCCTGATTTCTATTTATGAATTTCCCAGCTTGTGTGGCCACAAAAGAGCAAGTGCAGGACAAAAAGGCCCTGGCATGATGTGTTTGTCATCGCCCTCATGCTCAGTCCCTGCCGTCATCCTGAAGTTAGCCCTGGAGACACTGAGACAGGGATAGTCTGAGTGGCTTGGTTAGAAGTAAAAAGAGTGGTGACTGGGCTGGAGCTCTTCCTTACTAACTGCAGACATTTCTGGCTGAGAAAAGGTGTAGCTGCAGTTTTATTTGGGGAATGCAGGAATATGCAACTGAATGCAAGATGAGGCAAAGGGAGTGGGGAAAGGAAATGCAGACATATTTGTACTAAATGGTCTCTTTCAATGGAAATATGCTATTCTAATCTAGTCTATACCATGGACAATAAACAACAGATTCTCCATTCTACATTAGATTCAAGTCACCTCCTTTATAGCCAGGCAATGGGAAACCAACATAAAAAACTCTTGCTTGAACACTGTTATATACATATCTATGAAAATTTAAACAGAATAATTAGTGTTTAGAAGCAACATGTTTGCTTAAGTTTAAATTAATCTCTGTCTGAAAGAGGTTAATTTAAGTGCACACTTTTGAAGGGAAACAAACATATCCTCACAGAATAACTGCACAAATCTGGGTGTGTTTAAAATCACAACAGCTGAAATGATATTTTCTTTTGACAGATCTGCTCTGGGATTGACCCCCTCAGGAGTTTCCCTTGATTGGAAGCAGGAATTTTCCAGTGCCCCTAACCTGAAAGCCACACTCAGGAGCAACAGATACTTTGAGGATAGGCCTCAAATGCCTGGGTAAGATGCAAACCAGAAGTATGTAAAACATCCATAATCCACTTGCTGCATGAGTGAAGCCTTTGTGTGTATTGAGCAGGCAAGGGCATCAGAGCCCTCTTGAGACTATGACTTGGGGAAGTCATTCTTCCTGCACCTATCTAGAGACATCTCAGTTTCTGAAGGATGTTTCTTTTGTGCATAGGTACTTTAGGTTGTGAACTAGAGTTGTTGTTAGGGTTTTTTTCCATCTAGCTAGCCTAATGCTCTGCCATGGCTTGGTACATCGCGTGGTGAGAGCTCCAAACAACAGTTTTCAGCTGGCAGTGTTCTCTCTCTCTCTGTCATCGATGCAACAGCAACAAGTGAATATTGACTTTTCTAGAATGAGCTTAATGCTGGCACATGGAAGTCCTCAACATGTGTCACCAGACATGTTTCCCTTCATCTATCTCCCCAGACTTGTCTGTTGGAATTGAGATGAAAATAAAACAAACAACTTATATATATATATACATGTAAAGTAATTTGTGAACCAGCATTCTGTTTTAGGATATCTTAGCTTAGGAATTTGCTCTTCTGGATGACTCCAAACAGTCTGAATATGATGGTCCTTAAAGCACTTTCTTAACCAGGTCACTTTAAAATAAGGAAAAAGAAAAAAAATAACCCCACAAAAAGGCAAGAGAAGGCTTCTTCTGATACTAAGGAATTATACTGACTTGTAGTTCTACTAGTTAACAAGCTACTTTATTACTGGTCTCAAGTCATACTAAAAGTGTCTAAAGCAGGTAGATGGGCTTTTCTTTTTGCCTGAGTATGTGTATTAATCTAAAAAATTATATACTTAAACTGTCAACAATATAAGTGCATATGAATCTGAATTGAAAGGTATTAAAACATTTCAAAGAGTAGAGTTGAATTTATTATCAGAATGTACATGGTAAAGTATCATATGGCAATATTGTCTGTAAGAGTACATGAAATATAGAGGCAATAGAATATTTATGTAAAGTATTCAAGCTGTTTAAATCCATTCTTTTTCCATGTTTAAGCTTTTCTAGATGCTGTGTCTTTGTCAAGCTTTTTGCATAAGGATGACATTACTTAAAACCTTAGTGAACTGTAAGTTAACAGTGTTGTTTGTGTGGGAATTTAGGTAAGATTTGCAAGGCTGAAGGCTTAGCCGATCCTTTTTATTTTAGAAACTGGGCTGCATGTGTGGTGTCATTATTTTTATTTTCTTTTTAAAGAGATGTCTGATAAAAAGACATTCTGGGAAGAAAGATTAAATTGTTAGTTGCAAAGATGGATGTTTATTGCCTGCTTTCTTGTGCTTTAAACACATGATAATGAAGTATCTTGGGAGATTAAAATAAAGAGTTTCATTTACAATATATTGCAAAGATTCATTGTGGTCAAATCTCATTTTAGCTAAAATTATTTCATAATTTAGATTTATTTGCAGAAGTCACGTGTTTCCTCTATTAAAAAAACAAAACCAAACTTCAAAACTTTCAAAGTTTTTAAAAGTCCAGTTCTGTTTGTGTGTGCTACAAATTGTATCACCTTTTAAATATTTAAAAATTATTATCATAAATGTTATTATTTCTTTGTGTTTCTAGCATGTACTTGGCTGTGGCTAAAAACATGTTCTGGCCAGATGCTACATGCAGCGTTAGAAATTGCAGATAAAGTTGTATACTCCTTGTATTTCCTCATAATGCCAGAGTCTTAGTAGCTGGAAAACCATCAGACTTTTGCTGAAAAAAGAGAAGGATGTCAACAAAGAGAGGGAAGCACTTCTTTCATCACGATTTAGAAATGCTGGTGTGTAGTGACAACACAGGTACAAACATTAGTTCATAGAAAAGAAACCTCCTATCAATAGCAATAGCCATGTACATTTTATTTTCAAACAAGTAATACTTGTAAAATTAAAAGATTCTACTGAAACAATTAGAAACCAAAGCATGGTAACAATGGGTTAAATCAATAAGTAAAAAGGTAATGGGGAGCAATCACTTTATATGATCACTTTTATAATTATAGTCTCAAATCTGCCCACTCAAAATTGGTGAAACTGATGTTTCAGTCAAACAATGTAGCAAAGAAAAGAAATATTGGGGCTCAGGTTGTGGTTTTCTGTCCCTTTGGTTAATGACAGTAACTAATTGCCCTGAGCAGTTTCACCTGGGGAGCTGCCAGGTGAACATCTGCTTTATTTGTTTGGAGTGAGAGCTCTGAGCCCTGTGGGATGCAGGGACACCAGTGTCTGGTGTGCAACATCTTCATCTGCTTTTGGGATCCAAGGGCTACGTTTACACCTTTTGGATCAAAACTGGGGAGTAAACTAACAGGTATGCAGCAGACTGGTAAAGAGCCAGAGGCTGTGGAGGGAAGCAGTGAGCTGAGCAAGTTGCTGGTATCAACACTCCCCAAAAGCACAAGGGACCCCACAAAAATTACCACTGATTTTTGAGAGGGATCTCCTGAATTCACCCAGTGGTGAATTGCTGTGACTCACTGACATCCTCCTTCACATGTGTGTCCATCTGATAGTGTATGGAAACCTCTGGAAATCCTGAGTTCAGGTGATGTTTTTTGAAATTTTCTGACTGTGTGTTCTTAGGTAAGTGGCTTCACCTCTGAGCCTTGGGTTTTGTGCTAAAATGCATTGCAGGATTAAAGCAGTAAAAGTAATGCTGCAACCAGAATATGCTTTGAAATCCATAGAGGATCACTGCATTTAGTAATATGAAGTGCTACAAGCCAGAGGAAGCTCAGCTGCTTTTTGCTGTAGCTTTCATCCTGGACTGAAATGGCGGGTTTGAGACTTTAGCTGTTTTTTTGTGATCTAATTTTCCACCTCAGATGTAGAAGTTGCTAGATTAGCCAGCTGCTTTCACCTTTTCCTTTTCTGCATTCTATTAAGGAACCTGAATGTCTTTGGGGCACTGTGACACACTGAGTTAAAAATTACTATAATTAGTGTGATCCCGGTGGAATTTGAAGTGTACACAATTTTTGCCTCAAGGGGTTTGAATCCTTGGAGAGTCTATTTTCTGGGACAGTAAGAGCTGTAAAATATACAACTCCTGATTTGCACTCAAGATCAGAATCTGATTTGTATGGTTAAATAAAAAAATGCTGAATTATACAATTTGTTCCTGGGTCATAATTATGGTCTAGAATTAATTGAATAGCCTGGAGGCTTCACTACTGTACGTGGTAATGATTACGAAAAATTGATTCTCTCCTATATTTCTTTATTAACTTATCTGAAAATGACATGTCATGAAGAACAGCTTTAAATATTGCTGCGCTGAGCAACTTTGTAAATTGCTATCCAAGCTGTTTGCGTAGTTGTTTTTTTTTTCTCTTGACTTTTTGAGGTGATTTATTATTTGATAAGTGCCTGAGCTGTAAGTTTATCCAGGAACACAATTTCTGGTTTTTGTGGGTGAGGATTTGTGTTCCTAACTAAGGACACTGGTCTTTCAGACAGACATGTGAGACTACACCCTTTCAGCCCAATGTGAATGGGTCACTGTGCTACCAAGCATCCCTGGGCTAGATAAGCGTGGACTGTGCATGCACATGAGCAGCTGAGATGCAATCAGCTTTTGGCCATTTTCAAGTTGGGTTTTTTAGGATCTTTGGACTCTGGGTGGAATGAGTTTAAGGCATAGCTACAGAATTTCTTACTTTTTTTTGCTATTGCTACTTTTTGTTATCCATTATTGATACTTCAATGTGCTTCTCTGGCCAGGCTCCTGAACATGGGCTCTTTAATTTTCTGGTGCCATCATTAAATGAGTAAGTCTGCAAATGCTGTCTCCTGTTTGTTCATCCAAGTTTCCTCATTGGGAACATGTGGGAGGGTTTGATACCTGTTGATCAAATCCTTGGAAGGCTTTGAAAGCTGCCAAAAGAGGTAGAATCACTCTGAGGTTAAGACAAGGTACAGATTAATTGCATGAAAATTCTCTGGGAGAAGAATAGTTGTGGGGGTAAGACCAGTTCCTATGAAATTATAAGGCAAACTGTAAAAATGGAAGGAGTCTCACTACTATCCTTTTTATTATTATTATTGTACATGTTTATGCTTTTTTTATTGATGCAATAGATATTTTTTCCATGTTGTGAAAAACATATTCTTGTTTCAGTTCAAGATTGTCCAAATGCTTAATTTAAATAAAAGTTCTATACAGCAAGAAGATAGTATTATAACACTATTTTCAATAGTACTGTTTCAAGAATTCCTGTAACAGAAAAATGTGTGAGAAACTTCTAGATAAATGGAAAATCAGAGCTTTGACCTTACTTAGCCAGATTTTTCTAGTGAAAGTTCCTAATCAAGTTATTAGCACTAAACTTTACATTTCATCAGATCAGCACTTTCCAGCAGACTACTGCTTTATTGGTAACAAAACCCGTCAAGATTTGCATTGAATATTCTGTGTCTAATCCCTAAGAAAAAATGAAAGCCTTTTCATTGTGCATGTTCTAAACCCCAGAAAAAGGATAAGAAGCGAGGGAAACAGTCTGTGCTTTCCTTTGCTCTGGAATAACAATTATAATGCATTGGCTTAAGTGGATTTCAACTGAGTTTTTTTTCTGTGACGAGGGAAGAACACCAGTGGCTGCAGAGCTGGCAAGGTTTTGCCCAGTAGCTTAGGACAAAGGCAGAGACAGATCCTGGTTCATGTTGCTATAAAGCTGAACCTTCCTCCTGCATTCTTAGCCTAAGAAAATGGCTTGATGAGGATGTGAGAAACTTTCTTTCTCTTTTACAGCAGAAAAGGAGTAACATGGCAGTATATGATTTTTTTTTCATAGCTGAAATAAAATGAGACTTGATTCCTCTCTGGGATGCTCACAGAAACTTAGCCCAGTTTGTCTTTCTGATGTAAAGTGAATCTTCACACCAATTCTTTATATTTCTCCCACCAATGCTGTCTCTTCTCTTTCTTCTCATTATCCCCTCTTATCTCTGCTGCAGTTTTCCTTGTTCTCAAGATACACAGAAGTACAGCTATAGAATCTTTTTTTCCCCCTCTGTTGTTGTTGCCTCTGTTTTGTTGTATATAAATGTACAGGGATGTCTTTGACCGTTTATCACTTTAAGTGCTCTGGGCAATGCTAACATTCAAGCTATCAAACTATTAAGGGTCTGATTCTGCAGAATGCCTGCTAAGAAATGCTGAGATATTTCTGTTTCTTGATGGATTTGGATGGGTGTGGAGGACATTCATCCCTTCAGGCAGAACAGAGGATCAGGCCCTAATTGGTGTTAAATCTAGGACAAACAGCCACCAGTGCTTAGCAAGGATACGTATTTGTTGGAGAAGGAGTCTCATGCTGTGTTGATTGATGCTGATTTCCATTCCATTATTTCAGGATGTGCACTATATGCTACCGAGAGGCCAATTATCAAAGGTTGTTTAAAAGACACATCTCTCAGTACTTGGATTCATCATTAATTCAGTGGGTTATGCTTCTGCCTTTCCTGAGTTCTCTATTCCACCCACAACAGAAGCACTTATTTTACTTATATTTCTAAGTTTCCACCTCTAAATATTGTTCTTGACTTCCTTTGAAACTTGATTCCCTGCTTTGTGAAGAGTTACACTACAGTAGAAAAAGTTTTGTCCCATGCAACATCATTGTGTGGAACTGAATCCCACTTTTAATCCCTATGAACATCTGGCAGGAAGAAATCTAGTTGTGCGGGCAACATGAGCAGCTGGTAAATGCTGCTCCAACCTGTACTCTTCCTAGTGGAAGAAGCATGGACCAGCCCTTTCCCAGAGAAAGATACATCAGCAAGGGAGGCTGGAGATGGTGTGAATCAGCCGGCCAAAAAATAAGGGTCCCCCCACAGAGATCTACAGCTGCCACTGGAGAGGTGTGATGAGGGAGACCATGGAGAGGAAATGTCACTGGCACCAGCCCTGTACCAGGCAGACAGGGTCAGTCTGACTCATTCTTTCACCCTCTACTCAGACCCTGCTGCATTCCCCAAGCTCATCAAGACCTGATTAAAACTTATCATTTATCCAGGTCTCTGCTCACGCTAACTAATTAATAGTCACAACACCACGGTGAGGAAGATTAAAGAAAAATTATTATCCTAATTTTACACATGGGGGCACAGAAGCAGAGAGGAATGCTGAGTTAGTATTAAACGTGTCAAGCTCCCACAGTCACAGTCTGTCCAAGCTGTACTCTTCAACACTTGGTCTGGAAGACCTGTAATGGGCTCCCCTTTGGGTCTTCAAGATGCTGAGCTTGCTGGAAGCCTTGCTTGCAGTCAACAAATGTGGAAGTGTTCACCCAATCTGCAAATGATTCTGTCTTGCCCAGTTTCAGCCTGTCCCTAGTGCATCCTGATTCATTTAAATCAGGTGACTTCATTACAGTTATAAATGCAATCCTATCAATGTGTGGCCATAACATATTCAGATGCCTTCTGGGAAAATCTCTGATTCTGAGTTGAATCTACGGGGAAGACTTTTGTGATATGGAAGAGAAATTAAATTAGTCAAAGCAAATTCCCTCTAAAGGTACTTCCTATATAACTTAGAGGGATTTTTAAGCCTATTAAATAAAGTATCATTAGGAAGAAACTCATTCAATTCTGTGGGATTATCTAAAGCAAACCATGAAAAATAACACATTTTCTAATACCTCTGTATTAATGT
Source organism: Calypte anna (assembly GCF_003957555.1). NCBI lineage: Eukaryota > Metazoa > Chordata > Aves > Apodiformes > Trochilidae > Calypte > Calypte anna. Next base: position 14,331,417 of record NC_044253.1, on the reverse strand, counting down.
AATTTGTTCTTCCTCAGTCTCTCTTTCCCATTGTCACTGACATTCTGGAATTTGACCTATACTTCTGCTTCAGTGAGTAGACAGAAACAGACAATTTCAGAGCAAAAATTATTTCATCCAAACATAAGTCAGGTGCATTGTAATTAAGAAGAGTTCTATTTTTTTCTACAAGCAAAGGGACACTATTTCAGCTGCAGCTGAAATCTACTTTACAGATGCTGAAAATTAGATGAGATGAAACCTACCCTCTATTCTGCTTTTCTCCCTATATTAAACTGTATTTCTGATTTACTGTATAATGTCAGGGTTTGATCCAGTCAATGTCAATCCTTCCATGGATTCTGCATCATCTTTGGATCTCTCCCTGAAAACACATCACACACATTAAGCCTTTCTCCGTCCTCTTTTAAAAACTCTGCTTCCAGGCAGGAATATTCTCAAGATCAGTTTTCTATTTCTAACTCTGCATTGCTAAATTTATGAATTGCTGATGTATCCTTGAGGGTCACAGTTCCCACAGTGCAGGGATGTGATCCCTGTGATATCACTGCTGTGAAGTTTTGGGTAGCTAATGATCACATCCCACAGTCACATAGAGGTTATAGGCTCACCTGGGCTTCCTGGTGGCACATTATGGGTCTCTAGCAAACCTCTCTACGTTAAGTAAATAAGAACCCTCTCTGCACTGGAAGTGTTGAAGACATTGCCATAATATGTCTCCAGGGCTTTACAATAAACTTTTATTTCCTTGCTAAAGATAGCTGCTTGCTTCTTATTTGCCCAAGAGAACTAACATATAATTTAAGGGATATTTTCTTCTTTGCCTTGCCAAGCAGACTGTGTGTGTGTGTGTGTGTGTGTATGCAGGTGTGGTTTTGTGTATACAGTATATTGAGCAATTTTGGTGGCTATTTGCCAAAGCAGATAATAATGTTGTAGCTTTAGTGCCTGTTTATTTCTCCCCTCTTCTCCAACCCCATCTCTTTCCTCCCTATTGATTTAGTGCAGCCAGTGAAGTTTTACAGCCTGCATTTAAGGAGGCTGCTGTTTGAAATCCATGAGGGGCTGCTAATCAGAACTAACTGCAAGCATCAGGTGCAGGAGGCATCTCTCTCCCGGCCTATTGGCTTAAGAGAGCATGAAGGGCTAATTTCATGGCTGATAAAGCTTTCTGTCAAGGAGGCCTCCCAAACAAATGAACATTGACTTTTCTTTACAAGGGAAATAAAAATGGTCTTTTATCACAACTGCCTGCTGATGCAAAGTAAGAAGTCACATCCCTGTGGGACTATCACTAGCCACCTGGGACACTTTGGGAGTTTGCTAAGTCACCCAGACAAGATTTCCAAATTGATTTTGGACCCTAGTTCCTCATTAAATGTTCACTTTCCCTCTGATTTCCTGGAGTTTTTTAGTTTTAGGTCCAGAGGTCATAAAGACCTGTGGCATATCTACAGGTTTTGTAACGCTTCCTCAGGCATTTCCTAGGAAATATGAACAGGGTGCCTAAATTCCTACTAGAATATATTTATTGCTTCTCCTCTTCTGGTTTACCAATTTAGTGTTTCCTTGCTGTTTCATCCAACTGATACCCTTAGGACAACTTTCTGTTTCCCTGATCTGCTAAGATGGGCTTTGTTCTGCTCGAAGAGAGGCCCCATCTTCCTATTCTTCTGAAGAAAATAATATTGACTATTTCAAAACACATGACTTGAGAGCCTTTCTATGAGAGGGAATGAGGCCAACTTTGTATCATTTAAGTGTCATTCTTTCATCCATTAAGAACCTTCACCAAAGGAAACGGGTGCTATTAGAAGTATCATATAGCAAGTAATTACTTGTTAGGTTAAAATCTGATGCTTTCAAGAAAATAATTTAATTGCATAAAATTAAGCAGATTCTCACATTCTTCACAAAACATCGTCTATGAAGCTTTCAAAAATGGTATAATTTTCTTTCATTCTTTTATGTTTTGATGAAATGAAATTTCATCCGGCAATACAGACAATTTCAAGGACATAGTCCTTGCTTTTTATACTGAAATCACTGAGTTTCCCTCCAAGTTCCTTGAAGAGGAAAATCCCCCCAATTCTGATCTCTGCAAATCTTAAATCTATCATTTTTTAATGAGTGTTTTAATGATCCTCTTAGGGCTGGTTTGCACTACAAAGGTTATGCTGATAGAGGTGCTTTGTGGAGGTGTGATTTATTTTGGTAACAAGTCTTTTACATATATAAAATAAATTACCTGTTTGTGGGACAGATACTTTTCCATTCAAGCATTTATTTCACCAGTGTAACTATATTGATATAGAGGGAGTTTGCCCGAAGAATTATGTTTATACGTGTTGCAACTTTCTCTCTCCTGCAATTCCTCAGTATACCTGGGTGCTGTAATATGGACTTGTCTTTCAAAGTTGGCTGCTGAAAAACTCCATGAGCCAGTAGTGAAAGAATTTAAGACTTTCACTACAAACCCACTGGGATCACTCTGGTCTTGGACTTCAGGCAGTCTCCCTGGTAGATCCAGCTGCACACCAGCTTGTTCAGAACAGGAATCAAAGGCACTGGATATAATGCAGACAGGTGTATATATCATTAGTATGAGAAAGTGGTGTGCTCTGCCTTCACCCTGCCAGCTTCTGAGTCACCTGGCTCCAGGTGAAGCTTGTACCTAATTGTCTACCGACTTACTTTTCACACCATGCTTCTTGAATGACAAACTTAGATCCATCATTTTCCTCAGCTCTGTTCCCATATGAGAGGTGTTGTGTGCATATCTGTCCCTCAGTATAGACTGAGAAATATTCATGTCATAGTGGCAGACAGTTCTCGCAGGACTTGATGCAGGCTTCTCCAAGACCTTTGGGATGCTGTAGAAGGACAGGTAGCATTGAATTTAAAATATCACATACTTGACAGCTTTAAGAAAAACAGGGAAAAAAATTAAGAAAAATAGTGCTGAAGCAAGCTTAGATTTCTACTGCTTTAAGCATTATTGTTGTTGATGAGGGATACAATCTGAGGTAGTAATTATAGTTTTTGCTGTCAAACAACATTTACTTCAGGCAGAATTTTGCCATGGAGTTTTAACAGTCCCCTCCATAGGCTGTCTGAAAATACTGTTTGCTGGTTTCTTGCACTACAGCAGAACCCTTTTCTCCGTGGTTAAAACATGCTTTCCAGTTAAATTAACACCCTTTCCACTTAAATTGACACACCATTTTTAAGCAAAAGGCACTATTTTGTTGGTGGGCTGTTTATGTTCTTCCTTGCTTTATATCGTGTCTAAGGATTGAGGGCAGCAGCACAACCAAGCAGATCAACATGGTTCCTCTGAAATGAATGAGTCTTTGGAGGACAATCAGTGGTCATAATGTGCCTGGGTAACTATAGTGACACCTCTAAAAATATCAAATAGAGATACTTGTCCTTTGTAGACATGATCTGCTAAATGTATGGGTTTCATACAGAGATCCTGCATTTTCATTTTAACCACTGGGCTAAAAAATACTTCCAAGTCTCCCCTCTTTTCACTGCTTTTCATACTTTCTTTTTTTTCTCTAAACCTTTGCAAAATCACAAAACAGTTAAAATGTTTCATGGTGAGAAGACAGATATGATTACAAATGAGAACACACTATCCCCAAGGAAGCCCCAGTTTCCCCTTTCATCACAAATAAAGAATGCTACATATGAGAATATTTATGGCAGAGTTTATGTCATTGTATATTGTTTATGATCATGTAGCACACACTTACATTCTCTGGAGAAATTCACAATCTACTTTTTCCTTCTTCACTTTCTCCTCTATTATGTTTCCTGTAATATGTTATTGCAGCATGACTCTTAGGACTTGCTTTGAAAAAGGAATACCTGGGAGGAAGGGCAAACATTTTGCTTTGGGAAAATAAGCCTGCCTTTGACTTTAAAAAATATTACATGGAAAGTAATAGGAAATTTAATCAGTTTTAATTTATAAACTTAATTTAAAGTACACTCTTCAAAAATATACTGATTGGAGGTTGTACAATTTACATGGGATAACTTTGCAGATTTTGTTTTGTCACTTGAATACCATTTTGTGAGTGCTGCAATCAGTCTTCTTTCCTGTTATTTGTTTTGGAAGCAAGGCTTGAATCTATGGAGACAATGTGGGACTTAGAGCACATTTCCTTCCTAGGCTAAAGAATATGTGTTAGAGAGGGGTGGAAAAGTGTGATATTTCCTATGGCACCCAAGCCATACACATTCCTAGGATGAATACTAGACTTTAGTGTTTAAATTCATAAGTCACAACACATTTGGACCACCTAGGCTGCAGGACAGCCTAGTCCCAGGGCAGTGCACTGGAGAAAAACTGGCATAACCTGTCAGGCACTGAGAGGTGGATCTGACACAGCACTCAGTGAGAGCTGTGATTTGGCAGCTTCCTCTAATGCAAGTGCCTCTCTCTAAATTGCTGTGCAAGGTGGTGATGGGATGTGAATGGGGTACTTCCTCCTGGCCCTCACCTAATAGCACAGACTCCAGAAACTCCACTGACAAAGGGTGAGTTTTTACACCCACCCAGCAGCCCATTTCAACTGAGACTTCAATCCAGTTTAAGTAGCCATGTGCTTAAATACCCTTGATGAGCTAGGATTTGAAGCAGTTGTTTGAACTTAAGCATAAGGTCACTGCTGTTTACTTGGTGTACTAAAAGACAGAGGTGAGCTTTATTGCCCAGCTGAATACACAAATGAAATGAGTTCTTACTCCTCTGTGAATATTACACTCCTGCATGGTGAAGGGTCCAGGAGCCACTAGCTGCACCAGAGAGTCTTATCAGGACAGATCAAGTGAGAAGTGCAATGCAAATAAATATTCTAGGGCAGTCTGCTCAGCTTTTTTTTTGCTCAAATGTGCAGCAGATGCTGTGTCCAGTGCATTGAGAAGGCAGGTGAGTCCAGTTGATGTGCCCTCACTGATTTTGGTGGACAACTAACTACAGTATTTGTGCAACAAGCAAGAAAATCATGAGAAGCCATTTGGATTTATTGGCAGTGGTCACCTGTCATATGTCAGACTTTAGAATATATTTTTGTGGGTTATATGCACTGTCTCCTCTTCTTGACAAAGATGGTTGTTTTTATATTTTGAGATTTTCCAACTTTCTACCTTGCTGATTTACTCTCCCATGACATTGCTGATGGCAGCTTCAGCAATTTGCCTGTGTGGTTTGAGGCCAGCAGGAGGGAGGAGTCATACTCCACAGCACCTCAAGGTCCTCAGTTTCCCAGGGGCAAATGTAAAGCAATCTAAGTCACCCCTGTCTCACCAACTGTAAACATACTCAGACCAGTCTACTTCCAATTGCTCCTCTGAGAATTCCCAACTGTTAAATGTGTTAGATGTGACTGGATAAAAAGAAGCAGCTTGGTAATACCTACAGGTTTATATTGAAAGCACACAACAGTAGCCAGTCAGGTGTACTCTGAAAAGAATATTTTATTCTCTTTGTTCTGACTGCTGAGGAACCCTGAGTGGGACATAGCTGAATTGTTTAAATGCAAAAGCCCAAGTTTTTCTTATAAAAAAATCTAGCAAAGCCGAGAATGAATTACTGGCCTATTTGTCATTCTGGCATGGAAAGCATTTTCCATCTCTCCTCCTGAAGCTGTTCCACTTAGTATAAATAATGAAATATTCAGTGAGCCACAGAAAAAGACTGGCTTTGTAGCCTGAGGGGTTCCACTGAGTATGAGACAACCCAGGTGAGTAGCTTTATCATGGGTGCATTGGCTATTCTGGGTATGATCTGAAAATATGCCATAAAGCATTTTGACTTTGATCCAGTCAGCCTTTTGCAATAGAAAAAATGAAAGATTGTGTAAGATTTTTCATCAGCTTTATTATAGGCATGCAGAACAAGTGACAGTTTGTAAGGAAATGGGAATTAGAGGGAACAGCACTGTGATTGGTACCACCTTGTATAAAACACCTCTCACTGACCTGGAGCTGGGCATTTCTAGAGCAAAAAGAGTTTAGAAATGTAGTTTGGAATGTAGCAGTCTCAAGGCTCTGTGAACTGGAAAGGGGTCCAGGAAACTTCAAACCTGTGAGCCAGAGTTTACACCAGAAAGTAAAAGTACATATAAATGAAAACTGAGATAGACTAGCTTGATGCTGCTCTCCTGAACTTCAGCAAGAGCAAAATGAAAACCCACACAGAGGATAAATTGTTTATTTTAAATATATATTTTATATAAATAATATAATAAGATTACTTTCATCACATTTTTTACAGCTGATTAATTTTTGTTAAAGAACAGAATATCTGCAAAATAAAAATGTATTACAATATACTGAAATCACTTGGTTCCTAAAACTGTATAAATCACAGAATCAATGCAGCCTTCAGAGTTCCTTGGCAGACCAATATTTAGCTCTGTATCTTCAGCTGGAGTAAACTTTATATTAATGTGGGCTAGGAGATTCTGGAATAAAAGAGAGGAACTTGAACTTTCTATGGATGTGGATTTAATGAGAGACACACCCTTTCTCTGCAGTTAAGGCATTTGTACTTTATTTGCAATTATCATTACAGCTAATTAACAGCAAATGTTCACATTCACCAGCTATACTTAAGAGGTGATGATACCAAGAAGGAGGAGGGAGGAAGAAAGATGTAAAATTTTAATACCTTATTTGCCTTAAGTCCACATGAGAACTCTGAATAATTGATGATAATGACGGTTGACCCTGAGTCCATCAAAAGAGATCTTTACATGTTATTCCTTCCCCAAACCTGCTCCAGAGCAGCTCTCCCTGACACAGAGGGTGGCTATTTGATGAGATTTGTTACTACCAATTAGGGATGTTGACTGACAGCTGCTCTCTGTAGAGAGCTTTGTGGAAAAATGCAGTTGCTCCCACCCCATCTCCAGCTGTTTGTCACAAAGGCTGGAGGTTGGTGTCCCCTCAGATTTGCTACCTGAGATGCTCAGGAGAAGGTTATAAATTGCTTCAGCCATGAACAACCAGATTAGCTTAAAGAATGTCAGTAGCAGGTCTTTGCTGTCTTTGGTTGAAAGTAACTGCAGTGGGGTTGATAAACCAGGCTGCTCAGCTGGCTGGGGAGCTCCTTCATGGAGAGCTCCACCTCCACACGGAGGTGGCTGGGGCCAGATGTTTCTTCCAGCTGGACAGATACATGTGAATGAAACCATTGTCCAGAATCTAGTGAAACCAGCTGGACTCACAAGACTGCACAGAAAATAAAATGAGAAAAGAACGATTCTCTTGGCCTAAGGGAAAAATGCCAAACCTTGTTCTCTTCCTCCCAGATTGGTCTTGTCCACAGTGCTTAACAGACACAGTTTCTGGTCCAGGGTATTTTGCAAAAACTATGCTACAGAACATGGAGGAAAAAAACCCAAACACAAAACAGATTGGGCAATCATGAGTCTTGCTTAACCTGCTGATACTGGCACAGCCACTGTGGCACCTGAGCTAATGTATATTTGATAGAAATTGTCCTGTCTGACTATAGTATCTACCAGAAGATAGACTGCTAATCACAGAGTTTAACAACTTTTTTCTTTCTTTCTTTTTTTTTTTTCTTTTTTTTTTTTTTTTCTTTTTCTGAGTGCCATGGTGTGTTCTGCAACTGTCAGCAAGCTCCCAGAGTTTGATATCAGAGCTAGAACAGATTTTGCTTTTTCATTGCTGAATTGTGGGCCTGTGATAACCTTGTGATCCAGGAAAGACAAAGACTGGGATGTTGACTGTGTCTGATTGCCTTAACTGCAAGTGAGAAGGACAAAGTGCTATGGGGCTGAGGAACACTGTGTGGCTCAACCAGCTCAGCAAAATGCCTGTCTACTGTCTCAGTTTGGCTTTTGTAGAGGTATTAAAGATATATACTAAAAAAGCTTTATCTTGGCACTTAAACTGCATGACAATGCTTGACTATACCCTGTTTCTAACTATCTTTGCTAACACAGGTGTAAGATCTGGAGCAATCCTTCTCTTCAGCACCAAAACAATCCTTTGAGGAGTTTGATACATTAGTTAACCTCCCACATAAAAGTACAGAGATAGAGGATTCCACAGTCCACGTTCCCTGATTTGGCCAAGTTTGTGTACCTGGCCTCTAGAAAACTTCTACACTGTCCAAATCCCACACAAAGAGCAAATTCGGAGCTCTTGGATACACAATGAATTGACTGGAGGTCAGGAGGAGCCAGATGTTAATCTCCATGGGGCCAGCAAAGTACCTTAGCTCCTTGTCACTGTGGCACAGTGAAGGAAAGGCTTGGGCAGTGGGTGTCCCCAAGGGTAGATGGGCAGTGCTGGCCTTCTTGGGGCAGGCACAGCAGCTGCACCTTCTGCTCTCCTGTGTGAAAATCAGGTTGTGCCTATGTTGTGCATTGTACTCCAGTAGCATAAGATCTGGGAGTTATTAGGAGCCTATAGTGAAACATTTCCCTCTGAAACTTTTATTGTAGCTTGGATTCATGGAGCTCTTCTGCCCGGCCCAGCAGAGGAGCAAAAGATCCATACAGCATCCTTTGACTAAATGTGATGCAGGGAAAACAGTGAGGCAGGTTCCCCCTGTGGTGTTGATGGGGCACCTCCTGTCTTTATCAGCTACTTAGGGACATTGAGCACAGGAGAATGGGAGGTAAAAATCACTGCCAACATTTGCTGTTCTCTCTGGAGAGGGGGAATAGAAATAAGACCTTTACTGCTGGCATTTTTTCCCTGAAAATTTTGATGCAAGAGTGTCTCTGATCAGCCAACCCCATTCAGTTTTAACCCTCTTCTGGCTTTTGAAAGCTCCTAAAAAGAATGGCTTATAGCTCAGCTTTCTATCTACACACCTTTTGTTCTCTGGAAAACTGTCAGAGTCTGCAGTTGCTGATGTGTATTAACCCTGATAGAGTCTGCAGTGCTTTGAATTGAAGATGTGGAGAGGTCTGGTTAGAAGGAGCCAGTAGGATGAATCTCCCTCCTGCATCCCACAAGCCTGATAAACAGCATCCTGGTGAGATGGGCAGGGGAAGACAGAGAACATGACAAACTGAATTAAATAGCACACATGCTCTGTACTCCAACACCCAGCTGCCTTGTACAAACAGGGGTTTTTTTCTCTCTGTGCTGCCTGGTGTTGAGAAGGGTTTTTTCCCAGCAAGTTACTGAAATAGAGAAAAACAATAGTTTTCCTTTTTGTGTGTGTTTTTTGCCCCCTTGCAGGGCTTTTTGCCAAGCTGGGAAGGGAGGAAAACACATATATGAACATACATAGTACACCCAGCCAGGAAAAAGGATGTGGTTTCAAGAGTATTTGTTCAATCTGAAGTCCTAGATGCAGAAGTTCAAATTTCTAAGGCTAATCAGGGAGAAACATATTTCTCCTGTGTGAGAGATGTTGGTCGGAATCTCTGGCTAGAATAGATTTATGTCAAATCCCTTCCTACATGGCACGACTGTTTGCTGCTGGGACCTTCCCCCAGAGGGTGGAGTTGCCATGGGCAGGCAGGGAATGGTGTGGGGCTTCTCTGGTGCAGTCAATTACTTCCTTTTCTGATTCTGAAAAAATAATCCTGCTTCCAGAACAATGCCAAGGGGTTACAGGATGCCTATCAGGGATGGGTGTTTGTTGGAAAAACACCTTTGAGACCCATAATGTCTGCTAACATTGGACTCATTTAATCAGTTTGGCTCTGTTTAATATCTGGATCTGTATCAGTGAAGCTGCTGGGGAAGAAAGCAGTCATAAGAGAGCACAATTTCTGTTGTATTTAGGAAAAAAGAACTTATTGGCTAAGGTAATAGGTGAGGACTCTGGTGGGAACAAAGCCCCACCCACAGTTTACAGTCCTCTCCTTGGTACATGGTGTACAACAAAAGGAAAGCTTTCAATTTCCTTTCTGCACCTACCTTTTGGATACTCTGTTATGATCTGGGCTGTACAAACTGACAGGGAGACAGTCAAGGATTTACTGAGGGGAAGGGAAAAAGAAAGTTTCCCCTTCTCTCTGATATACCAGCATGGCCATTGCAGCACCTACCAGCATGGCCAAAAGGGAGGCTTTGACCTTGCAGTTTAGACAAATGTTACACTCTCACACTGCAAAAGATAATGCTGGAGTGGTTTGATGCACAGAATAGAAAAAAGCATAATTTGAGGATGAGGAGAAAGAGATGAGTCCCAAAGTGAGTGTTCTTATGAGAGGCCTTTATCATCCCACAAATATTTTGGTAATGTCTGGAAAAGGTCAAGAAATTCCTGACTTTCATGAAGTCAGTGAGGTTCTTGCTTATATTCTCTGATGGCATTAGGGCAGATATTGAACTGTCAGGTGTGTCCAGTTGGAGAAAGAATTTGCTTTGGACTGATCTGCTAAGCAGGAGTAAGAGGTTGTGTTGGAAGTGTGGTCCAGAGTATATGCAGAGCTTGTGGTAATTTCTGTCACTGTGGGAAAAACCTTAGGCAACAAATAAACTCAGGGGAAAATGAAAGTTACTGAGAAATGTACAATGACATTCAAAGGCTTGGTGGTCATACACTTATTTCACGGATCCAGAAAAAGCTTTTTTTCAACAACTCTGGTGCACTTTTACCACTCTGTATTTAAGTTGAATATTTTCCTCCTGCCATCTCTATCTCTTTGGTGGACAAAGCTGACAAAGGTGAGGTTGACATTTCTCCCTCTGTAGAAAAAATCCTGCTGGAAGATATCTTACTTAATAGAAAGTTAGCTCTGTCTCCAGAGTGTCTGGAGTCATGTGGAGAACAGGCTGCAGTTTATGGCAAGATGCCTGGGTTAGCTTTAAATTAACTAGATGGGGAGCTGCAAAAAGCCCATACAAATTACAAATTCTAGGTAAGTATTTATCAGTCCTTTCTTCACTATCCTTCATTAAATGGATTAGACCATGCTAGCAGAAAGAGAACAGACATGGAATAAGTCTGTCATGGAACGAACTCATGCCATATCTGAATATATTTGTCAAGTTATTATACACACAGTAATAGGAGGCAGCAGGATTCCATTAATAGTCAACTTAATGTGTTAGTTTCAAGTGATTGTACATATTTTTTCTGCAGAAGAATTGTTTGCTGCATGAGCACATTACATTTAGGAATAAATAAAACCACACTTTAAATCATAACATTAGTGTGGCCTTGTCACGGTTTAACACTGGCCCGGCAATTAAACCGAATAACAGACGCTCTCTATTAATCTGTCTCTCCTTGATAGAGAAAGGAGAGAGAATAAGGGAGAGAGACTTATGGGTTGGAAACTAAACTACACAACTTTAATGAAACAGTAATGGTAAATAGGGAAAAATTACTAAATATATACAAATATACAGGAAAATGGAAACCACATTCCTCCCTCCTTTCCCCCAATAACTCTCACGTCACCACCGAGGCTGTAGGGCAGCCCTGGGAAAGTCCAGGCTGGACTCCTGGAGTCGGCAGCAGTCGGGAACCGGAGGCAGGAACACACAGATATGGGCTGGCACGGATCAGGACCACAGGCAGATGAACAGACAGGATCCTTCCAGGATGCCGGGTGAAGGAAGGGAAGCAGGAAAGATCTGGCAAAGATCTGGCTCGGCCCACGTGATGCCTCAAATTTATACTGAGTGTGACGTATATGGGATGGAATACTCTGTTTGGTCAATTCTGGCATCTATCTTGTCCGTTCCTCCCTAAAGGAGGGTTCAGGTGGGGCCTCTGTGTCCTCCTGGACGGTAAAATATTTTCCTCAGAGCTGAGGAAAGCAGTGTCCTTGGCCCTGCATACCAGTCTCTAGCAGTAACTATAAACATCAGGTGTTATCAATCCTAAAAGCACACACACTGCATGAGAAACTTGCTGTTAATTTCAGCAAATGCAACTACTTACAAGGGACTTAGCTAAAAGCAAAAGTACAGAAACAGAAAACCACCTTTATCCTGGCCCAAACCAGGACATTCCACCCCTTATTCCATACCATTTGCGTCATGCTCCAATCATTACTAACTCTTATCCTTAAACACATCTATACACAAATTATTACTATCTCTCAGTGCTAAAATTCACTAAGTAATTCAGTCTACAATTGCAGATGTTCATCTATTGTAGCAGATTCTCAAAAGAAGGACCAGTCTTCACAGTTCATGTCCATGGTCCACAAGTTGCAGGTTGCAGATGGTAATTTCAAGGAAGTTACTGGATGCCAGACGATGAACCTAGTTCTGGTTTCATCACCACAAAACCATCCTGAAAAACACTCATAGAACACTGTTAGTTTATGCAACAGTTCACATAACAGTAGTTATGGTGGGATACAAGTTCATGACTCCCAAAGAGTCTATACATTACTGATTAAATTAAACAAGCAGAAATTAGGAATTCTCACCTAGTGTTAGATTCCCCTGTGGTACACATTGTACTTCTCCATCTTTCATCATCACCCACCAAGTGTGTCCAGGCCCTTGAGCGAAAGCAACCCCACGAATGGGTTTACCTTTGCCCGAGGCAGGATAAATCCAAACTGTTTTCCCTAGCAGATTCTTCTCATGCACCACAGGCACTTTGTCCCCATCTACTGTGTGTAGAAGATCTGACTGAGCAGGACCAGCTCGATTGATGGAACCCCTGGTATTAACTAACCAGGTGGCTTTTGCTAAGTGCTTGTCCCAATTTTTGAAAGTTCCACCACCCATTGCTTTTAAGGTAGTTGTTAACAGACCATTGTACCTTTCAATTTTACCTGAGGCTGGTGCATGATAGGGAATATGGTATATCCACTCAATACCATGTTCTTTGGCCCAATTATTTATGAGATTATTTTTGAAATGAGTTCCATTATCTGACTCAATTCTCTCTGGTGTACCATGTCTCCACAAGACTTGTTTCTCTAGGCCCAGGATAGTGTTCCGGGCTGTGGCATGAGGCACAGGATATGTTTCCAGCCATCCTGTACTTGCCTCCACCATTGTAAGCACACAGCGCTTACCCTGGCGAGTTTGAGGCAGTGTGATGTAGTCGACTTGCCAGGCCTCCCCATACCTATATTTTGACCATCTCCCTTCATACCATAGAGGTTTCAACCTTTTAGCTTGCTTAATTGCAGCACATATGTCACAATCGTGGATAACCTGCGCAATAGAGTCCAAAGATAAATCCACCCCTCGGTCACGAGCCCATCGATATGTTCCATCCCTGCCTTGATGACCTGAAGCATTGTGGGCCCATTTGGCCAAAAACAGTTCACCTTTATGGTCCCAGTCCAGATCTATTTGGAACACTTGAGCAGCCTCATCTGCTCGTTGGTTGTTTCGATGTTCCTCAGTAGCTCGATATGAAGGTACGTGGGCATCTACGTGACGCACTTTTACATCAAGTTTCTCTAACCTAGTAGCAATGTCTTTCCAAAGTTCAGCAGCCCAGATAGGTTTATCTCTACGTTGCCAGTTGTTTTGCTTCCACTGCTTTAACCAACCCCATAAGGCATTTGCTACCATCCATGAGTCAGTATAGAGATAAAGTCTCGGCCACTTTTCTTGTTCAGCAATGTCCAAAGCCAATTGGATGGCTTTTACCTCTGCAAATTGACTTGATTCACCATCTCCTTCATCTGTTTTTGCAACTAGTCGTGTAGGATTCCATACGGCAGCTTTCCACCTTCGATGGCCTCCTACCAGACGACAGGATCCATCAGTGAAAAGAGCATATTGTTTTTCATTCTCTGGTAGCTGGTCGTATGGTGGGGCTTCTTCAGCCCGTTTTACCACTTTTCCTGGTGGCATTCCAAAGTGTTTGCCCTCTGGCCAATGTGTTATTGCTTCTACAATTCCTGGACGATTAAGTCTTCCTATCCTAGCTCTCTGTGAGAGTAAAGCAATCCATTTACTCCAGGTAGCATCGGTAGCATGATGGGAAGATTCTCTACCTGTGTACATAAAACCTAGTACAGGTAATCGTGGCACTAGGAGGAGCTGTGCTTCAGTACCAATCACTTCTGAAGCAGCTCTAACTCCTTCGTATGCGGCCAATATCTCTTTTTCAGCAGCTGTGTAGTTGGCTTCGGAGCCTTTGTAGTTTCGACCCCAAAATCCTAGAGGTCGGCCTCGAGTCTCTCCTGGAGCTTTCTGCCAGAGGCTCCATGAAGGACCATCACCTCCATCTCCGGTGTAAAGAATATTTTTGATGTCTGGCCCTGTTCGAATTGGTCCAAGGGCCATTGCCTGTACAATCTCCTGTTTAATATTCTCAAAAGCAGCTTGTTGTTCTGAGCCCCATTTAAAGTCTTTCTTCTTCCGGGTAACCTCATAGAGAGGTTTCACAATCTGATTATAAAGAGGAATATGCATTCTCCAGAAACCAACAGTTCCTAAAAAGGACTGAGTTTCCTTTTTGGTAGTTGGTGGGGCCATAGCAGTTATTTTGTTAATCACGTCCATTGGGATGTGGCGACGTCCATCTTGCCACTTAACTCCCAGAAACTGTATCTCTTGTGCAGGTCCCTTGACCTTGCTCCTTTTAATAGCAAAACCAGCCTCTAGGAGGATTTCAATTATCTTCTTACCTTTCTCGTAGACTTCCTTTGCTGAGTCACCCCATACAATGATGTCATCGATGTACTGTAGATGTTCTGGAGCTCCACCCTTTTCCAAGGTATCATGGATCAGTCCATGGCAGATGGTAGGACTGTGTTTCCACCCCTGGGGCAGTCGATTCCAAGTGTACTGGACACCTCTCCAGGTGAAGGCAAACTGTGCTCTGCATTCTGGTGCTATAGGAATAGCAAAAAATGCATTAGCAATATCAATAGTAGCATACCACCTGGCTGCCTTTGACTCCAGCTCGTACTGAAGTTCTAGTATGTCCGGCACAGCAGCACTTAGTGGTGGTGTAACCTCATTCAGGGCACGATAGTCCACTGTCAGCCTCCACTCTCCATTTGGCTTTTTCACTGGCCATACAGGACTGTTGAAGGGTGAATGAGTCTTGCTGATCACTCCTTGGCTCTCTAATTGCCGGATCAGCTTGTGAATGGGGACCACAGCATCTCTGTTGACACGATATTGTCTACGATGCACTACTGAAGTAGCAGTTGGCAGACGCTGGTTTGTAGTCCTCAGCAATCCCACTACAAAGGATTTATCTGAAAGGCCAAACAAAGTATGCAGCCATTCTGCATTCTCAGTCTTAATAGCTGCAGTACCAAAGGACCAGCGGTACCCTTTCGGGTCCTCGAAATCACCTCCCTTGAGGTAGTCTATGCCAAGGATGCACGGAGCATCTGGACCAGTCACTATTGGGTGTTTATGCCACTTTATTCCAGTGAGGCTCACATCAGCCTTCACAATAGTCAGTTCTTTAGATCCCCCCGTCACTCCAGAAATAGTGACGGAGTCTGTGCCTTTCTGATTCGATGGCATTAGGGTGCACTGCGCACCAGTGTCCACCAAGGCTTTATACTTTTGTGGCTCTAATGTGCCAGGCCATCGAATCCACACAATCCAATAGATTCGGTTGTCCCTCTCCTCCACCTGGCTGGAGGCAGGGCACCTCTAAGCTTGAGCACATACAGCATTGTCAGTATGTGCATTACTGGAGCTTGCATCCCCAGTACTCACACCTGATGTGCAGGGATCTGGAGTCACCAGCATTTTTGGATTGGGTAACTCTACACTGGAGACTTGAGCAGCCATCTTTTTAGAAGGACCTCCTTTTGCCTTTGGCTTACTTATCAACTCAATCACTCGGTCCTGTAGGGCAGCAGTAGGTTTTTTGTCCCACTTTTTCATGTCCTCCCCACACTCACACAGGATTACCCATAGGGTCCCTCTTGCTGATTTCTGTTTCTCTCGATTCTGTCTCATAGGAGGGCGTCTCCTCTTAATGGCTGCAATGGGGCATCCTCCGTCTGTCTGAGGAGAAAGGGGTGAATGCCATTCCTCAGATGCTCTCTTGATAGCTGAGACCCAGGCCCGACAAGGGGCTATGACAGCATCTTCACACTCTCGTACAGTTTTAATCACATCACCCACAGTTGTATCTGTCTCTGCAGGAACCCATAGCATTACTGATAGTGTATGATTAAAAGGTGGTGGTGCAGCATGCACAAACCTTTGCATCATAGGTTTAGGGCATGGTACATGATAGGGATCTTCAATGTCATCATTATTATAGATCACGTCTCGCACAGCCAATTCTTCGAGATACCTGATAGCTTTTCCAAGGTTGCGTGCTTTGATCTGTGGGCAGTCTATTTCCTCTTTATAGGGATATCTCTCCTTTACAGCTGACAAGAGTCGTTTCCACAGGCTGGTAGTTCCAGCCTTTTCCCCAAATGCCCGATCAATACCTGCATCTTTGGCCAGGGATCCCAACTGCCTGGCTTCCTTCTGAGTTAATGTTATGGTAGCAGCCCCCTCATTCCAGCATCGGAGTAACCAAGAGAGAAGTGGTTCACCTGGAAAACGGCTGAAATCTTTTCTCAGAGTACGCAAGTCTCTCATGGAATAGAGCTGAGCAGATTCTGAGTCTGAGTCCTCATCTGACTCTGCACTAGCTGCTCTACCTGGTCTGGGAGGAGAGCCATTATCCTCTATTTCCTCTATCACCTGGTCATCTTGTTCAGACTTGGAAGGGTTACGGCTCGTTTCTGATTTCCCTTGTTTTCCTTTTCTCCTAGTTACAGGGTTAACAAGTAACTGTGTGGGCTGAGGGGGAGAGGCTGAGGCATCTGCAGCAGTGGCAGCAGCAGGGCTTGTTTTCTGAGCAGCAGCAGTGTCTGTGGGAGTAGACACAGCAACTGGAGCTGAAGCAGAAACACTGGCGATGCTGGCCGGCCTTATCTGAGTTGTGCCCTTGCGTGAGGGGGGGCGAGAAGCGGCTGGGGAGGCAGGAGTGGGGGTGCTCTCTGTACGAGGAGCAGCTCTCACTCTCCGAACAGCAACTCTCGGCCTCCGAAAAGGCATACTCAATCTCATTACTGTGGTTTTTGTGTTACTCCTCACCAATATATGAGAGAGATTAACAACACCCACTAAAAGATTGAGAGATGAAATGCTACTGTTACTAAAATCAGGTGGAGTCAGCCCAAAATACGATGGAATGGTATAATTTTCCAAATTAAAACTGGGAGTGTAATTACCAACCAAGTTTTTTATCTCTGTATGAAACACTACTGCACCATGCACCATGATATACACCAGTATTGAGGACAATATTGCAATGATGGTTCTTAAGCAGCTCTTACGAAAGACAAACCACAAAGTAACAGCAATTCCAGCTGCAAAAAGACAGATTGCATACCCTAAATACCAAAGATATGGCACGATTGGTTTAATCTCCAACCCTGTGAAATTTCCAAAGAACAAGGTCTGATTCCAGCTCAGGAAAGCCATTCTTTCACTGGAGTTGGAATTCAAACTGTTCAGGCAATTTAGTCAAAATTTAAACTGGACTCGAGCCAATTAGCTCGGGCCCCACGTTGGGCGCCAATAAATCTGTCACGGTTTAACACTGGCCCGGCAATTAAACCGAATAACAGACGCTCTCTATTAATCTGTCTCTCCTTGATAGAGAAAGGAGAGAGAATAAGGGAGAGAGACTTATGGGTTGGAAACTAAACTACACAACTTTAATGAAACAGTAATGGTAAATAGGGAAAAATTACTAAATATATACAAATATACAGGAAAATGGAAACCACATTCCTCCCTCCTTTCCCCCAATAACTCTCACGTCACCACCGAGGCTGTAGGGCAGCCCTGGGAAAGTCCAGGCTGGACTCCTGGAGTCGGCAGCAGTCGGGAACCGGAGGCAGGAACACACAGATATGGGCTGGCACGGATCAGGACCACAGGCAGATGAACAGACAGGATCCTTCCAGGATGCCGGGTGAAGGAAGGGAAGCAGGAAAAGATCTGGCAAAGATCTGGCTCGGCCCACGTGATGCCTCAAATTTATACTGAGTGTGACGTATATGGGATGGAATACTCTGTTTGGTCAATTCTGGCATCTATCTTGTCCGTTCCTCCCTAAAGGAGGGTTCAGGTGGGGCCTCTGTGTCCTCCTGGACGGTAAAATATTTTCCTCAGAGCTGAGGAAAGCAGTGTCCTTGGCCCTGCATACCAGTCTCTAGCAGTAACTATAAACATCAGGTGTTATCAATCCTAAAAGCACACACACTGCATGAGAAACTTGCTGTTAATTTCAGCAAATGCAACTACTTACAAGGGACTTAGCTAAAAGCAAAAGTACAGAAACAGAAAACCACCTTTATCCTGGCCCAAACCAGGACAGGCCTATTTTTATGTCTCCTGGGACAATACAGATCCAGTGAACTGATTCTGGATGAATCCTGCTTCCCTGGGACACTGTGTGTAATCTATGAGCATTTGTAAACCTTTTGTAATGAATTAAACATAGTTAACAAAGATGTATGCCTACTGTACCATGGGTACCTTTTCTCAAAAAAGACAGTGGATTTCTTTCCAGCTTTTCACTTCAGATCTCATTTCCTCTTTCTTGTTTCAGAAGACACACTTTAAAAAATGCCACAGTGATCTCCTGTATAAAGAAAAAGGCTCATGATGAGCAGAGGATTTCTTGCCAAAACTTGAACTGTTTGGGGTCTACTATTTTTTAATTATGACTCCTAGGAATAAAATTAAGAAGAAAGCTAAAAAGAAGGGTACAGATGACTCTGAATACTTTGGAAACATGTTCTACATCTTCATGTCTTACCTCCAAAGTAACTTGCCCTAGAAACTCCATAATAAGTTCATAATGAGATGCACTATGTTCACTAGGAAGGGAATGAACTGTGCTAATCAGTACATGGAGTTTACTATCCTAGTAGGGAAAGGAGTATTTGACAAGTTGCTCTCTAGTAATCTGGACCCCTAAAGGACCCATCATGGAGTATGAGAGATGTGTAAACATCTCAAGCAACAATTTAAAGCTTTCTTTTTATTAAAAAGAAATTGGGAAAAAAAAAAAAAGATTCTGGACTTTTTCCTAATAGAAATTGCCTTTAAAATATTACTCTATTGCTGGGACTGACAAGGCTGTGAGTTTTCAAAATAAATAGGTAAAATCATAGCTTACCTGCAACTTTACCAGCTGTGCTGCTGCCTGATACCTCCCCAGCAACCACACAACAGCTGCTAAGTCAATTATGCTCTTGGCAGAGCTGTGTGTGCAGTTTCTGGAAGCTGCCACATTATGGAAAATTTAGGCTCTTTTTTTTAACATGTTAACCTTCATTCTGAATTTCCTGTAGCTCTGATATATTCTTGTAGAAGTAACCATGTTCTCTTTAATGATGTTATCTATAAGGAAGAAAGAAAAAGATCTGAAAAATATAAAGACTTTCCCAACCTGAATTGAGTTCTCTACAAGTATTTCTTTATATGCCTGTGTGTTTTTCCTCTTTCCTCTCCTTAGACCCATAACTTGGAGCTGGCATGTATATATACAACCACTTTGGAATCATAGAATCTGCCAAGTTGGAAGGGACCCATCAGGAGTCCCTTTTCCTCTATCAAAGTACATTTGTTGTGAGAAACACAAGGAAAGGGCTGTACACCAGTGAATGAATATCAACAAACTTTAAAAAAAATATAATAAAATAGAAATAAATCTGAAAAAAATACATCTTTCTACTTCTGGGGCTTTTTAATAGGCATCCTTAAAAGTCTGTAAATTTCTGACCCAGAACCTTCTCTAATTGCTCTAAAGCTCAAATTCAACCATAGGCTTTCCACTTGGATTAAGGCACATAGTTTAGGCTACCCCACATAGTAGAAAGGCCTCAGTATGTGAGCCTTTGAGCCTTAATTTTAACCATGAAAATGTCAGCTTATCAGTAGGCTTAGTGAAGTCAACAGGATCAAGAACACTATTTAAGCTAAAATAAAGCACTTAAGTAAACTGAGAGGCAGTATCTCTCAACAGAGAAGTCTTCCTTTCCTTGGTGGACTCCCTTTACACACCTGAAAATGTCCCAGACATCCCAGGAACTGAGATGTCTTAATTTCCAATTTTGTACCCCACTGGGAGAGATAATCTCAATTTTCTGTTTTTGAAAATGAGCAAAATAGATCTTTTAATCTCTGTTTCCTTCACTATTCAAATCATTGACATCTGCACTAAGTGTCTCAGCAAACATATATTTACTATTAAAAACACAACCCTCATCTTATTTTACGAGCAGGTTTCTTGCTCTTTCTATCATTTAGCCCCACTAATTTAAACAGTTTCCTTTCTTTTTCATAATTAGCCCTGCAGATTAAAAGCACAACAATTTTTTCAAAAGCTTATTAATTATTATAATAATTACCAGTAGCAGAACTGTAGATGCATTTAACCTAACTCTTTGTAGGAAGGGAGAAGTACAGGATTAGCTAATATGAACATCCCATTCCTTCCTTTCCCCCCCTTCTTGTCTGCTTTGTTTTGCTGCTTGCAATTTCTTTCACACAGAATCCCTCCCTCTCTCTCCTAAAGGCTGCTGGATCACGTTTCTGCTACTTCTGCATCAAAATGATCAGGACTGAAAATGCTGCACCTACTGATATTATGGAAAATACTATCCTCTTCCCTGCACAACCATTTTAGCATAATTTCTAAAAAGCAGTAACACTTCCAGATTGACTGCAAAATGATTGAAATGAAGCAATCTATAAAGCAGCTTTTTTTTGTAGTTCTGCTTAGAACCCCATTATAAATAATAGTTTGGTGCCCCAGTAGCTATGATAATTCAAAGTAAATAAATTAAAATATTAGCTTCTGTTCAATTGTAAACAAAGCATCCTAGAATTTTTCAGTGCCTGGAAATTTAAGAGGTGAAACAAGCATAAACCCCTCCAGTTCCAGGCTAACCAGAATTATTTGTTTGCCACAAAGATGGTGTTTGTTTGCTTTGTTGAAATATTTTATTTTTGTTTCAGCTCACTACTTGCCTTTAATGAAAATGCACATCGGTTTCAAGAGTTAACACCCAACATCATCTGCTGAAAAGCTTTCCTTTAGAAAACACTGTGATTATTTTTCTGAATTATTTGTTAATCATAACTATTTTCTATTGTCTTTTAAAGCTCTTAACTTAAGCAATTCAAAGTATATTCCTCAAGCACTTCCATCATCTGAGATGTGCTTCTCTTTGGGAGGAACAAAACAAAACACAATAAAAAAAACATACACAAAAATAAGGCTGGAACATCTGACTTGTTGCCGTATTCTCTTGTAATTTATTTCATTCCTTTTCTCATTCTTCTGTTTATCTTTATTAACTGTAAAGCGAGCCACCACTGAACATACTTTTCATTATACCACACGGTCATTAACAACCTTAGAGCCCACATTTCTTCTTAACCTGGCCCAATCCCACCACTCATCATAGGCACATCACCATATCCCAATAATTTTTCACTTACTCCTTTTTGTGTAGACATATCTCTGGTGCCAAAGCACAGGTGTTATCAAGGTTAATGTTTTTATCATAGTAGATTTTGTTATCTTATATATTTTTTTACACTTTTGTTTGTTCTTGCATATTATTTTTTCCCTATTTATATTAAGCATATCTCAATATGATAATTTCTAGCTCACATCACTGTTTTTCCCTAAATTTTTCATTTTGACCTCCCTTCTTTTTTAGGTTCCAATTCTTGGTTCAATTTTTTTCACCACTTCTCTGTATTTGTTTGATTTGGCAGCCTTTCTGATGACGCGAGCAATTCTAGTTCCTCAGAGATGGAAAGGTTGCTGGGAGGTGAAGGAGCTGATGGTAAACAGCTCGTTTTCTCTCTTAAGCTATTAGAGTTGTCCAGCCCATTTCTATAACCTACTCCACTCAAGATCTCAAAGCTACCGCTGACCCTGCAATCAGCATTGTAGGTAACAGGCACTGAGCTGAGCTACCTTCCTTGTTCTCCTTTCACTGCATGCCTGAGGCTTGCAGCCCAAATATCCTATGAAATGAAAACAGTAGCATCATCTGTGCTGGGTAAACTGAGCCCAAATCTGTGCAAGTGGGGAAGCAAACCAGCAAATGGTGGTTGAGCTGATGCAGCTGACTTGCATCGTGCCTTGCTTTGGTGCTCTGGGCTACGTGGGGATGTTCCTTGTTGCCTTCAGCCATTAGATGGTTAGATGTAGACATTTTGCAACAAGGGCTGCCTTGAAGGAATTAACTGCCAAGTGGGATTTCTCTGGATCTCAAGGCGCAAATTTAACCCCACACAAGAAGTGGAAACACCTTAACTTCCTTCCACAGACATTGCCCTTATCCTAGTGGAGTCTGCTGCTGCAGTCTTTGCTACCTGCCTTGCCCTGGAAAGCAATCTCTTTTCCTAATTAACTCAGAGTGCACACTGCTGCTGCAAAGCTAACAAATCTTTATTTGTGCCAAGAGCAGAGCAGGAAGGTGCCAGCAGGGCAGGCAGCTCTGTTAACTACAAAGTACCACATCTTGTTATAGTGAGGCAAGCTCTTGCCTTGCTCCAGAAGCACTACTATTTTCTGCCTCTCATAATCTGATATACACAGTAATCTGAATCATTTAGAGACCACGTAGTTTCCACCAGAACTCAGAGTGTTTTCTCCTATACTTTAACTTCCTTCCAATCTTTAACACCCTCCAAGTGGATACCTCCTCCTGGCAACTCTGCACTTTGTTTCTTTTTCCAGATTGTAATTTTCTTGTGGCAATTTGGCATCTCCACAAATCTTGTTTTTCTCTTGAGTTCCTTTTTTACTGTTCCCTCTTTATCATTTAAAGGGATAAAAACCTACCATTTCCTTGTCTGAGGGACAGGACTCCATCAAGAGGCCTGCATTTTGACTGCACATCAAGCAATGTCTCTGATGAACCTCTCGAGCAAGAGACTCAGAGGAGCCTGTACTGCCCATATGGGATGGCTTTGGGAAAGGGCTTCTTCACTTGCATTAGGTCCTCTTCAGAGCTGCTGTGTGAAGATACATTCTGTTTTATAAGAACAGCATGAGGAGAGCAGGGAGAAACTTTACAGCACGTGACCTTCTGGGAGATGCAGCAGGTAGGCCTCAGATATAAACGAAGACTCATTTTGCATGAAGCAAAAAAGGGCCATGTTTGCAGAAAAAGTGTACTTCAGACTCCCCTTGAGATAAATGTAGTTAGAGATAACATATGCCAAGAACTGAGGTAAAGAACAGCCAGAGGAAGACATTTGTCATGCAGAACAATGATGCCCTATTTAATAGGTTTCACAAAACCCAGTAAGTAGGCCACATATTTTTGACATCCATCTACTGATGACTTTTTAATCAGTCAGCTATTTGAATATGTGCAGATATTGTTCTCAAACAATGATAACCCCATGGCCTTTTTAAAAGGTGTACCAGAAGGTGTTATTTTGAGAGGGAAAAGCACTTTCCCTCAGCTTAAAGGGTGTGGGAATAGGGTTGCTGAAGCGGTGTCAGCTCTGTAACACAGGATGAGTGAAAGCAAAAGCAGTGGCCTTGTTAAGTGTAAGGGCAGAAGTGCAGGGAGGGGAAAGGAAAATATTTCATATTTGCCAAAGCCTCCCATTTCATGCCCCTTACAAACACCCACACATTTCCTCCTGAAAAGCAGTGGCTAGCTATTGCATGAGAGAATTCTTGTTAGTTGTGTGGTTTGTGAGGTGAAGCGATATATACAGGCTGGAGGCTGCTGGAGCACATAGCACCAGACATGTTTATACAGGCTTTTCTGTATCATTTCTCCTCTAATTGGTGAGAATTAAGAGAGTTTCTTGATGGTTGTGGGTTTTTTCTGGTTGTTTTTTTGTTTGCTTGCTTGCTTTCTGTTTTGTTTTGTTTGGGGTTTTGTTTGTTTGGTTGGTTTTTTTCTGTCCTGAATAGAACAAGAAAGCTGACAGGATGTGTGTATAAAACAGAATTTATTGAAAATAACAAAAGATTGAAAAACTAGATTTGAAAATCTGATTACGTGTTAAGATATTAGAGTTGCAGAACAAGGCGTTAGTATAACAGAGAAGAAGGTATCCTAACAATAAAATATGCAAATAATAAAATATATGGATAAAGGTTATACAAGGCTAATTGTCTGAATACTTCTGTAGTACTTATCAGTAGGTCTTATACTAAGACTAGAACAATGATTAAAGTAATACCTACAGGCAATATGATAATACAATCACTGCAGTTTTGTAGGGATCCTAAAGACTTGAAGTTAAGAATTCATATGTAGGGATTACTTCTTACCCTTCAATGGCCACAGTCGAGTGTTCTTTTTCCTCCTTGTCAGGAACAATCACTTGAGCAGGTGTTCCCACTGGAGGGAGAAGGTCCCATATGCCTTCTAGGGAAAATGTACGGGATTCTCCCTAATCAAAAGATGGGATTAGCTTTTTGAGCAATAAGGTGATTGGCTGCTGTCATTGAACTCATTAGCTATTCCTCCAACATTATCTGTTGGAGAACAAAAGGGAAACAAAGGAAAAGCTAAGGAATCTTTTAAGGAAGCTAATACAAATTCTTATGCTTATCTGTCTGTTCTCTTTGGCCTTTGTTTGGCGTAGCTAGAGCCAAGCTGGGGTCTGTGTTTTTCAACACAGGAGAGCAGCTGGCACCACAGATACCAGCCTGGCCCTCTGTTAGTACTTACAGAATTGTTACCAGATCAGAGTCTGCTATGCCCTTTGTTTTCCATGAAAACTTTCCAATTCCAGGCTAAAATGAGTGAAGCTGAGAGAGTGTGAATCTGAGAGACAAAAAGCAATTGAATTCTACAGGCAAACTGAGATAGGCCCACTGAGGTGAAGTGTCCTGCTACCTTTACTCAAGGGCTGCCACTACGTTGAAATCGTATTTTATCACACTGTCTCGTGAAGACAAAATATATCCTTTGGCTGTTATATCCCGTTCAAACGTGCCTTCTCTGTATTAATTTCTTCTTTACTGGGGAAGTACATAAAATAGAAACAGACATTTGACATTCCTTTGGAGATTTATCCAGTAATAAATGTTAGTATTTTTATGTTTGATGATCACTAAAATCTACAACAGTGCTGGTGCCTCGGTGTCTCCTTGCAATAGAAATGAGGTCCCAAGATTGGAGTGAACTGGGGAACTAAGGAAGAGAAGCAATGGGAATGATGATTTTGGAAAATTCTCCAGAAACTCCTCTGTGATGAGAATGGTGTGAAAGGTCTTCTGATTCACAGTACCAACCTGCAGTATCTGGAAATAGAAAATGATGACTGGAAATAAAATGATGACTAAGATCCTATTTAAAGGTGGTATTACATTATGTGCCTGAAATTAAGTAAATAAATATATCCAGTAGAGATTTGAGACTGATATGGTCAAAGAATGTCCAAGGATTTTGTCTGTGCAGATTAAACAGTCCCACTAAATCATTTAACAAGTAGATTTTGAAAATCTGCTTTTGGTCTTTGGTAGATAAAGTCCTAATCTGAAAGCAATATGTATGCCTATATATTATTATATGCCAATAATACTCTTCAAAATTCAAAGCCTCAGAAAAATATATGGTGATAGGAAAGGAAAGGGAAACTGGTGTTATTGTGTCCAGCTCCCTGGTACTGCATGCAATTGTTTCACAGCATTGCTCTCATACTCTGAATTGTATTTCCTCTTAACTCCAGTTAGGAAGTGAGCCTTCCCTAGGTCTGGCTGTTCTTCCCAGCTTCACTGTTCTCTTGGAGTGGAAAGATTTTTAATTTTTTTTATTTGTATTTTTTGACCTTCTGGAAAAGGCCACAAGTGTTTCATGTTACTAAGGTCAAATTCAGAGGCTTGAAATTGCCAAGCTCTCTTTTTGCTTACCATCTTAGCCCTGTTTCCTCAATGTAGGTGGTACATTTGTTATTGTCTGAGCATATAGTCCCATTCATAAAAACTTGACAGATTTTATTAAAAATCCTTGTACCTGAAGTTTCCAAATGGTGGGGTGAAGACAGTCTGACTTCTTCAGCTTTATCTCACTCAGTTTCTAATTTTCCTTCTTTCTCAGACATCGTCATGCTTCTCTACTCTCTTGTCCCCATTCTGCATTTTCCCCCACTGCTGACACCACTAGCCTTATTTAAAACTGAGACAACGTATGCAGGACCATGCCAAGATGGTCTTTCATCTCTACTTTATCCTCACTGCTTAGTGACCCAATCTGTTGCCTGTCACCTGAGGGAGTATGTGAGCCCTAGTATTATTGGTCTCATTTATTTTTCAGCATATATCTGAAAGCCAGTCTACCTTAATGACACAATTCTCACTAGTATCTCTCTTCCTCTAATAACATTACAGAAATTGCCATTCATATCTAACACTGAAACTCGAGGGGGGAGCATCTATAACAAACTTCCAGTACTACTCAATAGAATCTCTTACTGTCCTTCCCGTAAGCAATTTTACACAAATGTAGTCTATTTTTACTACAAATGTAGTCCTGCCCCTTCTTGCTCATTCTGCTGCATCAAGCAAGGCCACTCATGCGATCTTTATTTTTCTTTCTGTTTGCAAAACCATTTTAACTGTTGTCATTATTCTGCTACATTTATGTTATTCCATTATTATCTAATTTCAGTTATTCTAGAACCTATCCTTTATTGCTATGTGCCTTGGATTAACATATGAAATTTCACTGATAATCCTCAATGTTTTGGCCAAGCCAGGCAAGGTCATTTTAATAACTTTGTTGTCACCCTGACAACTGGGGAGTCTCATTATATGTTTGTCTAATAACATGCCTCTCATTACACACTAATGGAGCCAGTAGAGATCACTGTGCAGTGATGACCTTTGTTTTGGTCCAGTATGATCATTATAAAATGCCAGTCTCAGCAGTACTTGGTTTTCTTTCACTTTGCTGCCAATTTTCCTTTCTACTTCTATACCCTTAATTTATATTTTCTTGTATATTTGATTTTCCTTTCACTCTGAAGTAAATGCAGAGGTGAACTCTACACATATAACTCTCTTACCACCATTTAATTTGAAGCTCATCTACTTGGCATCATCTGCCTTGACTCCATGATGCATTGGAAGCGGTCAGAAATACCCTGACTTGCATTGAAAATGTGAATACAGGAATATTACAGCCAGTTTTGCACAATACAGGAAATGAGGAGACATACAATGTAATTGTGAGATAGTGGACAAAAAGCAAAGGAAAAGATATACATAATTCCCCACACTGTGCACCAAAAAATTGTTGAATTTGGGAATGTATTCAGAGGAGTTCAACAAGAGATTTAAAGAATTATCTTCAAGAAAAATCTGCAAATGCTTTTATGCACAAAGAAGCAACCTGAGGCTTAGGATGATTCTCTGAGCCTTTGGTTTGAAGGGAGCACCACTGCAAGGATGTGTTACCCTGTCCTTTTAATCCATCTTTAAGTTTCAAACCAAGGTCACCAGCAGGGATAGGATTCTGAATTAGGTGCTATTCCTGGTGTTCAGGTAATCTTGGATCACTTAGGGAGAATTTACCCAACTGTGTAGTCCCTGTTTGTTGACTTTTTTTCTCGTTACACTCTTATAAGTCAAGGCAAATGGAAGGTGGTCCTGCTGGTTAATCACAAGACTTTACCTCAACACCACTTCCAAATATACTGGGACAATCTTGTGGACAGTTCTGGCTCTCAGTACTGGGAAGTAGAACTGCACTTGCAGCTGTACCTTGGGCTGCTTCTACAGTGCCCTTTGGTTACTCACTGCTGGTGCTCAGCTCCCTGTGTGCAAAAAAGGAAATTTCTTCACCTCCTGAAATAAGGCTGTGACAATTAACAGGCAAATTTCTGAAAAGTACCATGGAACTGCTGTTACAGTGACTGGTGGGAGAAGAGGGCATCCAAGTATAATATATAGTGACTTGAATTTTGATGATGGTTTTGACTTTTTTTTTTTTTTTTTTTTAATTAGGTGAATGGAAATGAAAAAATCTCATCTTGCTCTAGTGTTTTGCTGAATATGTCAACTATGTATTCTGCTGCCAAATCCAAATCTGTAGTGCTGGCATTACACAAAGTAATATTTGAGACAGAGAGAGGTTGCATTTCCTATCTGGCTAGGTCCATTTGTTTGGACAGGCTAATGCATTCTGCAAAGGGAAGACAGAGACTTCTGCTCTCTGAAAAGCAGAATGCATTATGAAAAATAATGAAATACAGTAGAACCCTGATTATCCAAATGCCATAGCAAAAGCTCAATAAGCCTGGATAACAGAGGCTTCAGAAATTCAAGGGACTTGTCAGCATAATTAATAGATATGGGGGGGAACATGGACATATGTTAGATAATAGAAAGTTTCTGATAATTTGAGGTGCAGATGACACAAGGTTATATTACACTACTGAAAATGTATTGTGGCTTCCATAGCTCTCATCTTAAAAGTCTTTCCTGATATCTGGTTGCCTTCCGAAAAGACACTCTGAGAGTGAGAAAGAGACAATGGTCATAATAGTTACTTGCAGAAAAATGGGACCAAGACTCTTGAGGTTACTGAGGAAAAGAGCAATAACTATAAATGATTACTTTTCTGCCCCAGAAGTGATTAAATTATCCAAAGTGAAACTACACAACAGCCTAAAAAAGGGATAAGCACCTGCTTGCTTTAATTCCCTAAGACTGTCCTTTTTTCACAGCATCCATTAATGCAGCACACATTTGTCCAGTAACAAAAACTGCCCTCACACATGCTGTTTTAGGTACTATTCACAAAGTGTTTCAGGGTAAGAGTTGGCAGAAGCTGATATTTAGATGGAAACATTTTAATGGCAATTGGAATGATTTATTCCCATTCCATTTGCAAAACTAAGCTACAGTCTGCTATAAACATAAGGCACACAAACAGGTAAATGGATATCCATGCAGGCATCACACTGTCAAAACTAACACTGGCTGATCACGGGGCAGGATTACATTTGGCTTCTCACTCTGAAAATGTTGCTTTTCCAGAGAAATCTGAATTTTTTTTCCACATCCTCAATGGAATTTTGGTCTTCATCTTGCAAGAAAATTCTCATAAGGAAAAAAGTCTGTTTTCCATACTTGGGATCTGAAAATAAACTCTAGCTTATTTGAAACTTTGCGACGTTGAAAACTAATAACGGTTTGGTCAATATGATTGAATGGTCAGTATGAAGCTGTTCAGAAAATACCTCTTTCTGACAGGGCCAGCAGAAAGTTTGCAAATCAACATCACAATGTTCTGTTGAAAAGGTTTTTACAAACCACTGTATTTTAAAATATATGCATATATGTTAAAGTTCAATTTTGTTTTACAAAAATCCCAAATGAGATGATTTTTTTTCTCTCCAAATGCATACACTCAAAGTGCTAATACTGGAAGAAAACTTTTGATCATACCTGGTTCACAGTTGTACCTCATTGTTGAATATTTCATACACTGAAAAATAATATAAAGTTTTAACCTTTGCTTTTCAAAATCCCACTTATGGAAAAATGCCCTGTGATCTGATCTGGATGTTATAGCTGTAACATTGCATCAGCTGCAGCATTGTCTCCTTTGCCTTTGTACAGCTCCTCTTGTGCAAGGTGACCACACACACAATATTGGAACACTTTGATTAAATCCACTTTGCTGTTCTCACTTTGCTTTCTTCCCTCCTAACGCTGCCATTTTTTTGAAATTTATGGGGAAACAAATCCAGGATAAAATTAATTTTTTTTTTTTCCCTGGTGGTAGTTGGCACACAGCAGTAGGGACATTTCATTCTGCAGGCAAGACTGGGCTTCTGCTGGCACAAAGTGCACTTTGATCCATAGCATTAAATGCACTCAGTCTGTGGTTCTGGCTCATGAGCTCCTGAAGTCTCGTCACATTAAGGATGCCACTTCTTTGATTTTGCAGTTCTCGTGCAATGTTTCAATGCCATCTCCTGATTAATACACCAAAAACTCTAAGAGGGTCTGTAATGAGGTTATGAATGTTTACCTTAGCCTATGGCATGCTCTAAAGACAATTGTTACATGAAATATCCTTTGAAAATCCAAATTGCTGTGGAACTACTAAGTATTTTTCTTGTGCTTATCATTAAGTGTGTCACCAAGAGTGATTCATTATCTTTACTAGCAACAAAGTTAGGACATCAGCACAGAAAATACAAGGCTAAGCCCTCAGCAGAGGTCACTGTACAAACACAAGATGGAGTATGCTTTGCATTCTGTGAGAAAGGTGCAGAAGGGATCAACTATTAGAACCACACACATCCGTGCTTGAAATTAAAATACGAAGAAAGTTCAAGGACGAACAACGCAGAGATGGGTTTTGTGCATCCAGGCTTCACAAGGCAGTCAGTTCAGGACCCAGGGCATTTTATTTAGTATATTCATTTTTCAAGTGCTCTATGGTGAATTTAAATGGTGAGAACTCATACATTTCTGCTTGAATTACTGTAGCAAAGCAACTAGATTCTTCTAACAGGAAATCAAATCAGATGATGAGCATGTATAACATGGTTCGGTTTTTTATGTGTGTGGGTTTTTTCCTGTCAATGATACACTGCTTGCATCTATGAGTTTGTGATAAATGAACCTACAATACTATTTTGTGAACTATGCAAAGTGAAAATGAATGAGGGAAAAGCTCCACAGCAATATCTCCTTGCCTAAAACTCTGTTAGACCAGCCTGAAAGAGGAAGACCAAAAGGCATCTGACTTTATTCTAGGTTTTTACCAGAACAAGAAATAATCAGAAGATGTAAAGCTGGGGGTGTGAGGTCTGTCCGCTGCGTCGTTTTGCACCAGTAGATGGCTCCATGTGACATCTGGAATTAGGGCCAGCTCCGGGCTCCACCAACAAAACAGGGCACGTCCTGGAGCTGGAATTGCATAGTGGAAACAACGTCTTATTCCAGTTCTTTTCTAAGGGTAAAAACCAGATAACTTTAGGGAAAAAGAGGGAAAAAAATAACAAATTAATCCTAGGAAAATCTCTTACTGCATTATGAAACATAATATCTATCTGAGTTGCCAGCAGTCATGGTTCATTTGGGCTCGATAAGAAAAAAATTCCAACCAGCTAACAGACTGACAAAAGAATTGCTTCAAGTGTGAAAGGAACAGTTTACTTCTATAAATATGCAGGAAATTCAAAACAGCTGAAGTTAAACATATCTTTTTGCAACCACTCAAAATTTTTATACAAACGTTTTAACCATTAACTGATCAGAAAGCCTGACACAATGACGTGTGCCATGTGTGCCTGTATGATAGGTGATCCTCTCCTCCTGCCAGCATCCCTTGTCTCTGACATCACAGACAAACACAAACCTCAGTACTTGATATATGCGTGTCCACAGTGAGTTGTATATTTTTTCTGGAGGTCTTATTATACATGTTGATACATATGCTATTGATAGGTAATTCAGAGAGTCACAGCTAGGAACAGGATGGTTGCTTTCTGTTCCTGTTTTCCAAGTAACCAAATCTAACACACAAATATAAAACATATTTTGCAAATATTGACAAATCTCTCCAGTCTTGCAATCCTCTTCTCTGAGGTAAAATTTTCAGAGTTTGAACTGATATTTTTGTTATTACATCTGCCCTCCTCCTTAGATGTGTATGCGAGGAACTTCATAATTCTTGCATCATTCAGTTGACATTGTGGTTCTAAAATGGCACCAAAGAACAAAGGACCTGATAGAGAGGACATGATGCATCAGCTTGCTAAGCAGCACTGGAGTAGTGTGGGGTGGTGTTGGTGGGGGTAAACAGGTCAGGAGAAGGCTGAAGCGGGGGAATGGATAGATAAGGGAGGAGATGACCAAGAGATCACCAAGGAGACCGATGGGGCAAGATGAAGGAACCATGGAAGAAGGGCTAATGAGATTACAGGATCAAAGAATTCAGTTAAAACAAGCTTGGCCTGTTAGGTGAGAGAAAAAGTTCAAGGAGGTCAATGTTCTCCTGTTGGAGAAAGTGGTGATGCACCACGGGGGATGAGAAGTACTCCAGGGCTTCAGAAGTAAGAGAGGCCACTCTGAGGTGGTCTCAGAAACAGATACTAAGCTGGTGAGCAAAATTGCTGAACTATTTGAGCAAATTAATTACGTAAATGTTTCATGCTCCTCATTTAACAAATGGAAAATTAAAGAGGCTTAAATTGCAAAGCAAACAGCAATTAAACCTACTGCATCTGCACATGTGTATATGCACCTGGATACCAAATTGCTGTTATGCAGGGCCAGGGCAGTTTGCTTCAGTGGTAGCAGCTGAGGGGTAAAAAAAGTGTGATGATCTGACACACTGGTGAGAAAACCAGTAGGTGCTGAGATCCTTTTAGGTGCCAAACTTTCAACTAAAATGTAAATACTTTATTTGAATTATTTTCCACAAATCTCTCTAATGCATGTGCATGTAACAGAGTATTGGAAACCAAAAGTTAAACCCTGCAGAACATAAACATACATCCATGTATGCATATTGTTCTTGCAAGTAAATTTGAGGTAGGAGTGACTTGTTGAGCCTCTGCAATTTTTAATTAAAGCAAAAAGTATGAAGGCTGGATGCTATACACAATGCAGAAGCGAATAGTAAAGGGTCAGACAGGGTATCAGACTTGAAGTTCAGATTAAGGCAGTTTCTCAAACCAGAGGCACAAACCAGAAAGCCACATGTAGCGAGCACTCCAACAAATACCCGCTTCAGAGGAGAGCAAGCAGAGTGAGGAGCTGCCATTCACCCCGGACGTGATGCCCCAAGGCTGAAATAGAACAGCTGGGGAACGACTGCAAAATTTCGACTGAAGTGCAGATCAGCTTGATGTGCTTCTGTGGCTGGGTAGTGGAAAGGCGTTCGGAGATTCCCGGGAGAGCAGAGCCCAGGCAGGTCCTTCTCTCGGCAGTTCCTTTGTTCATGATGGGGTGTTGCTGGGGCAGGGTTAAGGAGCACTGATACCCAGCTGCGATGGAAACTCAAAAAATAAGTTGGTTTTATGTTTTACAACAAACTCCTCCTCACCCTGTTATCTGATAATTTCTCAGATACTAACTATTTGTCTTTCTCAGCTCCTCTAATCTTTTCCTCCTAGTTAAGGGCATTCCTATTCCTTTTGCGTGCCAACCTCCCTTTCCCTTCAAGTACCTAATTGATTAACATAGTCAGGTTAACCCGAGGGCACCGTTTCTAACCGGTGGCCACAGCTTGGCTCCTGCATCTTTGTTGCGACTGATGAAGGAATTGCATACTTAATAACTTGCTTGCTATTGTGCCCCTGAAAGGGTGTCACCCACAGACTATGCCTCGTAAAATTAAATGGCTGCATTTTTACCTCATTAAGGTAAATTTCCTAGGAAAATCCATGAAGACTTTCACCTGCACACAGAAGAAGGGGAAAAATATAGAACATAAATATGTCAAAGTCATATTTTTTACAGCCTTCAATGAGTAGGCTCATTGAATTGAGAATTGTCCTGTGTGGCAATTCTCTCTTTTGACAAATGAAATTACCAAAGCCCCCACAAATGTCTGCTTCAGTCCAGAAATTAGTGTGACCCTGGAAGCACCTGCAGTTCCCCTGGGCAGACATGTCAAAGCTTCACTTTTTGCCAGCTTTCAGGCATGAGCACAACTTTCTGTAATTTGCTGTGCTGTGTGGTGCTCATCTCAACTTGAAAGGAGCCTCAGTGATACCAGGAATCTGTTGCTGCCCTATTCATCTTGCTGGGACAGGTTGACCCCTCTGGCTTTCTCTCTTCTACTGGTCAAAACAAGGACTGTCTGTGCAGATGATAAGTGACTGACACACTTAATTCAGGCAAATGTTTTGGTTTTGGTTCTCGTACAGCATTTGAACCCACGGATTTGTTTTAGTGCATATAAATTTGGCTCCCAGTTCAGCTGAAGATTTCGCTGATTAAATTTGGGATCTATGCATAAGTAGTTTAATGGATACTGAGAATCTTTCCTGGCCCTCCCACTGATAGGTTTTCAGACCTTGGGTGCAGCACTCCTTGTCCGTTTGATAGTTTCACTCCAGGGCTGCTGTGCTCCTTCAGACAGGATTTATGTGAAAATGGAGCTGGACATCTGAGGAAAGTGTACAGACTCTGCTGTTGTCCACTTGAGGTTTAAATGAATCCATGCCAATGCTGTGAGATACTGAATTTTGCCACCAGGACACAGCAAGCCTGGATTCCCAAAGGGTACAGGATCAGTCCCCACAGTGTGCTCTTACCATCAGTCAAAAAATTAGCAGTGACAAGTGATCTGCAGTTCTCTTCACTGTAAGGACTTTGAACGTATCCTCTTCCTTTTGTTCTCTCTGAGCCTTGGGGCTTTTTAGTGCAGATCTTCTACAGCTGTTCTTTTTGTTTACTCAACTGTGTAATACCCTCATAGAGTTTCATTCTCAGAACCACAGGCAGAAAAATTCCTGGTGTAACTGCTGGAGTGAGCAGCACTCTTGTTCTGCACTATATCAAGGGAAAGTCAAACACTTTTTCATAACCTGAATTTGAGCTTACCTGGGTTTGTAAAGACAGAAATATCCCCACCACTAAGAAAACCTCAAAGTGCTTGAGTCAATGACAGTATTCATCACAAAGTGTCCCAGGAATATGCATGCCTGTTTCCTTCCGGAGGGCTGGATTAGGTGAAATACACAGGGAGAGAGAGAGAGATGGCTAGAAAGGGGCACACTAACCCAGATGATGGCTGGCACTCTGATGGTAGAAATGTTAAGGTCAGTCTTCCCCAATTCCTGTTTTTCCCAGTGTGATTATCTGTCTGCATGAGAGCTGAAAAGCTGAGATGGATAGAAATGGCTGTCTGCCTGCTGCCACTTTACTAGAAGAGTGAAAAATAAGTCTCATCCTCCTAATACCAGCTTCCAAGAACTGCAGTTCCAGAACACAAAACTGCAGCAGTCCCTGAGACAAAATTCTGAGCTAGGTTTTGCTCACTCCTTTTCCTATGTCATTGTCTGATGAATTCACAGAGTATACAAGGCTGGAAATCAGGAAAACTGGATTTATCTCTGATGGGTCATCAGGCCTGCTCTCTTCTATCTTACTAAGAAAATATTATTTGAGTTGCCTAGAGCACTAATCTTCCCACTCTGCCCTTCAACACCCAGGATGTGGTTGCTTCTCTCACCTGGGATTTTGGGGTGTGCTGCTTGCTCCACAGACTCCATGGCCAAAGACTGCTTTCCCCAAATCATGTGGTAAAATCCAATTTTTTTTTCAGTTTTCCTTAGCATTTTGCTACACATCGAACTCACAGCCATCTTGCTAGATCTGAGGGAGAACTGTTGATTTAAAGCACATTATCTAGGAAAGTTTTAGCAAAATCAGACTCCGTGTTTCTTTTTATTTTATTTATTTATTTTTTTTTATTTATAGGGAGTTGCTATTAACCCTATGGTTTTTGAAGGCAAGGCCAGGAAGTTCAAACTATGATATGTGTGCTCTAAATAGGAGGGAAACTAAACCAGATAAGCAAAGTTAGGTGAACCTGAATCAAAAACTCCAGATCAAAACACTTTTGGGGAAGTTCAAAAAGCTGTTATGGGGATATAGATCTAAATCTTGCAGGTGGCTATTCTTTTTCTGATAAGCTGAACCAAATCCCTATATCTAAAGGCCTCACATCTTTCAAATATCCCTGATGCAGATCTGAATTCCATAGTGGGAGTTGAGCTCCATCCAAAGATACATTAATACGCTGCTCATCTACAAAGACCACATTTGTCTGTGCTGCTTCAACCTGGGACCGTGTCCTTCATAAACTGCAGGGCATCTTTGTATGAAAGGGTGCAGATCATTGCCACGTGCTCAAACAGTGAACTGTGAGTTTTGAAAACTGATTCACTGTTAAGCTTTTGTTCAAGTTTGAACTGGCTTGAAGGCAATGAAGAGAGAAGCTAGGAAAATGATGTTGATCCAGCTACAGAACAGTCAAGCTAAGACCCAAACAGAATCCAGCAAACACAGAACTCAGAACTGTTTCACAGCCCAGAGAATTTACACAAGCACTGGTGGCTTTAAATCTGAACTTAGCAGTGGACAGTAACATTCTCAAAGGATTTGGAAGGAAAAATGCAGGTTTCAGGAAGGAAAAATTAAAATGAACTGCCAAGAAGTCATTCACAGCACTCATAATTTGGCAAACAGCTGGTTGAAGCATCTTAAACAATCTTTTCCATAACACAGTTGAGGGGCCTCATGTTACAACTCAGCAAAGTATACTTGAAACAAAACTACTTAAGAAACATTCAGTTTTGCTAAAGGAAGGGGTTCCAGTGCAAATTGCTAATAATTTTTCTCTTTTCTTCTTAATTATCTCAGAAAAAGGACATTTTTTTGTCAAGTAAAAAAAATATCAGAAAAATTATTTTCAGTCATTGGAAAAAAAATCAAACTATTTTTGAGAGAAGCTGGCACTTTTACTGTAATGTCAACCTTTTTTTAAATTTTGATTCAAAATTGTGGCTTAGCTGGTGATTTTTAGCTGAAGATCCCATCAAGAACAAGAGCAACAAAAATCTTACCAATCTCAAGTGCAGAAAGAAAAAAAAAATTGCAGCAGAATAGCCAGCAATTACCTGCAATCACTTTATCACTTTTCTACCTATCTCTCTGTCATTCTCTCTAGAAGCCAGGACTGCTTTATTAATTTAATTACAGCTCTGTACACTCCTCAGGTGGCTGCCATGCCTGGGTCTGAGAGTGGTGAAAGGAATAGCATGGCAGAGAGATGCCTCCAGCACTTAATTTTAATGATTCAAAGCATAGCATCTTATTAAATGACATCTTAATTGCCAATAGCTCCAGTGCTTTTATACATCAAAGGTTAATTTTTATTTTCTCTCCTTTGCAGCAGAACAGAGGTTCTTCAGCAGAGCATGTCTCCCCTCAGTCACCCTGTGGTGGTGAACCTGGCTGGAGATAAAGGGGGTCTCAGAGGTTTGGGGAATGTCCCTGTTTTTAATTTCAGTAACCTGGTAATTATAAAACTCTACTCCCACCCATGTTTTTAATTTTCATTAAAAACAGAAATGGATGATCAATCCTCAAGCCTGCATTTGGGACATTTTACAAACTGTCCAAAGCAAAGTGCTCCAAAGCACCACAGCTTTTATTAATAGTGGAGAAGCTGAGAGTCCAACCATAATGGTACTGAACCATCCCCAGTCTTCAGCATTGTACAAGAACTGGCCTTTTAATAAGAACAGTAAAAGGCACCCTTTCACTCTGTCTTCCTCAGCCTAAACAACTGATGTCGTATCATCCATCAGGATGCTGGAAATTATATAAACCCATCATTTACCATCAGTAAAAACAGATTGAGGCTGGCTTTGCAGCCTGAATTTGCTTCAATATTTAATGACTCATGCATTGCATTTTATTTCATCTGCAGTGGTTTTCTGCCTCCTTATTTATTACAATTAACTTTAGTCCCAGTTGTAGCACCTCGTGGTCAGATTGTATTCCCAGCTGCTTTGAGAGGCTAAAAAAGCCAGCTACAAAGCTATGAAGAAGTGAACAGAGAAAATGAGAGGGTGAAGGAAAGGCAAGATGGATGGAGAGTCAGGGAATGGCAGAAGCTGTGTTTGCCTATCTATTTTAGATAACAGAGTAGAGGATTTTTCAAGGTCCTTTTTGATCGGATCCGTGATGGTTCTACTTTCCATACTAAAGTAGCATGTGAAGGTCTCACAGTCTTGGTGACATTTTATCTTACCTCACCTTTGTGAGGCAAGGCAGAACTATAAACCCCATTTTGTGATGAGGAGCTGAATACTGCTCCCCATCTGCCTGGGGTAACTCAGTTGGCAATTTGGCTTTTTTACAGCTAGTGAAGGAAATCAGATGCTTCCAGTGAGGCAGTTAGATTTTAGGTGGAGCAAGAGCCATGGAGAGACATCAGAAATCTTCTGATATTTTAGAAGCCTAACTCCAAAGGGCAGCTCCTTAAAAAGGATGTGAAACCCTTGAGCTTGGAGTATATCCTCCAAGAGAGATTGTTAAGACATCAATCCCTGGCAAGTGGTACAGAAATCCACTGCATGCACTAGACTAGCCAGTGACTCCTGATGAATAATGTCACATACCGGCTGTGCAGAGCAGAAGGTGTAACCAAAGCAGTCCAAAGCCAGAAAACTGAAGGAGCTGGGGGTTGCATTGGTCCAGAAATCAAAGACACAGCATCACCAGAGCATGGGGTTGAGATGAGAAAAACAGGAAAACAACTCACAAATATAGCTGGTGCTATAAACTCTAATTTATCAGGACCAAAACCAGGCCAGGGAGACTGAGGAATACTTTTGAACACAGGAATTTTTTAGAAAGAATTCCATAATATGTTGATACAAAATTCCCTTGTTTGCTGGGGTTACAGTGAAAAAGATCATTGTTTCCACACTCTGAAAAGGGCTGATTGGTTTTGCTTCTTCAGTTATATGTTTTCTCTTTTTATTAAGGAACAACTCTCAAAGTAGATTAATATTAATATGTTAGCTAACTGATTAGAGCAGAATGTTTTTGATTTAGGGGTAGGATTGAGTTTTTAAAGAATCTAGCTGATAGTGAACTTTTTCCCTTTTAGGTGTTTCTGTCATTCTTGGGAAAAATTTACATCCCTACTGTCAAATGTTTCCTGATATGTTGTTCAAATATTCATGCTCTTTTTTCCCATATCTTCTCAAATTTTTTAAGAGGATCCAGATGAGGTTACTGGCAGGCATGGCCAAATTATGAGGGTATCTGTATTCATGTGTGTGTGAGAAGGGTGACAGGGGATAAAGCTGAAGCTAAGTAACTTATGCTGTAATTCTTTAACAAATACTGTATTTCTTAAGGAAAGGGAGCAAGAGGATCTGTTTATAACATCTACTATCACAGCTAGAAATTAGAGGAGGAATTTCAGTCCTTATGGTAAGCAGATGCAGGTTTGGGCTGAGATGGCTATGCAAAAGCTACATAAGGAAGAAGCTAAGAGCTGTGCTGGAAGGGCAATAGGTGGCAGCTGAGCAGGCTGCAGCTGTGAAAGTGCCTTGGGCTGGTGGCAGGATTAGTGGTAGTGAGGGTGACAGGGCCACAAACAGGGGAAGCTGCTTCCCACACCCACAGCCCAAAAAGCTGCTGGTGTTCTGCATCGTCATGTTGCTAGTTCTGCCATGCAGGTATTTGCTGGGAGGTGGGGTGGGTGCCCAAACCTGAGCTAGCAGGAGCAGTGCTGCCCTTCTGGCTTTAGCAGAATCACCCTTGCCTTTGGCAGTGGATAACTCTTTGCCAGATCCCTTGTACTAGAAGATCTAATTTGAATCCTGACTTGTCATACTCTGTTTTATTGTAACACTGAGC
The DNA here is from genome assembly GCF_003957555.1 of Calypte anna. Lineage (NCBI taxonomy): Eukaryota > Metazoa > Chordata > Aves > Apodiformes > Trochilidae > Calypte > Calypte anna. Next base: position 14,292,068 of record NC_044253.1, on the reverse strand, counting down.
AGCCTACTAAAAGCGCATAATCAATGCTAATTACTGAACTGCTTTACACACTCTGGCATAGGGATACATTGCTGATCCAACATTGTGTGCCCAAGTAATGCCAAGGGGTCAGCACATTAGCTTCTGTTATTGCATCTTGTCAAGGTGGTGGTGTTTTGGGTTTTTTTTTCTTCCTGTAATATGGCTTCACTCATTACAGTAGAGTGGCATTGACAGAGACATGAAATGGGCCTTTTAAAGAAAAAAACAGCCATGTTATTCAGGACCAGATTAAGTCCAAGGTGCACTTTAAAAAAGCAGTGTAAGAGAAGAGCTGTATTTACAGTACAATGGGATGCAGCAGCCAGTATTCAGAGGAAAAGAGAAGATGACAGATTCAGGGTATTATTTACCTCAGATTGCAATGAGGTTTCGTGAAAGGGTTTAAATCTTCTACATCCTTATAATACTAATTGTAATCCCATTTAAGTCATTAATCTGTGTTGTACCCATCTCAGGGGTGTTCCAAACACGTGAAAGGAGAAAAGGAGAGGCAGCAACAGCTGGAAATACCATGTTCGGGCTGTCTCAAACTATTGCAATTGTTCCTAACACCTCCCATGGAATAGAGGCACATTTCAGAAATGATTGGAATATTTTTTATGGTTACTAAGGCAACTGCAGTCAAATTTAGTGGCTAGGTCTTGCTGTTAATATATTAAACTATTTAGGGACCTAAAAAATGATGAAAATGAAAAGACAAAATTCTTCCCATCTCTCAAACTGTTAAACTATCCATGTCCAAATGTGAAAAATAGTATTATTTCTCTTATATGAGGGAGAGATCTAGGCTACACAGGTTATCTTGCTTAGGAATCTTGCTTAGGTCTTGCTTAGGAATCCCTACTACTGTTCGTCCTTAACTGTAGAGGAAGGAAAGGTGGACCAGCCTTGAGTTGGATAGTTGATTCTTTTCTTTGACTAAAATTATCATATTCACTGCATGATCTGAAGTGCCAGGTAAGGCCTTTTGGCCAATTGCTACCACTGAACAGTTCCTGGAAAACAGAATCAGGTCCACTTTTATGCTGCTGAGTATCTGGGGGACAAGAGTTAACTCCTATGGATACTAAGAGTTGATACTGAGTTTAGGAATAGTGTTCTGTAAGTTGGGCAGGAGACCCTCTAGGTAAAGCAACATCTGGAACAGATGGCAAAGGTGGAGAAGTTGTCACTGAAACAAACAGCAGCCCTGGGCTATGAACCTTTCTCTGTAAAACATTTTAAATCCAAGCAGTTAGTATGAAGATGCTAGGGATGAAATCAAAGGGCTCCCTTCTGCATCAGAACGGGAAACTGGGACTGGTGTCAGGGTCTTCTAGAGAATTTTCTAATGAAAGAGCCTCACAATAGCAATAAATCCTCTGCAAGCTTATTTAACATCCAGAGACTGAATCTGCCTCTCCCAGCTCTGAGACTTCTGCGTTGCTGTTGCCCCTCCACAAAGAAGTGCTGTCACACTGAACTGCCACATAAGAAAACACAGTGCCACTGTTCAGGAGACAGAACGTAGTGAGTCAAGCAAATTGTCACTTGTGTAGATACCTGTGGAGCCAGGAACCTGTTCTTGAGAAACATTTGGAAAGTTGGCTTTCTGTTGTTACAATTTTTTTGTGGTGGAGTTGAAAATCAGTCAAAACTTGCTGTGGCATTGATGTGCTTTTTGTCACCAGGGAACCTGGTGTGGGAACTGCTGAGGTAACCAGGACTGTAGAACAGGTTTTGCTGAATTTGAAAGCATTTATCTCTCTGTGTGCTTCTTGTAATTCACTAGTGTCATGAATTTAGTCAAGGCAAGAGAATGTTACAGTTTGGATGATCTGTTTGAAAACCAAGTGTATCAACCCTGGAAGAGCCTGGTCTGACAGATTCCTGCACATCAGCCAAGCTGTGTTCAACTTCCAAAGGCAAAAGGAGACTCACAAGTTAGAAAATAACATACATCTTCTGTTACATGATACACCTCACCAATCCATCCCCTGATTGCCACATCCTTACTCCCATCCAAGGCTCACATTCCTCTCCCTGGAAATTGCAGCTCTCCTGCACATGCATATTGGGCAAGTTCAGCACACTAAGCTAGATTTTTAAAAAATTATGTTTTCAGCTCTGTTTGTTTTTTTTTTTTTCTCTCACATGTTAAGTGAGATTTCTAGTAAGTAGTTAAATTACAGTAGGCAGCCGTGGCAATGCTACTTGAGGCCATGCTCTACAAATTGAGTTCACAAGGCGCTGCTGTCTCCTGAGAAAGAGGTGAAATGGATCAGGAGGAGGCCATCTTTTTCCACACCTTGCACAGGAGTTATTAACACTTACAGAGTCATTTAGTGTAGTTTATATGATGTGCAGTAACTTGTTACCTGCAAAACCATCATTTTTTTCTACACCTCCCAATGACAAATGCCAAATGAATTGTTGTGGAAAACTAAATAAAGGCTGCCTGTGATTTGGTCAGATCACCAGTCCTGGATATATAGGTTGGCACCAAAAAAAAAAAAAAACAAAAAACCAACAAGCATCTCTTGTTTGAATAGCAATTACTTTTCACAAATTTGTGACACTTCTCAGTGGCCTGAGACTGGAAAATACAGAAAAATCAAGCAAAAGTAAATCCTTTCAATGGAGAACATATCATAAAGAACTTGACCACTTCAACTGATAAATGTGAGTAGCTATAAGCTATTGATTTTATCTGTGCTCCTGACTAGAGTGATCTTAACTTCAGTGTTATACATTGCAGCTAGGCTTTCAGAATCCTCAATAGGTAACAGACAGCCTTGTTTGGAGAAGAAATGAGGCAGATCTCTGATGTTCATGTGCTCCTGGTTCTCTTAGAGACCTTGTGGAGGTGCCCCTGTATGTGTGTGTGCACACGGACAGACATTTGTGTGAGGGATGTGATTTTTCTTTTCTTTTTTTCTGTTTGACTGCATTGCCAGAGGGAAGAAGAAACACTCTGTGGGAAAACGTGTTTCTGTAACAGAGGATTAATTAATGTTAGCAAGAAGGTTACATTATTTAGATCAGGACAATTTGTGTTGTCTTAAGGCACTTGAAAAGAAATATGCATATTTTTAAAAAACAGAAAAATCCACCTCAGAATTATAATCATTCTCCAACAGACTCTGGAAGTTTTTGATTTATTAGTTTTAAAAGATCCTGCTGAGTTTCAAAAACTATTGTTCAGGAAATTCAACCTTGGAAAGGTAAGACTGAAAAACTGTTGCCAAATTTTATTTTCTCCAGTGACAAGTGGCTTGAGTATACTTCAGAAGATGAATTAACAACTTGAAGCTTAGAGACATAGATTAAAATCTGGTATAACTGGGTGTCCCTTTATAACCAGCAGTAATTAGAATATGACATTACAGGAATTATACCAGTTTCTCCTAGATGAGTTTAGGAACTATGTTGTCCTCTCACTGAGAGGACATGATTCCTCTGAGAGGAATCACTGAGAGTATGATTCCTGCACAAGAAAACTCAAGAGATCTGCCAGAAACTGGGCAGCCATATGTTGGTGTCCACTGTATTTTATCCTCACACCACCCAAAGCTGCCTGGGGAGGTCAGTGCCAGCCCAGAAGGTAGGAGCACAGAAGAGATCTCCATCATCAGTGGCCCTGTGCTATGGAAGAAGCAGTGTGGCCACAGGCATGATTTAAGACCCTCAAAGTTTTCATTATTCCTTTCATCAACATAATCGCAACTAGTAGTGGCAGCCATTTTGATTGAATCAGAGAAGCCTTTGGGATTCTCCATGTCACCCATAGGCACCTGCTCTTTGTGGTGTCAGCATAATCTGTGTGTCTGTATTTCACAATACTCTCACAACACAAGTAACAAACAAATAAAAACCCAGAAAACGCCCCAAAACAAGTGACAAAAACACCCAAAATGCAGATATAGGTTAAAAATCCAAAATTGGTTAGATGGTGGTGTATGACACAAGCTAAGCTTTCTGAATCTTTAAGATGAAACAGGTCTTCTAACAGAAGCTCTAGAATAGAAAATAAAAAACATACTAAACCAAATCAAACCCCAAAACATTTATGTGATGTAGAAACTAATATCCTGATGTGATTAAATGAATGCTCAATCACCAGGACTTCAAGGCCAAGAGCATTTAACAGGCCTGAACTTTCACTTTGTGGGAAGACTTGGCATGGTTAAATAATAAATACTCATATAGATTGACTGGGTTAGTTCCTCTGGAAGCAATAAGAGATAGATGTAGTTCAGTTTTACTCACTTGAGGAGTTATTAATGACCTCTAAACAGCAGGATATTCCTAAGCATCTTGTGAAAACAGTGAACAGAAAAGTCAATTGTCATGGTGTTTACCCTGGGGAGAGAGAGTCCTGAAAGTAATTGTGCAAATCAACAATTGCAGAAGGATGACACAGAGAGGCTGAGTAATAAAAAGGTGAATTCAGCATTGCTAGGTGCAAAGGAATGCACAATCAGAAAAATAACTCCAGCTATCCATGCAATATAAACTCAAAATTTGTCATTACAGGTTTCCCTGAAAACACTACACTGTGCTTGTCAGGGGTCAAAAATATCAGCCAAATCAGAATACAGAATGTCAGAAAATGAGAATGTCTGTCAGAAATTATGAGGCAAGTGCTAAGACAAGGGCAGAAAAAACCTTTAATGCCATTTCTAGGTCTGAGCTGTGCCCATGTCTCCAATATGAGAGAACACAGTTTGGGTGTGTGGATAGGAAGAGAATCAGTCTGTTCAGGTGTTGTGCTGGAACCATGGAGTTCTGTGGGACAAAGTCTGAAAGATGGCCTCTGGAAGGACAGGAAAGAGACATCAACAAGGACCGTATTCTCACAAGATGAGACAGTAGAGGATTGTCAATGCCATGAGGTGTTGTTGGCCCTCACCACTTGCTTCCAACCCCTAACAGAGGCAAGAGCCTGAGAAGCAGTCACCTTTGGCCCAATACAGTGACGAGGTTTATATCCTCCCATATTTCTGCTTTATTTAGCAGATTTCTCTTGTTTAGCTTTGGTAAATTCTTGATTTGGTAATATTCAGACTATCCACCTAGAGGCATTAGAGACTTTTAGGCCAAAGCTATTTCTTACTTGCTGTAGTTCTGAAATAATAAATATTCATAGCTTCATTATAGACTATGGTTTTTCTGACCTACATACTAAGGGATTATTTGGGGGTTTTGCTTTAATGATGCACAAAAACTTTAATAGTCCTTTCAGAGCCTTATGCAACAATATGTTTTGCTTCTTCCAAAAGCTAAACAACTCTTGTTTTGAATGATTTAGTAGCAAACTCACTTAGCTGCTGTGCTGTGGTTCAATGGTCTGCAAAATTTTCTTTTTAGAAATACAAACCCATTATGTAAATACTAAAGAGCATCTTCAGGAAATCTAACTTCAATTTGGTTTTGTCCTTTTTTTTGTTTGTTTGTTTCAAACTCTGCCAGCTTGACATCATTCACACAACTTTTTTTTTTTTTCTTCAAAGTATGCAAAATAAAATTGCTTTCTGACTAAAAGCATCAATATAAGTTTTAGCCCAGAGGCAATGTTTCAACTGAGTTTTATGCCTCTTGAAAACTGAGGATAGATGAAGAGGGATTTAAAGAGCACATCACTGAGAATGTTTATGTAGTTAGGAACTCGGGTTTCAAATACTGGTCAACCTCTATTATTTGGTCCCCCCATCTTCTCGCTCCTGAGTTTCCCACCCTCAGAATGTCTCCTTTGTAGAGTGACCAATAGAACTGCTACTGTCCCCATGAGATAGGAATCTGAAAACAGTATTTATTCAAATCTATGGGAACCATTTTTTCTATATTTCCATCTTCTTCCACACAGGGATTCTGATTCTCTCTAGGAGGTTTATCTACTTGTGGAATACAGTTCTTGGTATACAATTTTTAATGCCAGAAAAGATCTCACTTGTCAAAAACTCTCACAGCTTAAAGGCTATAAAAGCTTCCATTGAATGAATTCTGAGACTTAACAGTTCCATCACTAGGAGGACTCTGCTTGGAGGAAGATTTTGACATGAACAGCATAGGTGTCTTCTAGCATGTCCCGAGTCCAGACTCATGTTTACAGAAAACAGAGCTCTAAATGATGATAAAGTCTTTTGTAAACAGTTGGGATGAGACTGAGAAACTATCTGAGCCTATTTATCACACAGTAGTGTTTGTTGAGCCACTAGGTCTGTGTTATGAAAAGTCAGGTCATTAACAGAGGAGTGTCCTGCTCTTAAAAAGATAACATGTGAGACGTGGCAATTGGCTGGCAGAAAAATGACATTTTGGTTTATTTTTCTTGCTCCAAACAACACAAAATAAAGTGTTTAATTAATTGTTTGCTCTGCATTTAACAACTTTCCATTATTTCATTTGCTTAAGTGCAACAACAATCAAGAACACATTAGCTAATGTTTCAGCTCAGCAAGGGAGGAGGTTAGAGGCAGGTGCTGGGGTCAGTGTGTGTAGAACCAAGGGACCGTCAGTATCCTCCTGCTTTAATTTATCTGCAGGATCTTCCCAGAGTCACAGCGACACAGCTGGAGTCAACAGCCATTTCCAGCTGGAGCTTTGAGGGGTTTTATGAGTAGATCCAGATGGAAAAGGTCTGTAGTCAAAGAAGTGGATAGTGATGACTGACATGTTGCACTGCCCTCTGTGAGACTCTGTTAATTCTGCTGTGTGCTTCATCCCCTGCCAAGATGGATGGTAAAGAAATGATAGCACGTAGCAGGAGCCATGGAGAAGTGAATTAAATTGCTTCTCCTCTTGAACAAATCATTCATGGCAAGATTTGAACATGAAGGTATGGTTTCAAATTTTCAAAAGAAGGCTTAAAAGAAGTAATTGAATTATTCTAGTTTGGCTTTACTTGGAAAAAGATTCTCAGTCTCACACTTTTCAGATTAATAATATGAGACACTGAAACTCAACTCAAGTCTGCCAGATTCATTGCAAACTAAGTTTACAAAAACTCATGAGCAGGAACCTTTAAAAGGGGATTGGGAAACCTTATCTGTCAAGGAATGTATCTATTTATTTTGCTTCCATCAGAATAATGAGGAAGACTTTGGATTTCTTGTACAACACCTACTCCAGATACATCTTTCCCAGAGATGTATCCCCAGCTGGGGAGAACCTGCCCAAAGGCTTTAGTTCTGTTATCCAAATCATGAGCTATGAAAATTTAAGCTCTTGTTTAAGAGCAATCATATATGACCGAGTAACAAAGAATAAACATGTTACCACCCATCAGCTGAACAGCAGCAACCAGCCACATATATATTTTTAGTTCACTGTATTAGGTACACAGACACAGACAGATGATGCTGTCCTGACCTCCAGTGCTGCTGTCCTTATATTTAGCATCCCCATTTACATTCTTCTAATTTTTCCATTAATTATTCAAATCCCTTTTCAAACTCATGCTATATTTTATATCACTGGCAAGGAAAAAATTTGAGCTCCTGGCTCACTGGGAAGGTCCCAGATGGTTGGAAGTTGGCAAATGTCACACCAATCCACAAAAAGGGACAAAAGAAGGACCCAGAAAACTCCAGACCCATCAGCCTGACCTCAGTGCCTGGCAGGGTTATGGAGCAGATCATTCTGGGGGCAAACGCACAGCACCTACAGGATGGACAAGGGATTAGACCCAGCCAGCACGGGTTTAGGAAGGGCAGGTCCTGTCTGACCAACCTGATCTCCTTTTATGATCAGGTGACCCACCTGGTGGATGAGGGGAAGGCTGTGGTTGTTGTCTACCTGGACTTCAGCAAAGCCTTTGACACTGTCTCCCACAGCATCCTCCTGGAAAAGCTGTCAGGGGCACCCTGTGCTGGGTTAAGCACTGGCCGGAGGGCCGGGCCCAGAGATTGGTGCTGAATGGGGCTGCATCCAGTTGGCAGCCGGTCACCAGTGGTGTCCCCCAGGGATCAGTGTTGGGCCCAGTTCTGCTTAATATCTTCACTGCTGATTTAGGTAAGGGGACTGAGTCCATCATTAGTAAATTCGCAGATGACACTAAGTTGGGGGGAGTGTGGATCAGCTGGAAGGCAGGAGGGCTCTGCAGAGGGACCTGGACAGACTGGAGAGTTGGGCTGATTCCAATGGGATGAGGTTCAACAAGGCCAAGTGCCGGGTCCTGCACTTTGGCCACAACAACCCCATGCAGCGCTACAGGCTGGGGACAGAGTGGCTGGAGAGCAGCCAGACAGAGAGGGACCTGGGAGTTTGGATTGCCAGGAAGCTGAACATGAGCCAGCAGTGTGCCCAGGTGGCCAAGAAGGCCAATGGCATCCTGGCCTGTATGAGGAGCAGCGTCACTAGCAGGTCCAAAGAAGTGATTCTTCCCCTGTACTCAGCTCTGATGAGGCCACACCTCAAGTACTGTGTCCAGTTCTGGGCCCCTCAGTTCAGGAAGGAGATGGAGGTGCTGGAGCAGGTCCAGAGAAGATCAAGGAGGCTGTGAAGGGATCCAGCACAAGTCCTGTGAAGAGGGGCTGAGGGAGCTGGCTGGGAGTTGTTTAGTCTGGAGGTTTAGTCTTCTTTACAGAGAGGGTGATCAGACATTGGAATGGGCTGCCCAGGGAGGTTGTAGATTCTCCGTCCCTGGAGGTTTTTATGAAGAGACTGATGTGGCACTCAGTGCCATGGTCTGGTAACCACAGTGGTAGTGGATTAAGGGTTGGACTTGGTGATCTCAGAAGGCCTTTCCAACCTGTGATGATTCTGTGATTCTGTGAGCCAAAACTGTACATAGCAGGGCTGCCTAAGGTAATTTTCTTGTTTTAAGTATTCCTAATTTATTTGTTTGTTATAGCTCAATAAAGTTACAAGACGAAATGCAGTATAGGTATTGAACAGCTTCTGGGAGTCTGCCAGGAGTTTCATGTTGTCCTCTCTGTCCTCCAGTGCTGCTGCTGGCACAAAACCACAGCTTTCCCCAAAATGACATTGGTAAAACAAAATCAATAAATGCCATGCTCACCAGCCTGGAGGGAATCTCCTGCTCGCTGACCTATAATGCACATCAGAAGCTTTGACAGGCTTAATGTAAAGCTTAAGTCTTCAGGTAAAATGTGTGATTTGGGCTCTGTCATCTTTATACTTCCAGGTGTGAGTTGCTGGCATAAAGTGGGTAAATAGCCAAGGAGGAGATATATATCTGAAAGGACTGTACAGCCCCATTCCTGATGAAGTCTGATGTTTAAATCACTGTGATCCCAGCTCAGACATCCTGCTGCTTCCTGGGAGAAACCAGGCGTTCATCAGATCATCTGAAATTACCTGACTTGTCTCCTGGCTGGCAAGAACCTGTGTTTATGGCAACACTAAGATAGGAGACTAACAACAAGGGCAGCATTTTTACAGTGAAGTTTAGAGCTTCAGTCAAAAATAATGGACCATAATATGCCAAAGTACCCATTGGTTCAAACAGAGGGTTGGCAGTAAAAATGCTTTCCAGTGTCCTCTGAACACCAGACCTATACACTGATAACCCTGTAAAAAAGAAACATTTCATACTGAAAATTCATAAAGTAGATGAATAAAGGCCTTTTCCAGCACCCATTGAGGTCAGTGGAAAATCTCCTCTTAATACCAGGGAACTCTGAATCTTCAGCAGTGTCCCATGATATCACGAAGGACAGCACACGGTGCTTGGTCCCAGAGACAGATGTGATTTTCAGTAAGGGTAACAACAGTTTTTCTATTGTCTCAAAGGTGCCAGGCCATAAAAATAAACAACTTGTACCAAAGCTATAGCATGGTCTAAAGTGAAAGGGTTTCTCTGTTTCAATTATGGTACATTGGGTGGGTTACCTACTGCTAGAAGAGGAGGGTGTGAAAAATGAGGCATCCTACCTTCCTTCCCTAACTGTGCCTCAGCATCTTTACAAAGCTCAAAGAACATCAGTTTTTCCTTTTCCACCAAGTCAAGCAAAGTTTAATGTTATGACCTAGGCTTAGGACAGATGAAGTAAATAAATACACTGTTTTAACGGTGTCTTTCAAGCATTCCTTCTACGAAATCCAGTATCTGTTCCCTATGGGCAGTTCCTTACCTAGATTTTATTCTGTCAAAGCCTATGAGTAAGAACTATCTCTTCAGAAGTGCTTCCTCCTACCTATCTCCTTGTTTTGCTTTACAAACTAATGATGCCACATCTTCCAAAGCTGGAACATTTGTTCTCATTTTGCAGGGAACTCTTGGATAACTGCTGTGCCATGACAACAGCAGCTGTATTCTTAATTAACACATAAGTGTCAGGGACTTTGACCAAGCAGACACACAGCATAATGTCTGAGATCTGTAGGTCTGATACAGCATACTGCTGCCTTTAGTAGAGAACAAAGCGCTCAATGTAGCACTTTTCAGCGGGTCCCATGAAGTGCATCATAAAATCTTTCCAGTGTAGCTGTTGAAGGCAGCATTGTTCACCTGCAATTTCTCTCTTCAGCAAGAGCTGAACCTTTCAATTCATCCATCAGCAGAAAAGAGGAGCAATCCATTTCATAGCACTGCAATTTACTGATCCCTAATGTAAACCTCTGGAAGATCCTGAGGGGCAGAACTTGCCTTTACTGTATGTGAACGGAGGTAGCCAGTTAAGAAGGGCAAAGAAATCCATGGTGGAGGCAATTCTTTTCACAGTCAAGTTTATATTAGATGGCAGCCGGTCCAGCCAATAATGAGAGATTCTTGTGATCTCTTTCAGTATGGTAGCTGGCTCCTGAATGGGGTTCTGAGCATTATTAAAATATAAATCACTCATGGAAAGAGGAGGGATGCCACATGGGAGCATCCCAGGCCCTGGAGGAAAGCAGAAGGTTGAATCAAGCTAGATGGCCTTTGCTTATGTGACACTGCCTGCTCAGATTAAGAAAAAGTCTTGCTGGTGGTTTGAGATGGTCATCAGATGGATTTAGCTCTAAGTGGCTTTCTACAGACACCAACAAATTCAGGAGGTCTCATACTCCATTGCACACCTGCTGGCCCTACTATGGCCCTACCATTTGACTATGGTCAAATGTTTTGATATCCAAACTGGTGCTGTGTGTCATCTTCAAGATGTTCTCCTGTCCCTTCATTGGAGAGACTAAATAAGTGACAGTAAAGCAATGGTGCTGGTCCTCTGTGCATCATCAGGGGTTAGGGCTGATCCCATGACAGTGAAAGGACACTAATTAAAGTCACCAAAAATTTTCATCGTTACTCATTGAGTAAGTCCATAAGCCCATAAGCTTTATTTAGTGTTTGCTGCCATTTCATTGTACAAACCAAATCCTCCAGGAAGCCTTTTGGTCTGGAGAGTGTAAACTTCACATGTAGCACAAGCTTCCTAATGATTGTGTAATCAAAGGATTAATTTGCAACAAATTAATTTGTTACAAAACTGCAACAAAACTTTTATTGTTGTATTGAAAACATTGTTTGGATGACACAAAGATGGTAAAGATGGTTACATCTGAGTTTCTTTTATTTCTTTTCCTTTTTCTTTATCCTTTTTTCTTTTTTCAATTTTATTTTTTCTTTTTTAATTTTTTCTTTTTTCTTTCTTTTTCCTCTTTCCCTTTTTTCTTTTTCCTTATTTCTTTTTTCTCCTCTTTTCTTTTTTCTTTTTTCCTTTTTCTTATTTCTCTTTTTTCTTATTTTTTCTTTTTTCTTTTTTTTCCTTTTTTATTTTTTCCTTTTTTTTTTTTTTTCTTTTGCTATGTTTCTTTTTAATTATTGGGCTTTAAAACACCCATATGAATTTTATTCAAATTTTCATAGAGAAGAGGATCTCTCTAGGGATAAAAACCTCAGGATGCTTGCTGTATATTCCAGATGGCAGCTTTATAGCAGAGACTTTATGTGTAAAAATATTGAAAAGACAATCAAAACATCCCATGAACTCAAACACACTTAGACAAAACCAGATAAAAACCAAAGTAACAATTTCTGGGGAATGTGCAGGAACCTAATGAATATTATAGATCATAGAGTCCCCGTGTTTGTCAGTTTGCCTGCCAGACTTGAAGGTCCTATACAGGGCAGCTGAGCTTTCTCCAAAGAAATAAAAGCACAATTTTCAGAGTTCCCAATATTGACTTTTGCCCATATCTTGTAGTTATTGGGGACTAAGTAGTGCCAAATTACTAAACTTTTCAGTTTCAGTCAGATTTATCCAATTCTAATGCAAAGCAAGTGGTGAAGGCTGAAAATACCCTGCAAAGTTCAATAGGAGCAACTCTGTACCTGCTGAGATGCGTACTGTGGGAGTGACACAGGGTGCATTGGAGAGGAAAACATGCACAGACACCCTGCACTAGATTAAAAGATGTGGCACGTCACACTAGAATTATTATCCTGTACAAATTCTAAGTTGTTTATGGATATGGACAAAATTTGCACTTGGGATATTTAGTTTTGTTCAAGTCAGAAAGTAAATTTTTTATTTAAGTAAAACCATTATTTTGCTTCTAAAATATTTTTGAATTGAATGTTTTCTCTGTATTAGTAACACATCATCTCAGATGAAAGAATGAAAATTAGTCTCCCCTTTCCTAAGCCCACACTGGTTTCACTTTTCTAAAACTTGAAGTCTGAAGACAGTGATGACCAGCTGAGAACACACTCATTCTGTCCTCAACTACAAGCCACTTAGTGAGCTACTTCGAGAACACCAAGTTAGGACACACTTATTCATGTGATAGGCTAGGGTACCATAAGATAGCAGCATCTGTCTTCTCTGATAGAGGAGGGGGGTCTCTTCAGCCCTGTATTTTAGGCAGAATAGGGTGAGACCTTGTCATATGTCTCTTCTAGGCTTCACTTTGTTCGAATTTCAGTCTCCCAAAATCTCTGTGGTTTTGTCCATTTTTCTGGGATGGATAATTAGCCTTCTAACAATAACAAACCCATGACAGAAACCGTGAGCCTGCTTAGGGGAGACAAAAGCATCTCAAGCCCAGCCAGGAAGGGAAGAGCAAATCTCAAGGTTTCTTTCCAGATTTTTCATCCCATCCTGTGGCCTCCTGCTGCTACTTCCAGCTTTATCCTCTCTGCCTTCCCCTCAAGAGGTTCAGTTTCTTTCATCTTGCATTTATGGATCTTGCAATGCCCTGTCACAACATGAGCTCCCAGCAGCAATAAGAAACATGCTGATTTAGGCTGAGTGTGGATGAAAGCTTGCTCTTTTTATTACTCTTTCCAAATCCTATTGAAGAGAAGGAGTAAGAATTTTCAGAGAGAGTTGAGAGTTCCTGGTTCTTCCCCAAATCCATCTGGTTTTAGGCATGTACTACAGATCAGTTCAAGTGTATTTTTAGGAGGTGTTCCATGACCATAAGTGTTGTAATATAACTGGGAGCAATGTTGATATCCTTGACCAGACCTTATGATCAGATATCAGAGAATTGTACTCAATTCCCTTGCAGCTATGGGGTCTCTGCTTTTCCTATCACTCTTCAGTCTTTCAGGTTCTTAGTCCAATAAATACAAAGACATACTGAGATAAACTGAAAAATATTTATGCTGGATGGGAAGAGTGGCTGCAAATATCACCCCAGAGCCCATGTCCTTCTGTTTGAGCTCACATGGAACAAAAACTCCTACACTGCTACTCAGAGGAGGTATAGAAATCCCTCTTCTTCACTTATCTGTACTGAAGGGTTGTTACCTTGCAAAGGAAACATGCTTGAGCTTTTGGCACATAATGTCCATTGAGCTGGGCTCATAGTCCAGCAATCCTTAAATTTAGGGTTGCAAAAGGCTTCAAGTGTTTCGTGTCTGTGGGATGGTGCATATTTAGAACTGGTGCTTCTGTGAGTGCTTCATACAAGAAAGGGGCAGGGATGGATTGCAATGTTCCTCCAAGCAATATTGATCTAGGATGTGCAGGAAAGCTGCTTGGCTAAGGGATTTAAAAATGTAGCAGCCTGCACAGACACAAACAAAATAACAGAAGGTGTCAGTGATGAGCTGCTAACAGGAGTGGAGAAAACTCAGTTCTCCTAACTGAGGGGAGCTGGGCTGAACATGGGGAACATTGTCATTTTTTCAGTGCACAAATCAGGTGAAAAGCACAACATCTGGAAACACATTAATAGAAACAATTATGATAATGAATTGGTGTGAGAAAAAAATGTCATTATGATAATTTCAAAGCATTAGTAGTGAGCTTTGTTTTATTTATTTTGCTAAAAAATTATCTGCAAATAGAGCTTTGATGGAATTAAAAATATAACTTCATATTATGAAAATGTTCAGGAACATCAAAATAGGTAATTTCAACAATTTTTTAATTTTTTTTTTTAACTGAATGTGCTTTTCATCCAGATGGACTCGTTCCTCTTAAAATTTTGTTTCCAAAGAAAGCAGCAATTCTTTTGAAAGGAAAAAATGTTTGGTTAATAGAATTTCCAGCTGTCTTTAAAACATAAAAAAAGCTTCAGGAGATGAGCATCACAGCAGTGTTGTTAGAGGTGAAATGCAAGACTAGAGGTAATGTGGATAAAAGGGTTATCCTGTCTGCTCTGTCGCAACTACTTATGCTGAGTCTCCTGAGAAGTGCTGTGAACTAATCTTTAGAAAAATGTTGAAATGTCAGTAAAACCACACAGTACTGACATTCTGAGTTCCCAGGCTTCAGCTCTGGATCTCTAGGCTTCATGGGACACATGCTCATTTCCATCACACCACTTCTGAATTCATCACAGTTGCACCTTGAGTAATTTGGCATGAAGAGTTAAGCCTCTAAAGAACAAGCTATACAATAGGCCTATTTACTCCCTGCCTACTCCAAAAGCTGCTGAACTAATGAGAGGTTTTCTGTTGACTTGGATGGGCTTTGGAGCTGGCCCATAGAGAGATGGCATATTTACACAAATGGTGCTTTCAAGAAGACTGAGAGGAGAAAAATTTGTTAGGAGTATGCAAGACAGGAGGTGATTTCAATGGGCATGTGAGTTATGAGGCATCAATAGAGAGGTCTTGCTGATTTATAAATTGTAAGTCTATGTATTTTGCTGTGGGGACCCTGTCTTCTGCTGCCTATTAACTCATATCATTCGATTTGCAAATAGGCAGGCAGACATGTGAGTTATTTTGGGCATGTTGCTATCTAATTTGCATAGTAAATAGAGCCTGAGATGTGCATGAAAAATTCCCTGGACTGTATGCAAGTTTTAAGAAATTTTCATTCTGCCTTGAGACATACAGGTGGCTGTCATTTCAAGGAACGGATGAGATTTACAGCATTCATTTTAGAGATGTTTGCTCAGAAAATAATATCCTAAGGTTGCTTTGGAGCTTGCAAATCACTTCTTCAGCTTGACGAATTTATGACACAAAATGTATGCAAGTTCAGTGGAAATTTGAGTAAGAATGTCATGTCCAGCACTGTAGAAATTTTATTCCTCTTTTTACAGAGGCTGCACAGCCCTGTACTTGCAAAGAATCTTTTCCTTCGTGTCCCAGACCATAAGACCAAAAGAGCTTTACTCTTTTTAGATGACCATCCCATGCCAATAAATGCAATCTGGAGGGAAGGACATACATTTGTGGAGGTACTGTACTTTTCGTGAGGACATTTGAAGAGGTCTCCATGCAGGCTCAGCTTAATTCACTTAATTAGTGTCTCCTTACCTCTGTGTTAAGACCCCCTTATTACCTTCTGACTATCTCATTCCTTTGCCATGCTTGGGGTTGAACAAAAGGTCTCACATTTCCAGAGTGTAGACCACATCCTAAGGGAGAGGAACCACCCTTTGATGTACTCTGAGCTGGAGTCTCTTCTCCCTTGTTCTCAATCAACTACTGTCCCTGTGGCAACCCATACAGCTACTCAACTAGAACTGAAACACTGGGAAAATATTTCTTCTTTTGGTATTTTAAAGCAAAATTACCCACCTGAAAACAAGCAGAACAACCCAATTTTTTTAGAACAAATTATCCTTATCATAGACATGGTTCTGGTAACCTGTGTTACTTATGCTGATGTATGGTAACCTGTGGATGGCAGAACTTCTGGTCCTTAGCTACAGTGAAGCCAATGCTGTTCCTAGAGCCAAGATGGCTGTGGTAATAATCTGTGTGGTTCCTTGTAAATGGATCTAGCTTACATATCAGAGAGAAAGCACAAGCAAGATGTAATGCAGATAAAAAGACTACAGGGCAAAAATGATTGCAGAACTTGTCAAAAGATGAAATAAATTTCAGGCCTCTTGTGTCCTTTTCCAAACCTCTAACCGAGTTTATTCTCTTCATTCTTCAGCTGTGAAATGAGGCCCATACTGACTCCTTTTAGTGATTCTACCACTTAGCAAAGTATCTCACTGCCAGCAAATTTTTAAGATTGCCTAAATTTTCCTTTGCTCAGCTTGGTTTTAATAAGCTTCTCTGTCAATTCCCTCTCCAACAGTTAGGTCTGGACTTTTCCATTTTTCTAATCTTTTCTTACAGGTGCTTAGAATAATACTACTCCTTTGAACATTTTTTCCCATTTAGCTATATGTACCACCCAGAAATATTATCTAAACAGAGTGTGAGAATGTGGGACATTTGATCAGAATTCTTAGCTGTTCCAGACATATGCATGTACACAAGTGGTCCAAACCAACCTGTGTTTCACTATTCCCTCCTGATTTTACCTCTTCATGGACTGGGAAGATCAGGCTGAAATTTGGGCATAATCTCTCACGTAGAATCTGCCTCTGTGTTGAACCTCCTACTTGAGTAAGCAGTCCAGCTCAGATACAGCAGAATTTCTCAGCTATGGGATGGACCTCAAGAGTAAGTACCAGAGGTCTTTAAGGCAGGATTATAGAAGAAGCCATTCTGTTGGCAACAAGGAAACACGATCCTTTTCAGGGAGGAGAAAGGGATTCAAGTTATGGAACTAATTTGGAAGGGGAGCTGCAAAGGATAGGATAGTATTTAGCAGAGTTAATATTTTTCACATAAGCCTCTACATCTCTGACTCTGGTGAATTCTCAGCAACAGACTCTCAACAACTCTCAGAAAATTCATCTCTTTCATCACCCTGTTCGTCACTCCCATTTTCCTTTTCTACTGACATGATTCAAGTAAACAGCAGCATCTGAAGCGTGTGGGGAGAAATTACAGCATCCATCTTTAAACTGACCTGATTTTCCTTTTTAGAAACTTCTATGCCCTACCCAGGCTTCGGAGGTTCTCTGCTGGATAATGTAAAATGACACTTACTGAGCTATTTATATCACTGCAAAGTGAGTACATGATGGGATAATTAGCAATACTGTATCTGCTGGAGTGAGCAATAGCACTGTAACGCATTTTTGTGTTAAGCAACACAAACAGCAATGCCTGCAGGTTAAACAGTACCTGTGCAGCTGATAGGCCTCCTGTACTGTCATTTCCAGGAGGCAGTATCTCCTGACTTCATTCATGCATGAGGCAGAGTTGTAATGCTGGTTTTATTACCTCTTGCAGTACTTGCAGTACTTGAAGGTAAATGATTTTTGCAAGAAAACTTGCTTTGGGCAGGTATGGGTACTTAAGACACTTTGTGAATGAGTAACATTCGCTTGATTTGTAGATCTGTTGGCTACACCGTGACCCTTGGATGAAAAACTCCAAGTGCCTGGGCAGTCAGTCGCACACTGTTGCTTGTGGATGGAGTCCAATATCTTGTGTTGCGTTTTGGTTTACATATTACTTCAGAAAACACAGCCAGCCTTGACCTGAAGCCCTAAAAGTGTGACTGTGATCCATTTAGCCCACATTTAGTCAGAAAGATTCCAGTTTTGCTGATGAGAGCCTTCGTTTCTTTTATGTATAGCACAGCCACAGTGAACAAGATCCTGTTTTGCTCTGATTCAGTGAATTTCAATGGTTAATCACACTCATTAAAAGATGTTTAATATGGATTTGCTCAATTTTAATTTCCATAAATTGTCTGTTATGCCTTTCTCTGCAAGATTAAAGGACCATTATGTATATGCTATTTTCTCCCCAGGAAGGTTACTAATGCACTAATCATGGCTCTGTCAAGTATTCTTTGAGATAAGATCAAATTTGTTCCCCATAAATATTTTTCTCTATCCCTTGAGCTATGTTTGTGTCTCCTCCCTGTACACCCTGTAGTTTTTCAACATCCTCTTTAAAATGTCAACACCAGAACTGGACATGCCATTCCAGCATGTAGGAAACGTGCCTGCATTAGATGAGCAGTGGCAGACGGGGAATTAAAATCATGGCAGTGCTTGCCTGCTGATGCATCCAAGGAATGAGTCTGTTCACCCATTACATTTCCCCAGCAAAGATTGTTGAGTTTTTCTTATGAACTACAAATACAACTCATTTGTTACTAAGGTTCAGTTCCTCACCTCTCACCTTTAGATCAGTAATATTGCATTTCACTTAGCTAAAAGGTACTTTATTGGGTTGGACCAAACTTTCAAAGCAAAATCTGTAATTGCCCTTATTAAATTTTATTTATCATGTCATCCTACCTGATGAGGAGCAGTTCCATATTTACCTCCAGCTCACCTATGGACTTGTAACTCTACAGCTCAGGCTTGTAATTCTCCGGTTCTAATGCAGAGCTGTTTCAGGTTTCATGAAAAGACAAGGGAAGTCCTGTTTAACTTTGATAAAGAAGAGCATTATGATTGTGAAAGGAAACCAGAGAGTGAAACATTCTGGTAATGTTCCCATGCTGTCAGCTAGTGTGAAATATGCCACCTCCATGACTAGAATATATCCTGTCTCCAGTTTGCAGCTGTTTTGTGTTAGCAGAGATTCCTCCCACAAATTTATCTGGATTCCATAAGCAAGTCCATCCAAGATAAGACAAACTTTGGTCTCAAATCAGTTAGGTATCCATCAGGTCTTTGCCTTGCAAATTATCCTAGTTCAGTCCAATGAATTCTGACACCACAGTTCATTATCTGGGGAAGAGAACAAACAGCTTTTCACAAAATGGAAGCCAAACATCTATTTTTTTAATATCAAGGCTACACATGAAGACAGTTCTGAAAACCCTCTAGTGGTCTATAATAACATGAAGATTAAAATGCTGTCTGAAGCCATAGATTGCAGAGTGTTATCTTCTTGAATAAAGCTGCTGCCACAAAAACAGTCTTGCTGGCTGTATTATGCAAAGAATAGGTGTCAAGCTTTAAAAGAGTCATTTAACACAATTTGAGAACAAAAAGAAATATATCTAAAGAATATAACTTTCTAGCTAATTTACTCTCATGCTATTTGAAAGTGCTGCTGTATTTTGTCATACAGGACAGGTCACATTACTGTATCTGTCTTAAGTAGCCACTCAGAAGGCTGGCAGGGCTTCCAAGTGGCATGTGGAACACTGAGGAAGTAATTGGAAGTGCCTGTTGGTCATCAGTTTTAATGCAAAGACTACCACGGTTGTGCTCAGAAACCACCAGGAACAGGTTCAGAACAAAGAAAAGGAAGTATAGCTTTATTGAACATGCTGTTGAGCTGCATAGGTACTTGCTTCTGCTTGTCTGAAAAAAGAAAACTAATTATGTGAATTCAAAATATTACCCTATAACGCAGGAAAAATCCTTACAATCTGAGAGCACAGTGACCTTCCTCTGATACAGGAAATCCCTAAGTTGTAAATATTAGTAGGATATTCTAGAGAAATTGCACTGTAAGATTCCTCTGTTCTTAAATGTATTTGCAATCAGCAAAAAATTAGAGACAAGGTGCTAGGCTGCATGGGCCTCTTTTCTGAACCAGTAAAGCTTTTTCATGTTATTCTTAGCTTGTTATAGAGCAACACATTCCCTATGATACCAGTCAGCCTCTATCTGCCCCTGCAGTTTGTGGGGATGTCAGTATGAGGAAGGTGAGAGAGGTTTGTTGTCCTGCATCAACTAGAGACAAATAAGCAAATAAGGCCTGGATGCAGCCAAAGGGTTGATAGCAGGGTGGCAACCAGAGGGCAGGGCATGTGTACTTGTCCCTGCAACATACCAGAGCATGGGAGCTGTGCCAGCCATAGCTTGTGCCTCAGTGGGAACAGTGCAACGTGGAGATCTGGCTGAGAAGCTCACAACACAGTGGCTGAGGTGTGCAGGGAGAGAGGAGAAAGGTGGAAGAAATTCCACCCCCTCTGTAAGTAAGTATCCTGCCCTTCCAGAAAGTCAGCCCTATGGAGAAAAGCCATATAGAATTATACAGAAATATGGACCTGCTCTTCTACTCTAGTGTCTAATTTCTCTTCTTCAAGAAGAGCTATTTTTAGGCACTCTTCACTAAATATCACTGCAGTTTTTCCACCTTCAAACTTTTCTCCCTGCTTGATCTTAGTCTGTAAATGCACTATGAAACCCAAACAAAACCCACTCTATTTTGCACCCCTCTAGCCCTATCAGAGGACTGCCTCTAAAAACTTCCTTATAAAAGCTTCTCCCCAGCTGTGGCTATTAACTAAATATAAGGGAATTAGCTTCTTAGCCTAGGTTGCACAGAAAGTTAACTACACCTGGCTGCTGTGTTAGATTGCCAAGCCTGGTAGGATTCATGCTTCTTGGATAATAGCAGTATTTTGGGGAATGAAAACCAGGTGTGCAGAGATTGAGTCACTGTCAAGAAGGAAGGTATGCTGGGAGATTATAGTCATTGGTAGAAAACTTTGGGTCATCGAAGCCTAATATAGCTTTAGTAGAATAAGTGTTTGGGATGAAATAAGTTTGAAGTACTTAAAAGTAAAGTACTATTGTCAGTCTTACTAGCAGTGCATAAATACAGTCTTAGTTATTGAGCTTACAACAAGCTTTCTGGGATACCTCAAATGCAGAGTTCTACCTCTCAAAGGCATCTCTGTTCAGTTTTCTGTTCGGTCTAAAGGATCCAACTGCATCTCTCTTTCTTACTGTGGAGCACTTACTGATAGGAATTCTGCTACTGAAGATAGGGTTCAACCCTGACTCAAAAACTTTAAGGGTCTTGTAGTGGATTCTGTTCTCAGTTATCTCTGTGGAAATTGAGCAGCTTTATCAAAACCAGCTGATAGTATAAGAGCAGAGCAGTGGGAAGCATAAGTGCTATGTAACTTTGTCTTCTAAATAACCTCACTTGTACTGCTACTAAATCACAGTATTTCTTTTCAAAGAGTATCTGAAATCACTTCCCTGAAGAACCAAAGAAACATCAGAATTATTTGTCTGGGTTTTTTGGTTTTTGGTTTTGTTTGTTTGTTTTGTTTTTTTGCTTGGGTTTGGGTTTTTTCCTTTATTTTTCCTCAGTCCTGCACTTAACAACAAAATTGGTAAAAGTATTAAAAATAAATTAAACTTATTTTGAGAACATTGAACCTTCACTTGCAGCTCGCAGATTGAGGAGGTGGGAGAAGAAACTTGCTCTTCCTCTTATTTTATACTTTAAATTTAAGTGTCATATCTTTATTTTGCAAAGTACTTGGGTTATGGATGCTGGTAGAACAAATTTTGTTTTCTATTTCTAATCTTCTTGTCTGTGACTAACTCCAAATTTTACCCTCCTTATCTGTCTATAATAATTTCTGGCTGCCATATGAACAGGATTACCCATTCTAAGCATTATAGATCCAGCAGATCTCTAGGAATTCTGAATCAGTGAACTACATTGTAAATGGCCTTTAAACATTAATAAACAGCATATATTCTGTTGGGTCTTCAATATATATTTTCTAAAAATCAATTACTTCCCAGGAATTTTGATCCAAAGTAACTGTCCTTAGGAAATCTATATTTTTTCTTGTCTGTTTCAATATCTTGTCATTACTTTAAGCTGTTGCAGTTCACAGAAAACATGAGCAAAACTCTATATCTTTTTAAGGGAGACTCTCCATCTTGCACCCAATGCAAGATCTTATATGAGAGGTGAAAGTAAATAAAAAGTTATTTTTTTAGTCATCTACTATATTGTATGCCTGTGAGGCAGAACTTTCAAACTTTTCCCCTTGATCTGAATATTCCAGTGAGGCAACTAAATTTAGATAGGCCTATAGTAGTAAAACATAGTCAGTAAGACTTCCTTTCTAAATAATCAGAAAAAAATTATTTAAAGCACCTTCCATCTTTGAAAGCATTTTCCCCTTCATAAACCTTGAAGTGCTACAGCAAAGCTGGAGCTGTCTGCATACAGAAGCCTGCCTGTCACTTTTGTAAAACTCAAATTTCATATATCAAGGGCTTGTGTGAAAATTGCTTTGAGTGTTAATTGCCCAAATGATTCAGCTTTATAAGAGCCTCTCTTATGTACTCAAGTATGTCTCATAGCATGCTGAGTGCCAGGCTCCAATAGAGAGCCAGCTGTGCTCTGCTCCCAGATGTTTGAAGAAGATAATTCTTGCCCATCACTGCAGTCTCCCTCCCCAAATTCTGAGAAATCTGTTTCATGAAGTCATTAATGCACAATAGCATTTTTTTTTTCTTTTCTGTTAAGAAAGTCCTCTTTCTAGGATGTGTGCAAGTTTGCCTTGGCTTATAATTACAGTAGCACATTGTCAGATTAACTGTGCTGAAGAGATAAAACAAAAGCCACTAGTTCTGCAAAATTAAGGCTCTGTCAAAATACTTCAGAAAGGATCAGATCCCTCTGCTTGCAAAGATGCTGTTTGTTTGCTGTGTTTGAAGTAATTTTAATTCTTCAATTTACCTATTGCAGCATGAATTGCTGTTGGAAAACTAACACAAAATATACCTAGTCCTAAGTTTTGTATTCAAGCCTTGTCATAACTATTCTTCATCTGGATCTCAATTTTCTAGATGTTCATGTATCAGATCCTTGACCAATTTACACTGCTGAGGTTTTTTTAAAGTCAAAATAGCTACATTGAAGTCAGCAGAGTTGTGCTGATTTATTCCAGCTGCTTGTGGGCTGAGATGAAACCGTGGATCTAAACAAGACAACAGCTTTTTACAGGGAGATCCTCCCTGGACTTTGCAGGTGTGTAGGTGCAGAGAATTTCAAGAGGTTTTTTGTGCTCTGTGCGATGAAATATTTGTGAAACTCACAGCTTGATCTTCATAGTGAGTAACTACCATCAGTTCCTGGTGCTATCTGACTCAGCTGTCAGAAGAGATTTCTCTCAGACTATCTTGTAACTGAGTTTGAACAACCAGAGATAGGTTCTGGATTAATTCAGCCTGTCTTTGTGGCCAGCCTGCTCTTGAATCACAAGTATGTGGCTGTATTTACACAGCACAGGTGCTAGGCCGTATGAGTTCACTTTCTATGGTTCCCAAGGTATCATGGTAGAGTTCATCTTCCCACCTCCACGTGTTTGTGTGTTCACCCACTAACACAGCACCTTGAGCCCACAGCTTGCTCTGCTTTTGCAGCATCTGATCCGGTGCTGTTGTGAGTTATGGACTCAGCCCAGCATCTGTAGCCTTTCAGCTGTCGTTAAGATTATTGCAAAGTCCATTTTTACTGGTTCATTCAGAGGTCATAAGACTCCCTGGAAAGATTTTCTATGCAGCTGATGGCCCTCACAAGCTGTCAGCAGATGTTGATGTGAAGTTACTGAGGCTGCATGCAGATCTGGGAGGCAGTGGAGCTCCTTGTGGTAGTGGTAGGATGAAGCAGCTGCTCTGAGACAGAGCTGCAGCCACAAAAAGCTGTCAAAGGTTGGGGTGACTCCAGACAGTTTTCATGTCGATTTATTTGCTTCTATCTCAATCGAATGTCCCATCCAAAATTAGGACATACACACTTGGGGATACAAATCATTCCCTGGTCTTGTTCCCACTGTTTAATAGGGACATCAATGGAAAGCTTAACTTTCTCCAAAGGGGCTAAGCAAAGGATGTTAGGAAATGTGATTTGCATCACAAACTTGTCCTGTTAGCTGTAATATGAAATTCTGTGGTTTGTGAGGTTGTTTCAGTGAGGTGCTGTGCAGACAGCTTATGTTGTTCAGAGTAAACATGTGAGGTGTATGGCTGTTTCACTCACAAACTGCAAGAACCTAGGAAACACAGGCAGAAACACACAGGCAGAGAATAGATGCCATCTCCTAAGGTAGGGAAGTCTTTTTATTTCTCTTGGGGTTTTTGTTTGTTTGTTTGTGGGTTTTTTGTTTGTTTTGTTGGTAATTTTGTTAGGGTTTTTTTTTTTTTTTTCTTTTATATTCATGTACTACTTATAGGTAGAAATGTCATGTCCTGTCATGTTGAGACAGGACAAGAGTTAATGGTTTATACTGGAAAAAGGTACATTTAGGTTAGACATAAGGATGAAATTTTTTTGTGTGAGGAGGGTGAGACACTGGCACAGGTTGCCCAGAGAAGCTATGGATGCCTTATCCCTAGAAGTGCTCAAGGCCAGGTTAGATGGAGCTATGAGTAACCTGGTCTAGTGGGAGGTGTCCCTGCCCATGAAAGGGGGTTGGAAGGTGTACCTACCAACTCAAACCAGTCTATGGTTCTGTGATTCTATGATTCTGTGAAATACTATTTGGATTAGACTAGTTTAGCAGCCACAGCTGTCACTGACATGACAGTGGAATGGGCATATAAACTTTCTGTGTCCCAAAAGACAAGTATACTTTTCTGGAGAAGAAGGCCATGTATCTTTAGAGGGATTATATAATTTTATTTTACTCCTATCAGGAATTCCACCAGCTATGCTATACCGGTGTCAAAAAAAAGAACAACCCCCCCACCTTAATAAAGTACAGCTGAAAATCTAGGCAAACTATGAATCACAAAAATCCCAATTTGCTTGCAAGTCAGTAGGTCTTATGGCCCCAAGTGTTTACTGTCTGATACCTTTAGCAAGTTGTGCACCCTGGCAAAGGGCCCTAGCTCCTGAGCTCTGCAATGCTGATAATGCATGTCAACTTCTTTTAACTAATACTGAATTTTTCATATGGGAAATATTTTTAATAGCAGTGCTGTCTCCCTATTACTCCATACATCACTAGAAAAATAAGCCAGCTCTTAATCGTTTCACTGCTAATTTGCTGCAATTTCAAATACTCGTTCTTTTCTTCTTCTTCTCAAGAAATGCCAATTTTTATTCTGATTGTCTTTGCTAAGAAGATAAACTGTAATGGGCCACTGTAACTGCTCTTCTGGGAAAGTAATTTTTCTGTTCTTTAACTCATAGAAGGTTTTGGTGCCCCTAGATTGTCCATAATGTATTGTAGAGCTGAAGCGACCCTCCTAAAAATATTTTCTATGCCAATCATAGAAATATAATCATAATCATGATAATCATAATAAAATAGTCATGCCAACTGGTTGTTGAGGCAGAGAGAACCAAAATTTGTACTTTATCAAAAAGCAACGCTCCCTGAGTATATAGCATGATCTAGTGGACAGAAGCATGCAGGCAAGTCACTTGTATTTTCATAAGCTGTCCCACTGCATGCTTATCCCAATATTCCTCTTGTGCATGAAGTGCTCCTGATCAACTGAGGATGTGAGAGGGGCACCAGCCTCAGGTGGAAGCCATTAGGTGTTTAGTTAAATCTGGAAAAGCTGCTGATTTCAGGTGTAAGAGTCACCGTATTAGCTCTCTATGTGACTGATAGCTCTTATGCTACCAGCATGTATAACTGAGTAAGTCTTCACTATGGTAAAAGACAATAGAGCAGTAAACTTGTTATTGTTAGGAATCACCATGCTTTACCTGAGATACAGGAGATTTTTGGTTTACTTGCTGAATCCAGAGGATTTTCTGTTTTTCTTCAGAACCATCTTTAGTTGAGAAAGCCAAAGTCAGCTCTGATAATGCCAGTTAATATGAAACAAACATCCCACAACCCTAATATTGGCAACAGAATGTACTGTGACCCAGCTGCATCCTGATGCAGCCTTACACTGATAGATGATGCTGTAATTTTCTCAGGCTTTCTGGAAGAATATTGTCTGAGGGTTTAGAGAATACTGGCTGAGAGTAAAGACTGAAGAAATACACTCTTAAAATTGCACTCATAGCTTCAAGCTGGAGAAGACAGTGGTGGAAAATGTTGGAAGATTGTTACCAAATAAAAAACAAAGATATTTTCTTGCAGGTATTCTGCATAGTTGCTACAGAGATTTTGATGTAAAATATATGATTCTAAGAAAATACGTAGCATTTTCTCAGGGGTTTAATTTGCCATAATAATACCAATAAAGCAGAACAGAGCCCTTGGAAGGTGGGAACTCCTACCTGGAAGAAGAGCTAGGAAATGAATAATTATATATATTTTCCTTACTCTGCCTTAACCCAATGTATGCAGAGAGAGAGGGCAAGACACTGTACCTGAAAAATTATTATTAGATAAAACGACACAAACACATTCCACAAATATTATGGCAGTAGGAAGACAAACATAAAATACTACTTTGCCTTTGTGCAATGTTACAAATTTTACTAAACAGCACAGAACTGTTGGAAAATATATAGTTTATAGTTTTAGTGAAAATTATCTCCTATTCATCTGTTTGATTTTTCACCATGCTTATTATTTATTTATTCTTTATTGCAGAAAGGGGACATTTATGAGAAGAGGCAAGTATATTTCAGAAACATAGAACTTTGGCCAAGAAACTGTTTTATAGAAAAGGTGTTGTTTAGTAATGCTTTCTTTTAAATCTTCAGTGTCCCCTGCCTTGGATAGGGAGGCTGACCTCTTTGGGAATGTCACCTTCATTTATGACTAAAGCATTAACTTTCTTATTGAGATGCCACTGTTTTTTGGGGGTTGACAAAGAAGTTTTGTCAAGTTATAAGGTTTTCCATACAGAAAAAAAACAAACCCACAACCAAACCACCAACTATCCTCTCCCTTGCCTGAAGACTGGATCAATGAAAAGGTCATTCAGGACCTAATAAGATACTTCCTGAGCCTGCAACAGGTGAGGACAAAAGCTGGGGCAAAATGAAAAAATTGGGACAGGTTTTCAAAATCCATGTAGCTTACAGCACTGGGTGGGACAGTGAATAAGCTACTTAGTAGGTCAGATAAGGTTTAAAGCAATTTGATCCTGAACTATTTGCTTCTCTCCTTGGGTCTGTAATTCATTTTTCCTTGCAGTCAGTGAAGCTGCAGAGATGAGAGATCTGGTAAAACTTAAACACAGCTGCCGGATGTTTTTTGGGGAGAACAAGGGGAGGGAAGTATGGAATGCAAAGACAAAGAAAAATAGTTCTTTGGGGGCTAGGCAGAAGTCTGTATGACTAATTCTTGTGGTTTAACTTTTGGCATGTGTTTAGTACGGTGCTGTTCAGAGGAATCAGTTTATTCCTGATCCTGCACCATGCCTTTCATTTTTTATTCTTTCTTACATCCTGGTGTCAGAAGCATCATTCATAGCATGCAAGAAGAAAGACTGAGAGAGTCCTGAGCTCCCTTATGGAACAATGGTCTTTATCCCTTTACCAGAAAACTGAGAGATGTAATAATCTCTCTGATTCTTCCACTTCTGTTCTGGTATGTAAGTTGTTCTGCTGCTGAGCAGAAGGGAATAGAGATATTTCAGCTCTATACAAGAATTTCTAAGAACAAGGCTGTATTTATGCATAACATACAGGAATATTAGAAAAGGTATGGAGAGCCCTGAGGGTCACACATGTATTTGTGAAACAAAAATTTATGAATGGAGAGGAAAGCAGAAATTGACAGTAAAGAATGGCAGAAAGTGTAATTTAATCGAAATGCAATATAAAATCTTATTTGAGTTAAATATTACTCACAGTGGGCTTTATTAAAATGCTATTGATCACTCCATTAGGTGTTACAAAGAATAAAGATTATTGTTTCTAGTAACTAGGAATGTGGCGTTGAGTTGCATTTTATCAGCATATCCATATGCCACACTAAGAGGGGCTTTCAAGTGTTACCAATCCTGCTGGGAGATTAAATACTTTCTTTCCAAGATATTGGAAACTGAGTAAAGACTCAGATCTTTATGGTCATTAGCCAAACATCAGAAATTAGGAATACTCTCTATGTGCAGCCTTAGCAAGTGTGGCTGCAAAAGGTATAGGTGTTACACCTTTTTTTTTTTTTTTTTTTTTTTAAGGCTGAAATAGAAATGTTAATAAAAATCTTTGCTGAGGAAAGATTCTTTGCTACAAGGTCTGGACCTTTTTATTTATCAGTGTAGTCAAAATATCCTGTATTGAGGATTTAGGTCCAGCACCAACAATACAAGAAGTATGAAGTGAATCATTGCTATGCAAAGGCTCATATTGCTGAAAGCTCTCATTTTCACATACTTCCCTTTTGTTGTTGTTGTTGTTTTTTTGTTTTTTTGTTTTTTTTTGTTTTGGGGGGGTTTTTTGTATATTTTTTTTTCTTCCCCCTTCCTCATCCTCCTTTGTTCCTGCTATAAGCTTGTCAACTACTGGTCATTCAAAAAGGATGAATTTTGTCCTAATAGACTTCCGACTATTTCTTGGTAAACAGCCAGTGCCCAGTCTCCATGGAATTATGTGCCATGGAATGCTACTGCTAACAATAGAAACCATCACAGATTTGGGCTGCTGAAGCACCTCCAATAGCAGTGAAACTCGTTGCCTGACATGGTCTGAAGTCAAGGTCAGCAGTCTTACCCCTCTGCTTGTCATCCCAGTAAGAACATAGATAATGAACAATTTGGCTATTGCTGGCCTCCTAACAGTCATACTCATTAAGTCCTATGGCACAGGAAAGGCCCATTGGAAGAGCTGCTCTTAGCACAACTTCTCCATTATGCATATTATAACTTAAATGATCCACTGTCCTTCTGGTACCCTCCAGGTTTCCATCTTTTTGATGCATCATTTTGACCCAATATATCACAGTTGCTTTTTCTTTTTTTCCATTGACAGCAATGATCTTTGAAAAAGGAGGTGGCAGAGGGAAGATTTCAATACATATCACACTAGGTATAGCCTCAGATTATTCTTTAACTAGGGATGTATACAGATATAAAAGAAACTGTATGGAAAGCATGAATAACAAAGCAGAAGTAACCACATTTAGTAGCAGCTGGGTGGAAGGCAGGCCATCCATCAGTAAATACCCATTAGATGTTTATAAGCCTGCCTAGAACTTTTATGAATACCATGTGTTAAATAATAAAGGAGTATACAGGTCAACACTAGTATCAACAGGGTCCCTTCAGAAGGAATTGCTGTTTCATTTCTTATTTGAACTTTGACTCCTTCCTAGATCTATCAAAAGATTCTCTTGGTTTTTTAATGCAAATGCCAGCAGTGTATCTTTTAGGGTTTGCATGCTCTATTAAGAAAAATTATGCCATACTATTCCTTTTGATCTGTTTCCTTGTGAGAACAAAATATGAGAACACTCTTTTAAATGCTGAAAATGACAACTTTAATTATAAAGTTATTTGTTTTTTCATATTTTAGCTGCTATTTTTTTCTTTTTTTTTCTTTTCTTTTTTTTTTTTTTTCATTCAAAATATAGTAGATTTACACCAGCAGTGTATTAATAGCTTTGGTAAATACAAACATTGTAGTCAGCTTTAACATATAATCAGCAGTAAACTGTGAATGCTCTGCACTCTCTCTCCTTGTCATGGCAATACTGGTGTTAAAATAGACTTCAGTACAACCTGTCAGATACTTTCCCTCATACATATGGTTTGAAACAATAGAAAAATAAAGATATGAGGCTATGCTAAAACACCATCACATAGTTCTACTTTGGTGTGTTTCTTTTTTGACATGGATGGGATACCAATTTTTTGAAGGAAGGACAAATGCAGTCAATGAAATTCTTGTCCATTGAATGCAGTGGGATTTTATCCCACCACACGGGAAACCATTTTGTAGAATGAGAAATTCTTATTTCGTCACTGCCAACTTGTATCTTCTTGAAGTAGAGAAGAGCATCTCCTTCTACAAACATTTCATCTTTCTGTAATATAGCTGAATTTTTTAATCACCGTATATGTTTTTTCTTTCATATCATTAGTTTCCTTTGTTAACTACCTGACTTTCCAGACATTGGGAGTTCTTCAGTTTTTGGTCTTATCTGAATTGCTGCTGTGAAGTTTCTGCATTTTCTAAACCCACAAAGCTTTCTTAACTGAAGAACTGAGAGACTTTAGAAAATGCAATAAGCAGCTCTTAACGCATTTAACGTGAGTACTCTTTTAGTGTGTGTTTACCAGTGGTTTTTGATTGGACTGGCACATGCAAGGAATTCAAACGACTCATGTAATTCAAAGAAATTTGTTGTCAGCAGTTACCTTCAGTAAATACACTTTGATTTCTCCAAATGGCAATATCTATTTTGTTTGATGAAAAACTACTCTCCATCTCTACTGGCATCTAATTACCGTCTCCCCCTCTGTATCTTTTTACTGATTTACATCATGTCTCAGCATTTCCTCTATTCTGTGAGGAGTCCTTGCAGCCTGTTGTTGATGGTGCTATCCTACTTATCCTGCAGCCATAAATGTTTCAGCACCTTGTCTGCATTCCTTGCTGAAAGGAACCAGTCTTTTTTATTTTTCTATTCTGGTGTCCCCTCAAAGATCCCTAGATTTGATTAAAGATAAAAATCAATGCCCATGTTCTGAGGGATCCTATGATGCTACTGTAAATAGTCCCCCAAAGGGATTTGGTCCTGTTGTTCCAAAACGAAAACAACCCCAAAGTATATATAGTTATTTTGGCTGTCAGCTGATCAAATACTCCTAAAGACTGCATTAATGTGAAATGGCATGTTCAGCCTCAGGAAAACATGAAATTGTAGAGGCCAAGCCTCAGAAAAAAATGCATACTGGGTCTAGTAATGGGTGGCCAGATACACATTTAGGACTGACTGGTTTTGGACAGAATCACTCTCCTGAGCTAGAGCGCTGCTGCAGGGGCTGACACTGGTAAACAGTAATTTTCTGTGCAGCGGAGAACTGTACATGTGTCCTCCAAAAATCAGAAGAAATGTTTTTGCAGATGTTAAGGCAGAATGGTAGAATACTGAATCTTTGAAGCTTGTTTTCAATGCTTGACAAGAAGAAATGGTTCAAGAGGAGATGAATTTCCTTCTAAAAACAGTGATTACTTATTTCTTTTTCAGGGAGAGAATTTGGAAGCCCCATGAACCCACACTTGAAGCTCACCAATGCAGTCAGAAATATTATTGCTAACATGTGTCATTTCCATATATTCTTAAAAAATACTTCATGTTCCTACAAGATCAAGTTTATCCTCTCTCTTCAAACTGAAGAAAATATTGGTCATTTTTATGCCCACCTTTCCTGCATGTCATTGAAAATTACTAATGCTTCCAAAGAAGGCCAATGGCTTTCTGTGCAACAGAGGATTCAACAGGCTTTCACAGGGCATTAAGGCATCTGGACAAAACCACTTTGCTTGAAGGATCATCATTCTGGTCCCTTGTTTAGTGAACATTAGAGATTTATGGTATTAAGTTTAACTAATCAGAGAGCTTGCAATACTCTTTTTTCTGTGAAAATGTGGCATATATGATTACTCTGTAAATCAATCTCAGGTCAGGTCAGTCAGATTTGATCAAATTTGACGCAGGATGGCAAGTCCAAAACTAAAACTTTTGTAAAAGGCAGAGAGTGACTTATAAAAATAAATAAATACATACAGAAGTGTCCAATCCTTTGCCATAGGGGAGGCAGTGGCCACCCAGCTGGGGAGCCTGAGGGACTGCAGACAAGAATGGCAGAGAGCTGCAGGACAACAGACCACAGCTGTGAGGGACCGGGGATAAAAGTACATAGTTGCCTTAATTCTCCTGTTTAGGAAGCAAATTGTAAAAATCATTTGATCATCGGTGATGAAAAGCTATGGCTGCCAACCGAGATGTCTCGGTGTTGTACTGAATGTTTGTTTGAGCACAGCATGTTGCTTGCACAAGGATGTTTTGCTAATTAGTCCTAAAAGTTAGATGAAGTTTGTAATGCACTCCTTCTATGACCAAACTGAATAACTCAAGACAGTAGAGTTATTGTCTGAATGAAAAAATAGCAGGATCAGGTCAGTAGAGTCTGCCAGTCATCAGATGTCATGAGCTTTCTTCATTACAGAACAGAATTTGTCCTGAACAAAACAAATACACTGAAAATCTCCTCAAACTACATCTTCTCTCTGTTCAGTCACTGCTCTGCAAATATTCAGGGTGGCTCATTACCAACAGGGAAGCTGTTGCCATATGCTTGGGATGTTTGTTAGCCTAGATGATCAAGGGAAATGCGATAAAGAGATTCAATTAAGCTACTACGAAAGGATGTAGTCAAAGACTAGTGGTAGCATTCAGTTCAGATTGAGGGGAAGCAATGACACCAAGTCTGGTGCTGACTTAACTGGTAAAGAATTGGCTGAGCTCCCCTGAATGCACATTGTATCACCAAAAAAATCTGGCCTCTGTAATTCCACTGTGGGCAGTTAGCCTGCCTTAGTCCATCTCATAATTTAAAAAACTCAAACACACCCCAAAAGAGACATTAATTCAGACTGTCCTGTGTATCAGATATGACACAGTTGTCTAATTATAATCAGTAGGCTCAAGTTAAAAAAACAATTTCATGACCGAGGAGGAAGGCAGGACTTTATTCTCCATGTCACTTACACCTTCTTCCAAAGTCAATTCTCTTTAACAGCCAGTCTTAGGGGGACAGAAGGGCTCAGGTCTTGCTAGCACTGGAGAAAAGTTTTTTGGTGTTCCTAGGTTCCTATCCTCAGAGGAAATCTTTACATTTTTATTGAACTGGAGTGTCAAGGGATTTAAGTTTTACCAACCCAGTCTTAAAGATAAGACTAGTGAATTTTTCCAACACTTGTCCCAGACAAATAAAACAAAATTAATTTTCCAAGAGTAATAACAAAGTTATAATAGTAATATATCTTAGAAAAGAAATAGATGCATAATATCAAAATAGTTGAACTCTGCTAATACTGGAGTTTGTGCATTTTATACTTCATTAGCCACAGAATACAATGTGGTTGTGCAATGGTATGTTACAAAAATATCTAAAGCATTTAGTAAATTGGCACATTTTTTATACTTTTTGGTTAAAATGCAAACATACAGGGATTTGATATTCAAAATCAGAGCTATTGAGATTCTAAGAATAATTCAGAGTCCATCTCCTTCAGGAAGGGAGAAAAGACTGAGACTGTGATTGAAAATAGAGAAATATCCATTTCTTTGCTTGGGTCCTCAGAGTCTTCTCTTGTTCACATCAGTCTTGAAGCATTTTTGTGGCCAGTGTTGATAATGGCTACTGGAGTCCAGGAGTTTTTGAAAATTTGGTGCCCAAAAGTGAGCTCAAGTGTTCAGCAACAATGTCTTCAAAGTACAATTGTAGATGACTGTACACACATATATAGATCAAAACACAGGAAAAAATATACCAGTTGAGCTTTGCTCATCAGTTTCTTAATTGTTGTTGTGCATTTCTCCTCCTCTGTTTTCAGTAGTCCAGGGCACCATTGCAGCTGGGATTGGGAAGGTGCAAAGAACAATTGTCCTATTTCTGGAGCTAACTGGGGGTTTCAGTTAACAAAACCAACTTACTGGTGTGAAGAAACTCATCACTGTTGATTTTTTAGGCAAGGAATAAGATCTTTTCGTGTGACCCACCATGATTAATATATTTATTTATAATAAAGCATTGATGGTTGGTATAATTCTCTTACTAAGCACAATGCAAAGGATATAAAGAAGCCATACAGAGGGAGACATCAATACAAACCAGTGGGATGCAGATGAAAAAGCTTCCTTACAGTGGTAGTCTTATGGTTGCATTTTTCAAAGATTTATTGATATCTGCACCAGAACTAAATTCCTCTCCCTGCAAAAATCCAAAATCCTGCTGGCAGGTGTTCAAGAGAATTTTCCAATGCAAAATAAATAAATAAATACTCAGGCAAAAATATCTTCTATGAAAAAAATCTAGCTGAGTTCCATTGTTTCAAAAGGCCTGTTAAAACCAAGATGCCAAGATGCTTTACCTTTTAATACCTATGTACTTATGCATGCATTCAGAGAACTTACCATCTAATTGGAATCATATTTGTAAATCTACTGCTTATTATATACTACACTGTAAGTTTCAACATTTTAGAGTTCTCAAGCTCACATGATGAGCAAGTTAGAAATAAATCCTTCTTCCTTACATTTTCTGTGTTCTCCAACAGTTTCATCTCTTTGAAGTGTTTTTGACTTTTATATATATATAAAACTAAAAAAACCAACCCAAACATAAAAAAATCCCAATCTAAATCCCAAAACAAACTTCCCTGTGCCAATAAAACTGCACATTGAAGGGGGGGGATATCTGGGCTACAAAGCTGTTTTTGTTCCAGATACAGCAGCTTTGTCTACTTTAATGTTTGTTCTGTGACCATTTGAAATTCAATTTCAGGTGCTTCTGTATCATATCATCACAGGATGCATCATTAACTCTAAGAGGATGTTTTCCATTGGCATCTGCTATTTTCACCAAATGTCAAGGCTTGACATTTGCTATCTTTATCTGGTTTTGGTGTATCATTCATACTGAGATTTTGTTTCTTCTTATCTGATATTGATTTCAACTGTGACCAGCTGTGTTGCTAATAAAATCAACAGGCAAGTATCTGGCATTTAGTTCTTCACCAGACGAGGAAAAGCAAAAACTCAGTGACATAAAAAAGTAAAGAGATACTTTTCAATCAGGATGCTTGCCTGTGTTCTCATATTATCCATCTCTTAGCACTTCTGTTGATGTAGAATTTCAGACTGATTCCCCTGGGGAAGTCTCCATGGAAATCCTTGCTTTTCAGATGAAATATTCCTTTTTGCTCTCATCCACTGCTTCCTGGAGAGCAGGGTCATTTTTCAAAGCGGCATCTGCGCTTTCGGCAAACTCGGTTCCTTTTGCCTCGTTGGTGTGGTAGGTGCCCTTGTGCCTGTACATGTACCGGACCATCACCACCAGCAGGCAAATGAGAACAAATACCACTGCAGCAATCACACCTAGAGGAAAGAGACCACTTAAATGTATTGTCAGTAGTAAAATATGAGCAGGATCTCACAGCCATGCATCACAACTTGAATTCCTTGGTAGGAAAAAATCGGTGTATCGTACGATGCTCGCCTCTTACGGCAGCCAGGGGCAGAATGGAGTCTTACACTGCAAATAAAACAGGTGGGATACAAATACTGCAGGAATACAGGTGAAAGCCTCACTGGCTTTCATTAAAATTGTGGCTTGATTTGGCTGAACTTATTGAAGCTAAAAGTTTGTTGCAAAATGTGGAGAAATAAGAGGACATAAAGGAAAACCAGTAGGTTTTGTTCATCCTTCTGGTAACATATACCTAGGGGAGTTTGCAGGCAACCTGACCCTACCTGCAAGAGTGAACTCAATTTCAGGAGTGCAGGCCATTGTTGTATCTTAGGAGACATCCAACAAAGAACAGGAGTTGTGTGACTGCAGAACTGCTCTGCATTTGCTAGGTGCCATTTCATGCTGTGCTCTAATTAAGAAAGTCTGAATGTAATGAATGTAGAAATAACACCTGGTAGGAGGAAAGGATTCTGGGTAGTTCTTTCCTATCTCCTGGACTAAGGCTAATTACTATCAACGTGCTGACTGGACAAAAATTTCTGTAGGTAACCCAAACATTCAGAGGACTAAACGGTGAAGGGAAGGACTCCTAGTGAAGGGAAGTGAGCTGAAGTTCCAGGGGTGGTCATATAGAGAACACTGTGTGTC
Source organism: Calypte anna (assembly GCF_003957555.1). Classification (NCBI taxonomy): domain Eukaryota; kingdom Metazoa; phylum Chordata; class Aves; order Apodiformes; family Trochilidae; genus Calypte; species Calypte anna. Next base: position 14,256,344 of record NC_044253.1, on the reverse strand, counting down.
CTTGCTTCTCAGAGCTCATTACTTTTTTTGCTTTTCTACCATAGAAGGTAGAAACCTGTAAAAGAGAGGTACACCGGACAAGTCCACTGTAAAAAGGTACAAGCTTTATCCCCATCCCTCCAGTTGAAATTGTTCACTTGATAATCCTTAAAATAAGTGACACATTTAGTACTTTATTCAACTTGTGTGTTTTTTACTTTTTTAAACACTTTTTGGATACAAATGTTCAGAAACTCTTTAGCTGAGGGTCTGTCGAGTATGTGACACTGAGCTGATTCTGTATTCAGGTGATTCCAGGATTAAACCAAACATTGAAGAAATACACAGAACAAGACTTTTTTAGAAAAAATCCCTTATATGGAGCAGGAAGCTGCTATGAAGATGCAATAGGTAGGAATTAATCTGACTTATTGTAGGCATCTACAGTTCAGGAAGCTCCATCTGAGTTACTCCCTTTGGGTTTTTCTACTGGCAGTGGATGGTGTATCTATAAGTGATTCCTCTTCTAGAACTGAATTCCTACATTTGGTCAGATGAATTGCTCCCTGGAAATGCCTGTTAATGTGCAGAGACAATAAGGGGGGTATAACAGTGTTCCTTCTGTCTGCTGCATTTAAGATAGGTGCCAGGAGTGGGTATCACCAAAATTTTAATTTATCAGCATCATTAAACTGAGTGGGGGTACCCTATTGGAATGAAAATGGGGGAAAGAACAGAATATTAGCAGGGTGAATAAAATTAACTCGCTAAAAAATATGCCTGCAATGTTATCCTGCAGATTTTATGGTGCCTGGCTCGGAAAGTGAAGTTACTACTAGCGGAAATGAAATTGCTTATACAAAGAACTTTAGGTTTACAATAATATCATCATTGCAGTGGGGGTTCATCAATTTTTAGGACCTCAATGGTATCCCTTGACACAAGAGGCTTTAATAGGCTTTGGATGTAGCACAATATTAATAAGCCTAGGGGACTAAGTACAAATCAATTTACCTGCTACTTGCTCATAGAAAGCTGAAATTAAAGTTACAAGAGATGGGACCTGAGGGAAATATAGCAGAACCTCACCAATTTGCACTAATGATTGGTATACCCCCTTGTGAGTGACTGAAATTAGTGCGTTAGCATGGAAATGAACAAACACAATAAAAATAAAATGACAGGTTCTCTCTGTGAGAGAGAGAGCTTTTCTCATTTATTCTGACAGCTGTATTTAGTTTAAATGCATGGGGGAGCTTTAATGGAACACCAGGAAATGCACGATGCTGGATTCTGTAAAAATAGAGGGTCAGCTGGTATGAGCTTGCATGGCTGAAATCAAAGGTACTACATCTATTCTGCATTAAACAACAGTCTTGGCCCAGTGAACAATGAATACCAGAGGCTGATTTTGCTGCTGGACTGTTGGGTATTTTGTCCTTAAATGAAGAATGGGTGGAGGTGGTACTGCTCACTATATGGTTTATGCTCATTATTTCACCTCATTATCTTGCCAATAGCTCCTCTGGGAGCAGATTTCCCTCTGGCCTAATTAACTCTAATAGTGAAGCTCCTGTTGTCTTGTCAGCAAAGCAGGGGCTTTGCAAAATGCGAGAAATCAACCAACCTGCTGTTTTAATTCTAATGGTGCTGCTTAGTATGGTCTGCTACTTACCTCCAATAACAGCCACATCTGTTCCAGCTGTGGGGCTCTCCATCTCTTCATCTATAAATAGATCACCACATACAAAAGTTAATTAACGAAAAAGGGATTACATGTTACAGCAGTGACTATACGGTTGATGCTGGATTATTTTAACCTCTGAAACTCAGAACTTAAACAAGATCTCCCATTAGGAAAAGACATTTATGAAATGTCTCATTAGAACTAGCTGTACTGTAACAGTTTGCTGTCACCATAACACTGGAAAATAAATAGCTAGCACATTATGCAAATTATCATGGCCCTCAGGGAAGTACCCACTGTTTATTATGAGTGCTTACCTGCAACATCCTCCAGTGAATGTTTAAATTAAAAGTGTTCAGGTACTGTGATTACTCTGAGAAAGATAATTCTGGGGAAAAAATTTTGGCAACTATTTATTTTCCATTTTACAGTTTTTCAGAGTATGGTCTGGATCTTGATTTGATACAAATTAATCTGAATCTATTCATTTCAATTAATATTTATTTATCTGCAATATCCTGGTTTCAATATTAGCATTTATGGTCTTTTAAACTTACATTTGGAATCAAGCCAAGCCAGTTATGTCTGTGGTATAAAACACAGTTATCACTTATATTAAGTCTGAATTTGGTGCTGATAAATCAGATTAAATCCTTTGTTGGATTAGAATTTATTAAAAAACCCCAAACCTCTGCAATTTAAATGCAGAAGTACCTGACCGTGTCCTTTAAAGAAGTAATAAACCGTTTGAAGAGTTGTATGCTGCTGAAAGAGCAGTTAGAATTTGAATTCCAATTCTATCTTAATTGTAACACTAACTAAAAGTATCCAAAACAACAAATGGATAACCAACTTTTTCTAAAGGGGAGAGGAAAAAAAATTCCTATAAGTGGTGAGGCTTTTTCTTTCATTATTATCTAATATAGACCTCAGGTTAACTCAAATTCATATAGACAAGTGTTTTTTCACCTGTTTCTCTATGACTGGTGAGGGTACAATTCTGGCCTTGTTTTCTTCTCCATTTTGGTAACATTCCACTTAGACCTGAGCTATGTGGATATCTAAGAAGATAATGAACTCTTGGAGTTCTTCTGTGTTAGTTTTATGACAGGACACTCCTTTCATTGTTAATTATTGTACTATTTATACAATTCTAAATGACACTGGTTTCCAAACAAGACAAATAGTTTTATCTGTACCTATACCAGGGGGGTTGGAATTAGATGATATTTAAGGTCCCTTCCAACCCAATCCTTTCTGTGATTCTATGATTCTATGTGAGATTTTTTTTGTATTTCATTTTGTTAAATACCATGGATAGAAAAGTTTTCTGGAAAAGCTAAAAATTCTAATTCCAAATCTTTCTATAAATTCAACTGTGGTACTATGGCTGATATCTGACTCTTCTTTTGCTAAATCTGTGATAGATGATGCAAGAATAAATCACTGTTGTAATTTCCTCCTTATTCACATCTGGTCTCTCATATCAAATTGCAATAGACTGAGCAGAGCTGAGATTTAGAGATTCCCCTTCTTCCCAAACATGGGAGATGATTTTTCTAGAAAGTAGAGGCATTTTCCTCTACCCCAGAGATCCTTTCCACATTTTTTTTCCCCAGCTATACACTGATAGAAAGATTGAGCACGCCTTGTGTAATTTAAAAACTCTAATTATGTTTTTGTCCATTCAAAACCCGTGTTCTTCAGAAGAGATTAATTGCTTCAAGGTCAAACTGTTCTGTATTTCTTTATACACCACCTATATGCTGCATGCCAAAAAGCAGGCTCCTCTACAGCAATCAAATACCTGATGGTGTGAATTCTGAAGTGCTTCCCTAGCCACACAGCTTGCTTCCAAGCATTAATTCCATATCAAATCATTATCAGTTTAATTATAAAAAGGTATGTGAGTAACTCTCTGCTCTTTCCTGTCATTCCCAGGTGCCTCTCAGGTTCAGATAACAAGCAGGTGCCTTATCTCTAGTACTTGCCACCAAAGTGCTTTTTGATAATGGATTACAGTATCATCACTTTGCAGAAAAGTTTTCATTTCCATACTGTACTTGACAAGTTTTAAGAAGAATGCTGGTCCCATCCTGAGCTACCCTGTGGCTAGCACTGTTCTGTTAAGTTGACAAAACTGTGCCATGCAGCAAATAGCTAACACTGTGATGGGGCCTCACTCACTGCAGCTCCCCTTTTACTGTAAGCACAGCAGTCTGGCTTCTCCTTAGTGTGCAGACTTTTGACCATGGAAAGTGCTTGCTGTCCCCACAGATGGCACCTGTTGGCTTTTGCTGCACCATCTGGACTGCCAGGGCACTACAGCTACCATCAATGCTCAGAAGATAGCAGAGTCTGCTCCTCAGCTCAGTTTTGGAGCAAAGGATGATGGAGTGGAGAGAGGGACCTTCAAGGCCTGTTTCATAGTCCTGGAAATTTCACTTTGTTCAAAAATAGTTATGTGATCCATGATTGCTAGGCAGGGAGGGAAGGTATCAGTGTCATTCAAGATTCAGGCAGTATCACCCTTGATGAAACATGACTGAGGAAGATGCAAGGCATGTGCTTCTGAAGTAAAGCCAACTTCCCAGAGCAGGGGTGAGACGACAGCCACTATCCAGATGGGAATCCTCACTTGGCCAGGAACCTTTGTGTGCTCTCTTTAACTTCATCTCAGTTTACGTGAGAAATGCTCTGCATTACTGTAGGACTCAGTCTTCCCTTTCTGAGGAAGGAAGATATCCAAGATACTCAAGGAATTTCAGGCTGAGCAATGGCTGCAGGCTTTGGCCTTCTTGTATCTTCTTTATTCTGCTCTTTTTAGTGTGCATAGAACTGAGAAGTTTGTGTTTCAAGAACTACTGTTGCACCTGTTTTGGTTATTTTCGTTTGCTCCAAGGACATCTTTTGTCCTCTCTGCAGCTAAATTGTCCTTGCAAAACTTCCTCTCACTGCTATACTGGCCCTTGTCCATGGCTACATTCTGCTCCCAGAAGTGTTCAGTGTTGTTACTTAGTGCTATTGGTTACCATGACCTGGAAACCACAAGATTTGGGAAAACTTGTTTTTCATAAAATGTCTGGCCATCAGGATGAATTGGCTAAATCAAAAATGGAACATACAAATCAAATTGCTTGGTTTTGAAAAGTACGTTTCTAAAAGCCAGAATGAAGGGAAAGAAATGTCTTTGTTCCATGACCTGAAATTAATCAAATTCCAGTTCTGCCCATAAACTTACAGATAAGGAATTTTGCAATAGAATAACAATTGCTACCTGTCTCACTCTCATCAATCAAATCATGCTGAGAAGGCAGCAGCCTCTGAAAGCCTCAGGAATATTCTTGACTTAAACACTGCAAGCACATCTCTGGCTTTGCACTTCAAAGGTGAAAAGCCAGTACAACTAACTTTTATGTTAATGTAGTCAGTGGTGAGTTTTTCCTGCTTAAGTTGTCATTAAATTTTGTTAAACCATCTGCTCCAGATGCAATTTTTCCAATAAAACTTGACTTTTGCTATTTTTGAAGGTTTTTTTCTTTTTTAAACTGATCCCATTCCATTTTGACTGAGGAGCACTTTTCTGAAGGAGGGAGATCCAGCAATGAAAACATCTGCTTGAGGCTCAGCACTCTTTGTTTTGTTATGCACTTCTTCCTGCAGTTGTAATAATTTCTTTTGTTATTTAAATTACAAATCTGAGCCACTAAAAGCCATAAGTCACTTCCTGCTCAAAAATTATGATGCTGGCTTTAAAATATTTTAAAGCTTTTTAAATTTGTCCTTACTTTCCTACCTGAGATTCATTCAAGTCTTACTTTCCAGCCCTTCTCTATAATATCAAGGGCAAAATGTATATTGTAGATGAAAACTGTGGTTTAAGATTTTGTAACACTAGGAAACAGGTCTTTAAGAAAAACACAAAGTATTATGAGAGTCCTGATAAAGATGCAAGACTTATCAGTGACCTATCAGGTTTAGAAGGATAACCAGGTTAAAACACCAAAATTGACAGCAATTCAACTTGCATGGTGATGGGAAGGGGCATATTCATTCCTAAAACACTTTCTCCCATCCAGCATAGAAAGCACAGATTTCAGATCCTGCTTCTGGCAGAAACAATATGCTTAATATGATTAATATGTTGCTGTGGTTACTGCTACATGGGATAAACTTACAGTTCAGGCTTTCTGTTTTCTCAGGCATCATTTTTGTCTGTTGAAGGAGTTTCCATTAAAAAATCTGATACTTGCACACTTAGTGGTTTTGCAGTCAGCACTGTATTTAACAGTTTAGGTTACCTGTTTCCTTGTATGGATTTGGACATGGAAAAGTCATGAAAGGAAAACTGTACCTGCAAAGGGATCCCCCATTTGTCATATTTGTTATGAATGCCTGGGAATCATCCTACAGGAAAGATCTAATCTCCTGGTGCAAACTATCAAATCTCTGCTGTATAATCCACACAGGCAATTTGACTGGATAACATAACTAAGGCTAGACAAGTGCTTACTTCTAAGTAGTGTTGAATATAGAAAAAAGAGCCTGAGACTACCATTCAGATTGTCACAGTTTCCTTGCAGCTGAGGGTGCTATTGCTGTTTTGGAGTAGAGAGAGTCAAGTTGAGTGAGTACAGAGATATCTGTGTGTGATAAGCAGTTTTTACAATGCAGTTTTCAAAGCTGCTCCACACCAGCCAGGCAGCACTGCTCCTGCTCCTGCCTTTCAGGATTTTCCCATCCACAAGCCTGTGCTTTCAGTTCATAGCAACATAAGCCACTCTTTATCGTGATGCTCCATTGCTGCTTCCTTGTAGTTGCAATCTCTAATAAAACCTTGGCTGCTAAATTACACTCAAGTAGATCTCTAAGTGCTTTCTTGGGCAACCCATTTTCCCTCTTGATGTGCCTGTTCATTGCATAAGAAGTACTTGAAATTCGCTCAGCCCCTGTGAATGATGATCTGAGCTCCTCAGGGCAGTCATTTCCTTCTTAGGGCTTTCCTAGGTGTGCAGACTAGGAAACACACTGTAAGATTTAATCTGCCATCAGCTCACCTAAATATCTTATGAAAAACACTGCTGTCAGAGGGACTTTTCCAGGAGAGGTACAACCCACTTTTTCTTGGTATATCCATAGACATGCTTTGCAAGACCACGCCAAACACTGACTATGTTGTTGCAAGAAGTGGTGGGTTAGCAGTCTGTAGGCTGAAAAGTCTCTTTAGAATTCAACTATTAAATATTTAATATTTTTTCTTAAATATTAGTACTATCTATCTGTGCACTTGCAATAAATGAGGGAAACATTAAAACCGAATAACATCAAGATTCAGGCCAGATATAAATGTAATTCAGAGAAATATTTTGCCTATGTATTAATTGTTCTTTCATACATTCATAAATTTGAAAGACAAATTTAAGTGGAGACTAATGCAATTATAGTTTACTCAGTAATACTGAGTCTAGTAAATTATTGCCTATTTTTGGAGTTGTATCAAATGACCTAACACAACATTCCTTACTAGTTTTACCTTATTTTTTAAAAATTGTAATTTTAAAGAAGGACTGCCTTTTTATGTAAAGGATTTTGGTGATGTTTCAAACATACTCATCACTGCTCTAAGTACTTCCACTGAAGATGACCGTAAGATATTTGATTTGGCTCAGTAAAACATTATGAACTTCTGAAAGTATCAAGGAATATACAGGGTTCACCAGGAAGGTTTTGCAATTGTTAAAAACCTTAACTATAACTTTTGCAAATTTTATTTTTAATAGTTGTATTAAAAAGTGTATTTATTGTAACTTTCCCTTACCATGGGGCTCTTTCTGATCTCAGTATGCTCTTCTGAAGTCATCTTTCCTCTCAAATGTAAAAGCAGGTCTTAATGTGTCCCCGCTGTCATCACTGAAGCAAGACTTTTCCACACATATTTAGTATGGAAGAACTAATGAAGTCTTAACATCTCCATTGTTTATGCAACTGTGGTACGTCCTCCTTGCCCTTTGGTTTATGTGCTTTGCCAACACAATGTATTCATGAGAAAATCATTAATCTATTAACCTTAGCATACCGACTGAATTTACAAGCTACAGTTAGAACTGGTTCACCGCAGCTGCATGTGTAAAACTGAGTAGAACCAACTTCTGAAAACTTCACATTAAAAATACGTTAGTTGCTCAAGCTGCCATCTAGTCTGTGTTATGATATCAGATGTATCACACTGAGGCTTTTCTGGATTTAAAAAAAAAAAGGTGTCATTATCTATTTTAATATTTGCCAGTAAGTGTTCAGTGCCCTGCCAGAGCTGGCATCTCTATCCTGAAGGGTCATCAGCCTGAACCATCAATCTGACACTTTCTGCTGAAAAAGCCATCACCAGCTCCCATTAGATAATGACACATATCAAGGCTGTTCTTTCAAAATTAAGGAACAGTTTCTCATCTGTCAATCTGGACAAGAGACAGAATAATTTGGTTTCCATCTGTACGCTAAAGTATTATAAGAACAATAATGGTGACATACAGCAACAACCACATGATCTTCTGGGTAAGTAAAGGGACTGTGCTCCAAAGGTAAGGTAAATCATGCAGATTAAAAGTATCTACAAAATCTACACTGGGCCTGATCCTTTTTCTATCCTAGCTATCAAGTACATTGTCTTTAACTGTGTGAAGACAAAATCCCGTGTCATTCAATTAAATAAAAGTCTTTTCACACTTGGTAATATAGTGAGGATAAAAGGGCATTATCAAATTAGTTCATTTAGATTAGGATAATTTTAGCACTTCACATTTGATTCTGGTATACAGTGTCAGCAAAATATTTTTGTACCGTTCTAGAATGTTACAAAGTAAACAAGAGAAAATACATTTCCTGATGTTTGAGGAATAATAGCTTTGCTCACAGTTTCTCCTTTTTTGAAGATGAATTTCACTTGGGTCTGGGAGAATATCAGATGTGAAGAGACACACTAAAAGTCATCTTATCAAAAATAATCATGATATTCCTTAATGATAAGAGGAAAAAGGAGAAAATTAAATTTAGGAAATTATTTTAGGTGAAAAAACAGAAAAGTCTTTTAAAATGGAACAGATATTCTATATTTTGAAATAAGAGATTCAAATAACAAATCAAAGAGAATTAAAAAAAATGTAAAGGGTTGCATAATCTAAAAAAACCCCACAGTTTCTATTTTTTTAGTTAAATCAAACTTTTCTTTGTCCCCCAATAGAACTGAATACTCCCCCCCTCAAATTCCCTTTTCAATTCAAACCACATACTTTTGTTTTCTCTTCTTCTTCTGTGCTTACTAGAGACACACAGCAAAGCACTTTAGCTCCTTAGCTGAGGGTAACCAAAAACCAGCCACTGATTCCGATGGCAATTAAGCAAACTGTATCCAGTAAGAGTTTTAAATCCCCCCTTAGAAGTACTATAAATGCTACAGCCTTACAGATCCCTTCTTTGCAGCACAGTACTTGAGAGAGAGTTTTTTGGAGGCCCACATCCCCTCTGGTAACACATATTTACTGAGTCCCATGCATTCACATCCATGTCCACAGACTGTAAAAAATTAACATAGAAATTCAGATGGATCTGCCTGCTGCTTACAGCACCAGGAAGGATGATAGGGTTTCAGGGTCAGCAGATGAAACCCAGCTCAGAGAAGAAGCTGCAAGAAAGAGCTTGCAGCTTGGAAGTTTTGTAGTCCCTCACATTTCCATGGAAATATGCTAATGTAACCTGGCCATCATTTACATTTTTCCTCCACAACCATCAAAGTCAGCTCATGCTCCAAATGTGCAGCATCTTGCTGGGAAAGAAAATGGACCCAGTATTGCTTCATTACAGAAGGAGTGTCAAATGGGGTGCAGATCAATTCATAAGGTACAGCCCAAGATCAGGCTGTTTTCCTGTGAGTGTTCCTCCTCCCTCTCCCCTCTCTTCATCAGAACAGAGTACTCCTTTTGACAGCTTTTTAATTGGGAAAGTTTTGAAAGAAATGCCACATATCCAGTGAATCTGCCAAGTCACTTCTGCCTGACTTTTCTCCAGAGTCAAGAATTTGAAGCTCTAGTAATTTTCTCAATCAAAATGGGAACAAAAAACAAAACAGCCATTTGCTCATTCACTCTGATCAAAGCTGAATGGAAAGGCATTACTGGCTTAGCTGATTAACCACTGCAACTGCTGCAAACAATTACAGGTAATCAAAGGAGCTGACTATGAACATAGGGAAAGCCCACCAGACAACCTTTAATAGACTAACTTGAAATTCTTGAAAAACAGTGCATGAAAGAAGCACATTTTGCTGACCTAGAATCATAGAATGGTTTGGATTGGAAGAGACCTTCAAGATCATCTAGTTCCAATCACCCTGCATGGGCAGGGACATCTTCCACTAGATCAGGTTACTCAAGTCCCCATCCAGCCTGGCCTTGAACACTTCCAAGAGTGCCCCAGGGAGGGGGCAGCCACACCTTCCTTGGACAACCTGTGCCAGAGTCTCACCATCCTCACAGGAAAGAACTTTTTCCTAGTGTTTAAACCTCTTCATTGAGTTGAAAACCATTTCTCCCTGTCTTCTCAATACACAGTGGTGTAAAAAGCCCTACCCCAGCCTTCTTGTAGGCCCCTCCAGATATTGAAAAGTTGCTAAAAGGTCATCTCAGACCCTCGTCTTCTCTAGGCTGAACAACCCCAACTTCCTCAGCCTGTCCTCACAGGGGAGGTGCTCCAGCCCTCTGATCATTTTAATGGCTCTCCTCTGGACACACTCAAAGAGCTCTATGGCATTCTTACATTGGAGACTCCAGAACTGGACACAGTATTCCAGATTGGGTCTCAAAAGAGCAGAGCAGAGGGGAAGAATCACCTCCTGTGACCACCTTTCTGTGCTTCTGTTGATGCAGCCCAGGACAAGGTTGGCTTTCTGGGCTGCAAGCACACATTGATGGCTCATGTTAAATTGTGGTCCACTACTACCCCCAAGTCCTTCTCCTCAGAGCTGCCCTCAATCCTTTCTCCTCCCAGTCTGTATTCATGCATGGGATTGCCTTGACTCAGGTGCAGAACCTTGCACTTGGCATTGTAGAACTTCATGAAGTTTATACACTTAAACCTGTCAAGATTTGGCCTAGACTTTGCATGTTAGAATATAAGCATAAAAAATGTGAATGAGAACCTTTCAGTGAAAAATCAGAAACCAAGATGTCTTGGAAGACATAATTCCTTCTCAGTCCCTGTGTAGATGGTTAGATGATGCAGTCAGACAAATTAACTGCTAAATTGCTTGTAACTATTAACCAAGATGTGTTTTTAATGTGACCTAACTGATTTACCAGCCTCAGCCCTGACTCTCAGGCCTTTTGACCATGTCATCAGAGGAGAAAGGGATTTCAGCGTTTCTTAATTTTGCTTTGGTTGTTTTTTATGACTTTAATAACTTCTTAAGAACAAGTTTTAGTTTATTTTTGAGTCATACTTTTTTTATGAATGTTGCACTGTTCAAGACAAACATTAGTTAAAACTAGTCCCCCTAACTAAGACAGATTGAACTGTTAGCTGAAGTATTTCCATCAAATACATTTGGCAGCTTTTTTGTACTGATTTTCTCTGTTCCTGCTGTGTGCTTGGCTTCACTGTCCTTGTCACGTTTACAAATTTTGACTCCCTTATTAAACTCTAACTGCTTTTAAAGGAAGAGCAAGCAAAGATAAGCACTTTGCCTCACTTTTCATGGAAACTTCAGGCTGGAGAGTAAAGATAGACTAGAATAGTACAGCAGTGAAGAAGATGCAGTGAGGACTTAAAAAGTGTAAGCTCTTTAGTAGCAGCTGGTTCTCTGGTCACCACGTGCTCTGCAATCATGATGCAGGGTAGATCCAGAGGAGCTGCAGTGAGGTATTTCCCTTCCCCATGGGGAGTTGCTGTGGGAGGGTGCCAGTGTATGATGGGAATGGGATGCTGGGGACAGAGATATAAATCCAAAGGCGTTTCACTGGTTGTGTTGCAGGCAGAAAAAATTGTTTTAATGAACATTTATATGCAAGGGAAGAAACATGGCTATTATTCTATTCAGTCTAATAAATGTCTTGTCCTCCTTTTGAGATGAAAACCCTGACCTCCAGCCTAAATTACAGGTGATGTGACTAAATTAGAGGTGATGTCATCTAGAGATCACCTGAAACCTGGTGAAAGCCTGCAGTTATGCACAAATATATTAAATTGACAATTCAAAGAATATAGTGCCAAGCTACTCTCTTTAGACAAGTATAATCATTCTTCCAACACGGGCAGGTTTCTTCCCTTATCTGTCATTCCCACCACCAATATTTTGTAGCAAAGCAGCATGACAGCTGATAATTCTTGGAAACAGGAGCTCTCTGTGCTCTCTCCCCTAGCTCATTTGATATGAACTGTATTCCGCTATATCCAGCACATACACCAGTGCTTGCCTAAGGCACTGTCTACCAAGCACTGAAAGTGGAAATGTCAGGATGTTTAGCATATGCTCTTTAGGGACACTGAGATCTTTCCTGGAGTATCGATGAGGTTAATATTATTAATGGAGTAATCTGTAATGGAAACAATCTTCCATATGCTTTAAATATTGGGCATATTAAATAAAGAAAATAAAACCTATTGAAACACCTTAGGAACTTGCAAAGCAAGTAAAAGCTAAGTGCAAGAGTACTTCTTATTTTCCATTGATTCTGCAATGAATATGCAAATTTCTTTTGTATATCTGCCCAATTTAAAGACAAAACCCATTGCATTATCTGAAAAAGATTTACGTATCAGTCCAAACTGTCTAAACTTAGTGGAGCAATTTTAGCTTTACCATCTTTCATTCATCTGATTCTAAACAGATTGTGCAATAATTGTTACACAAAGGGAAAAAAAAATAATGAAAAAAGCCTCACTTGTCTATTATTTTTGGACAGTCACCTGGCACTATTTGACAAAAAGCATATTGAACGCATTAGGAGAGATGAGGATGAAAAAACCTTTAGTGATGCCACACACTGAATGTTATTCATCGTGGGTCTTACACTGTTGTAAGATTCATTTACAACTCATTACTAATGCTCCACTCTCATAATGAAACATGAGCAGTAAGTACCATGTGGGGGGAAACCAAATAACCAGCCTGGAGAGGTGTTGGACTGTTGGAAAGCAGTCTGTGTGACCTAAACTGTCTCCACAGGTGCTGCACAGAGCTGTTTTCTCTTCCCATTCACCAAGAAGCAAATCTAGAAGACTATCTTAGATCAGAGGGTCAGCTTTCTGGAGCCTATAGCTAAGGAAAACAACCCCCAACCATTACAGTTAGCTAACATTGCCCAACCACCCTTTTCCAATGCCTGTGCTGTGAGCTTGGCCTTTCTAAAAGGTAGTCAGAATCTTCTTTGCAGAGCTTTCAACATGCACTGGTCAGAAGGGCTCGATCTCTCATACAGGTGATTAAATAGTGTCTTACACTCTGCTTTTGCCTCTTAAGTTGCAGTCGTGTTTATGAAAGCAACCTTAGTATGCCAAAAGCTGATGCTATTACATTCCTAACTAGAAAAGAACTCCATTTAGTTTAGGAGTCCTTTTTGTGTTAGTGCTAACTTGGATGGGTCTCTGTAGACAAATGTTGACTTCCATAAACTTGGACAATGATAGCAATACATGAGGTTTCTGCTTCTCTTTCCAATCTGGTTGAAACCGGTCAGTGGATCCAAAAGTTCTTGATAGAAAGTGACAGATGGATGAACACATGATAAACCAGACAGATAGACAGCAGGAACACATAAGACTCATTTCATCATGAAACTGCACTGAAAGCAGAAGGAGCAATGGGTACTTGGGTAATATTCATGTTTTGGTCACCAATTTTAAAAATGTCATTTTTTGGCGACCATTTCAAAGCTTGTAGACTATGTCCTTAGTGGTTTTAACAGCAAAGGGCAAACCAAAGGGACATTGTGAGATTTTTTTTCTAGCTCCTTTTATTGTCACATTGCTACATTTTTATGGTTTGGACTATATTTTAAACCTTTAAAGCCAGATTCAGCTTGGACAGCCCCAGCAATTTCAACAGAGGATTAATGTGTGTCATTAAGCAAAGAAATATGTTCTAGTACTTTTCAATAGCAACAAATGCTTGCTATTGCACTTCTCTGATCAACATATTTTTGACTTACTGTAAAGCCTCTGGGCTGTTCCTTTCTCAACTGTATGAAATACACATACAGAAAAGCTGAGAGTGAACTGCTGTGACTTGAGCTGGCTGCTGCATTCCAGCAGAAAAGGGCATTCTCATTCTGAACCATTTTCCTTTCAAGCTGATCCAACAGAAAACCAGCCCACCAAAAGGGAAGAGGCAGGGGGTATTTACTTATTGGCAAACCAATCCAAGTCACCATGTGGTCAGACTGTTGGTCGATCTGTTAACAGGGAGGGCTTTGGTAGGTGCAGACAGTGCAAAAAGCAGGAATGCTCTTTTGGGCAGGTAAAGTACTTTATAGATCTGCACTCAGGAGAAAACAGGTCCCCCAAAGGAGAAGCATAAAGGAGAAAGATGTGGATTTTCTTGCTAGATTGGTCTGAATAGAACAGAAAACTCCAGATTTTCCTAGTCACGACTCCTTTGAAGTCTCTCTAGAAGACCATGGAAAAAGTTTGGCTTGGTATTCCCTGTGTAAGAATATACTGGAATGCATTAAGAAGGAAGGACCGTCTCTCAGTTGTCAAAATGGGGACCCTAGGGCAGAGCTGTTTTGTCTACCTCCTTCTCTGCCTGGGGGAATGCTGCTCTTCCACAGCTGGATCAGCAGCAATTGTGCCAGTCATGCCCTGCAGCTGAGAAGAGCAGCAGAAGTCATTGTTGTCCCATATACACTTGTGTGAAAGCAGGGCAAGGTTCCAGCACACAAAGTGAAATACCAAGTGGTATACTTGCAAAATGTCTCTCACACTGCTTCTGCTCCCTTTGAAGCTGCTGGCAGATCTCCCAGACGTTCCAACTTCTCAGTTAGGCCAATGATGAAAACTTTTAAAATCTCCATTTTACAAATATTGGAAACATGAAAGAGCCAAAGATTTATTGACAACATCATCATATACAGCTTCTGTCTACCATCTCTGTTTCCTAATTTCCCAGTTTAATTCACCATCTGATGCTGCCTAACAGGCTGCAAAAATCTGCCTTCTAAAGGATTCATGAGAAAACCTGTAAATTTCCCAGTGTTTTTTCATAACATACCCAAACTATTTACCATTGCCTCCAAAGAAGCCTGCTTTGGAACAGTCATAGGGTCAAGTTATGCCACTAAAACACCTATTAGTATCAAGAGAATGAAAAAAAAAAAAAAAAAAAAAAAAAAAGAGAGAGAGAGAGAGAGAGAAACAGAAAGAAAAATGAACAAACCAACAGCACTAGCACAGCCCTGGAAAATATGAAGTCATAAGTAGAGTTCAGCCAGAGCTGACTCCCATTAAACTTTGCTAAAGAGCCAAGTTCCACCCAGAGATACGTATGAACTGCAGTTTATTTCAGGGGGAGCTGTGCTGTACTTCATGTCAGGGCAAGGCTTTAACACAAGTATGTATCTGTTACAAGGCAGAGAGAAGTAAAGCCCGCATCCCTTTTGCATTTTTTGGCTACACCTGCATAGATGGAATAGAAAACTGAAAGAAGTGGAGAAAACAGCCTACACTTTTACAGAGGCTGTGTGTCAAACTTAATTCCAAACTCTTCTAAAAGGCCTGAATGCTCACGTTTCTCATTCCACTGTGACTGTCATGAGATTCTGTAGCTTTTCCCTGTGCCCCTGCCACCCACACAAGGGTTAGAGGGAGAAGCTCTAAGGCTTGTTTGTCTTTCTAGCTTCTTTGCTGTGGGAGTCCCTCCAGGAGACGAACAGCAAGAAGCATTCCCTAGGATATGCACAAGCTTTTATAAGGAAGAGACATACCCAGTCTGGCTTTACTTTCCTTCAAGCTTTCCACTGAACATTTTTGTCTGACAAGCAGGAGCTCCACTGAATGAGAAAGAAAGGAGTGGCAGAGACATTCCCTGTCCCTCTTGCAATCCCAGACAGGAGCTAGGAATGGCAGCATCCTTGTGCTATGGGGAGCTTCATGGACAGCTTCAAGAAACAGCCTTTTGTTTGTGCTGGGACTGGCTCCTGCTGCTCAGCTGCCTGTTAGAAGGGACGAATGGATAAAGTCATGGCCACATGAACTTCTGGCTGGGTCCTGGAGGCCCTGCAGATACCTGGGGGAACAAGGCAGAGGAGTGCCTTGCTCCCTGACAGGAACTGTGCCTTCAGTAATGCTGAAAGTTGAATTCCTTCAATTGCAAGTTAAAAGAGCTCATTCAAGAAGAGGGAAAGGGAGGAGGTAAGGCTCAGTTCTGCCAAGAGCCAAGTCTGGATATGAGCAGGAGGTTAAAGTATTTCATATGAGGAACTCTGGCAAATGCAAAAGCTTCTGCACCCCAAGCTGACCCTCTTAGCTCTGGAATACTAACACTGGCTCAAGAATTTCCTGTGCCTCAGACCTCTAGATTTCAGACCTTGTGCTTTAACTCTCCACTAGGCTTTCGCTGCTGAAAGATGGACCATCAGCTGCCTGCTCACTATGGCACTTCCATGGGCAGAGGTGCAAAGGTGTTTAAGTCCTTTTTAGGCAGCAATGCCCAGCACCATCAGGATCAAGCCTATCTTGGCAAACACTTGTCAGGAATACTGTAGCAGATGGGAAGAGATGGCAGCGGCCCTGGGAAAGAAAGTCTCTTTTTTCTTTGTACTGGTGTGACCTAACAGGCAGCTGGTGGAAGCTAAGGGAAAGACATGGGCTGCTCTGGCAAAGCCACAACATGGTGTCCCTGTTCAATGGCACTGAAAGAATGGTAAAAA
Organism: Calypte anna; assembly: GCF_003957555.1. NCBI lineage: Eukaryota > Metazoa > Chordata > Aves > Apodiformes > Trochilidae > Calypte > Calypte anna. Next base: position 14,239,763 of record NC_044253.1, on the reverse strand, counting down.
TCAGCTAGAAGATGGGCTGGAAATATGCCAGCAAGGATGGGAAATGGGAAAGACAGGTATGTGAGATCTGGGAGCCTTGAGGGACGATGCAATTCTCAACCACAGACAGGGTGCCTGTCAAGGGACTGATTTTGCATTTCTTGCTACATCTCTCCTCTTACCCCGGATTATGTTCAGTGTGGGGGAGAAGCATCCTCTTAGGGATGTGATTGCTCATGACCACAGACACCAAGCTGTTACTCTAATGAGCCAAATTACAGCAAACAAAATCAATTGCTAAGCTAGGCACCCACGTTAATCAGTATCTTCCTTGCAAACTTCCCGCAGCCACCCAAAAGTCCAGGACCTTGATATGAACTGCTGGCAGCAGGACATGAACAAGAGGTCACGTCCCTTAGGGTTTGAGAGCTTCTTCCCAGATGTAAGCTGTGAAGGTGGTGCTAGATGTTCTGGTTTTTAAGCCTATTTTTTTCATTCCTCTGGAATGAATCACTGATTCAATCTTCAATTACAGGCCATGTGCTCTCCTCCTCCTAGTGACTGCTGCACCTTCAGATCTGACAAAAATAGGCACCCAGACCTCTGAAGGGAGTAGCTTCATTCCTCCCTCTGGCCACCTTCAGCAGCTGTTGGACTATGTAAGGTCCTGAGGCAGGGCTACACCAGACTGGAAAGACAGGGAAGTTTATCCAGCAATTTCGTACTCAGGTCACTTAAAAACAGCACAGTGGAAGCAGTGATGTGGAAGTCATGCTCCCTTCTGCTCTGCTACCAGCCTCTGGAGAAAACAAGCCACAGGATACGTTTCCTGCCTGGGGAGGGCTCGCAGCAGCCTGGAGGAGAAGGCATGACCTTTTACTTAAAGGAAATGCAAGTCGTGGAGAGGAGTAAAGGAAAAAAGCCAGGACTGCACTTCATCTTAAATACAGTGTCAAGCAGTTGTACCTCCTCTTGCTTTCTCACCCTGTATTTGAAGCTGATCCTAACTTACTTAGCAATGGTACATTATAAACAGTTCCATCTGTCTGTGCCACCCCATTGTGGCTCCAGTCAGTCATGAACCTTCTGACAAAAGTCAGATGCGTTTGAAATAAAAGGTTTCATTCATCACAACCAAAGGAAACCAGAGGAGGTACCCTAGGGCTAGGCTCATGTTCTGTTTCCAGCTCACAAATTGTTACGTCCCCAGGATGCAAAGATTAAGCATCTCACACAGAACGTGGGAGGAGGCAGAAGAGTCTTTGTCCAAGATTCACATATTTTAATGGATTCCAGAAAGGGAAATCTTTTACCAATGAGCAACAGCAAAGTTCAGAGAAATGCAAAAGCATTAATCTCACCAGTCTCATTCCTGCCTGCCAAAAGTGTGAGGGATGATTTACATCTCCTTAGTACATGGAGTCCCTTATGGATCATTAATCCACGGGGAGAATATGCTCAGGAGCCATAGACATCTTTTTTTTAATGTGCATGAGCCTTGAATCAGCAGGAAGTATTCTTTGGGTGTGTACAGAACCTGTTTATATTTATTTGCTCCCCACTATCCCCTGCCTTCAATAGTGCTTCCTGCAAGAACTCTAGTTACCACTAATAAATCACTTTGCCTTCACGAAAATCTGCGGTGATAGTAGATGAGGCTGCCGTGACCCATTCCAGGCATTTTAAGGAGAGTAACATTAAAAAGTGAAGCTCTGAAATCAGCAAATTCTTGCCCAAAGTCCATTGAGATCAATATGAGAAACCTCAAATTCCAGGTTACAAGTATCTCAGCACATTGACTTAGGCAATGCAGTAACTTGCAGCAGGTAAGGCATTTCCTGAGAAGCTCTACGTGAAGGAGACAGAAATGATCAACTGTTTGTTTACATGCCAGGACCTCAGAAGATGGATCTTTCTGTTTGCAGCTATAGCTGATCAGAAAACATGCACCAACAGTTAGTAGGAAAGGGGGGCAGGTCTAGTGGTCACCTCCTGTTGTTCTGTTCTCATTTCCATGATGATTCAGTTGCTACATGAGGACCATTAAAGATTGATTTTCTTCATTCACAATATCCAGACATGTACAAAATGCCACTAGTTTACAGAGGAGGGCAAAAAAATATGTGCAGAAGAAAACTACATTTCTGTATTCATATCTCAGAAGTAGCACTCACTTCCTGCCTAGATTTGCCAGGTTCCATGTTACTGTGGTAAATCCACATCCTTACTGCTGTAAATGACTTACAAGATCAGAAATACTTCTGAAAAAGAACACCCAACCTGGGTGGTGTCCTTGGGTTTTATGCTCCCCCGTGTCTGTGCGGGCTTGCAGCATCTTCTATTTTTGCTCTTTGTCAAACACAGTGTCACTGAATTAGTTTTTGACAAGCTGAAAAGCATGAAGATTAGAACAGTCACGTTTCCATGTATTACCACCTGCTATTTCATTTCTTCCGTGGTGCTTAAATGTTCAGGCATGTGGCTTTGAAACATGATACCTTTAATGCACTTAAAAACTCTGCTGGATTTCCAGCTTGCTTTGATCTCCACAGTCTAGAGACTATCTCAGAGAATAAAAATAAATATGTTTAGGGGAGAAAATATTTTCAAGGAGAAAAACCTAAAGTTCTTCCAACTTGATGTGCTTTGCCAATTGATGTCATACCAAGGGCTGCTTTTTGCATTTTATCTTTCTGCTTCAGGAGGCCTAAATCTCTGCCCAGAATGAGCAACTTCATGAAGTAACAGGAGGATAGATGTGGTCAGTGCCCTTTATGAACACTGAAGAGGCAACTAATTGTTTAAGTTCTTTTGTGTAGAAAGGAAATGGAAGGAGAGATTATTTCTGTCCTGGAGAATTTTCAGACTAAAAAATACATTTAGGCAATGGAGAAGCTGTATTTTGTTTAGAATAAATGGGAAATATGTGAGAGGAAAGTTGGTAAGATCTTGAATCATGAGTAGGAAAGAGACATTGACGGGAGAACTGGAAACAGAGGAAAGACTTAGCTAGCCCATGCTATAAGCTGCTTTCTGGGGCTGTACAACATGAATTTTCCCATCTCTCAAAAATGAAGTCCCCAGACATCACTGTCTCTGTGGAAATGGCTTACACTTTAAATAATTTCAAATTATTCCCTGTGCAGCAAGAAAGTAGAAATGAAAGAAGGGAGAAAGGAAAAGAAAGCAAGAAAGCAAGCAAGAAAGAATGAAGAAAATGAAAGTCAGGGTGTGGAGTGGTTAACTTGAGAAACAGGGAGATGTGGTGAGGTTGAGCGGCCAAGTAAACAGCATAGGAGAGGTGTTTGGAGGGAACAGATCCATCCAGCTCTACAAAGGTGAGATAGAAGGTGATTTTTAAATTTTTTAAAGAATAGCTAAGGTCCTGGCATTAACCATTGCTTGAGCTCTAGGTATGGAGGAGAAGACACCTCTCAGTGGGAGTGAAAGTGCCAAAGGCAGTCAACAAGGCTTCATAAGAACTGGTCCCTTTCCATTAGGTGGATACAGCCTGCACAAGAAGGATGTACAAAACACCCTTGTTGCTCCCTGACTCGATGTTGTTCTTAGCCGTGCTGATATTAGCAGAAGCCATTCACTCCACTCCTCATCATGACTGAACCAGGGATAGAATAATATAAAAGTGACAGGGTGTGCAGAGCACACCAAGTGGTTTCGAAAAAGAGTGAGAAAACCCTGACTTCCCTTTTCCCAAAGCAAATGGGAAGCTGGAACAGAAGCATGGCTCTCAACAGCAGTTTGTTTCCTGGTCTGTTCTGCTCAACACTTTATGCAGGATTTTCTGTAGAAATGCAGCCAAATCGTGTGTATATTCCCCTGCTTCCACCAAGGGCTTAATTGCCATTAGTAACTGTTAGTATAGGCTTCTTCAAATTAAAAAAAAGTCCTGATGAGCTCACTGACTCCAAAAAAACCAGAGACATACAATGATAAACTCTCCCAGTTGTCTGATCCAGGATGTAAAAAGCATGTCCCTGGTTGTAAATAAAAATTCCTGTGTGATGACAGGGAAGACCTGGAGGGAGGAGTTGTTTCATAGCAAGTTGTGGAGAGAGAGTAAGGAGAAACCAATGGGGAAGAGAGAGGGAGACAGAAAAGGGGGAGATTCCCACAGGAAAGAAGGCCTCAGCCCAAGGGATGACAAGGCAATATTTACATCTTCCTTTGTGCTTTTCTTCTTTCTCATTGCCAGCACTATGGAAGGTCCTTGTAGGAAGAGAGGAAATGGCATCTAACAACTGGGACCTGTGTTTCTCATATGTGGAGATATGAACACTTACCTGTGGGCTGCCAAAGGGACAGACAGGAATGAAGGAGGGGCAGAGAATACTTGTACTAGACAACCTGAGAGGTCTGGTGTAAGAGTAATGATAGAGACTGGTCTGCCCTCTGAGAGCATCCTTGCATCACAGATACATCAAGAATTTAATTTTCTGCTCCTTGTATTGGATAGGACAATGACTGTACTCCTCTTTGTTTCTTAAGTCATTATCATTGCTTTTCTCTGGATCTTTGCTTCTGTGCACATGGGTCCTGTAATTGTCTCCGAGACAGATTCAGGCAAATCCTGTGATGTCTAAATTCAAAATATGGAGTGATTCAGTGTCGACAGTATTGTGAGCTGCTGGGTTCTGACTCTATGTACAGTAAGGAGAGAGACACCTGAATCTGGCATCCAAAGATGATAGTTTGCATAAGGCTGATTCACTGAGGTTTTACTGTATCATATAAAAAGAATATTTTGTAATATTTTCCAAGTTCTTATATATATATATCTTCTTGCTCTCTCTTCCTGAGTTTATGCTTCTGCAAAGCCTTAAAAAATCTTGTCAGTTTTTCTGCTACTTTTGAAGGCATCTAACATCATAAAAGGGAAACATGACCTTGAGGGTCTGTGAACAAAAATGTGGTCAGGGAAATAATATGCTCTGCATCCAGAAGTTTGACTAGCCAAAAGTCACATAGGTAATGAAAAGGTAGCATATATATAGATGTGTGTGTATATCTGTGAATTTCTATGCATACAGATATACAGAATATTACATATACATCCACTGTGTGTGAATATATGGATATATATAAAGAATTCAAATCCATCTTCTAGGTTTGATATTACTAAAATAATTCCTGTTTGCAAGTCTAAGCACCCACACATATGCAGAGACTTGATGTCTGATTTTGCATTGCTGTGACCTTGTCACACATGCTTTTTATAATGTCGACTGCTTCATAAAAGTAGACATTTTAAACATGCAGTTCCCAGTAAAACAGGCATTTATCACTCAGGATAACATGGAGCTGTCTCAGGGTGTGTTCGAAAGCCCCCCTGCAACTTGCTGATAAAAAGCTTAACTCCATTTCAGGGCTTATCTGAAGGAGTTAGACCCTCATGAATTAACTGAATTTATTTTTTTTCTAAGATGAAAAAGAGAGAGGGAGGGAAGGCAAAAAAAATCACTTTAAAACTTCAATGCAGCAGAACAAGTTTAACCCATTGAGATTTTAAGTGAAGTCTTCTGCTTCATCAGGAAGAACCCTGTGGTGAAACATATGTCAGAAGAGAAGATACGAGAAACTGGCCTCCATTGCAGATGAGAAGATTAATTAAGAGGAAAATCACTTAATGAGATGTCTCATTGGTAAAACTACACGTGCAATGAACATCAGCAATAGGGGAGAAGCATAGCCCAGACATTGCATTTGATTTCCATGCTAACATTGGAGAAAAAGGAATTGGGTGTAAATTAGATCAAGCTGACTCTTGGAGAAACAGAGTACAGATCTTATTTCAGCTACAAATTATGAGCTTCATGCTTATTATTATAAGGCAGCAGTACTGTTACTTCATGTATTTGAGTTATAGGTTACAAATAAATTACCCAGAAAAGACAGTCCTTTTCTCTTCTCGTGTTCATAAATTGTTGGCAAACCAAACCTGAATTCTTCAAGTGCCACTTTTCTTCATTCACCAAGTAGTTTTTCAGAATGCTTAGCAGCTGGTGAATTTTTCATCAACTCATTTCTGGTGTAACACTGTCAAATTTGTTTGACTTAGGAACTGAAGCCTTTCAGAAGTAGGAAAGACACAGCCTGTCTGTTGTCCAAACACTTGCCCAGCTGAGGTTGTTCATGTATTCTTGTCACTTCAGCATCTGGGTGCCTGCCAATTTTTCATGCATTTCCTATCAAAACTTGGATATGAAGCAAGAAGAAGGTAAACAAAGATCTTACTAATGTCAAATGCTGTATTTAAAAGTTTTCTGCTCCTTCTGTGGGAAAAAAATCGTCCAGTTGCTAAATCACTTCTGAGTATGCTTTTTTTTTCCTAAGCATCTATTACAAAATTAGAGAGTGAGAAGCAGAAAGCTGTTGCCCTAGTGGATCTACTGGAGTCAAGGCTAATTCCTACCTCCTGGCCCCTATAAGTGCCTTTCCATAGCCAAATGCTACCTCTCCAGCAGCAGTGCCCCTGGAAAGCAGTCATTTCTCTATCACCTGTAATCAGTCCTCTCTATGCAGCCTACCAGCCTTTTGAAGTACGGGTGTCTGTACAGCACCTAGCACAATGAGATCCCTCTGTTGGCTTGAATTTCTCTGGTCTATAGGGATACTAATCCCTCCTTAACAATAGAAACAGGCACTCTACAGAGCAGATACACAAACAGACTTTCATTAGAGAATGCAGGCCTGAAAGCCTGTTTCACAAAAGGCTTTGCTGACTGGACTCAGTCATTTGAATAGGGATGGACATGGAGTATATTCTACAAGAGCCCAGAAAGAAAGGTGCAGCAGTATCATCACTGAGATGCAGACACTGCACAATTCTAGAATACTAACAGGCTTATGTATATAGTCAGTCACAACCTGAATCCTTAACATCTACTTTGTAAATCAGTGGTTTATTTGTTTTTTGTGGTTGTTGGGTTTTTTTGTTGTTGTTGTTGTTTTGTTTTTGGGGTTTTTTTTGGTGAAAAGTAGTACTCAGATATGCTGAGAACTTTGTATCCTAAGAAAGCAGACTCTGATTTGATTGGACATCCTCTCCATTTCCCCCAGCTTAGCAGTTTGCTAACATTTGTCCTGTTAATTATTGAAATTTTAGGTGTATTCTGAGCCTTTCCATTTGTAGGCACTGAGAGTGCCAGGGGAGAGCCCTGGGGTATAAAGCTAAATTTTCCAATTCGTATGTACAGTGGTGGGAGACAAATACACAAGCAGAGGCATTCAATTTACATAAATGTTTGCGGGACATGTTTTGAGACTTATGTGCTAAAAATGAGAGGTTATTATAATCTGTAGGTTTCCTTGTTTACAAATGCTTACAGGTTTACCAGTGAAGACCAAAACTTTTGCAATCAATAGCCTCTATTTTTGTTTATTAGTTACAGTCACAGACAAGTGCTTCTGTTGATTAAGAGCAATGAAATTAAATCTATTGCCAAGACAGCAAATAACATGATTAAAAGTCTACAGGGAACATTTGTGCCTTTTCAGAGGCCCTCTGTGAAGGGCTGTGGTATGACTCCAGGAAAATTTAAAGGACCAGTTTGCAGGCCCCAAATATATCTCATAATTTAAAGCTAAAGGACGTAAAAGGTAAAGGTTCTCAGAACCACACTTGCCATTTACAGCTGTAAGTAACATTGTCCTTATTGGGGGCCACCTTTGCCAAGCTCTCAGCCTCTCTGGAGGGGACAGCCCACACCCATTTGCCTCTCTTTGCCAGAAGCCCTGGTTGTCATTGTGGCAGGTGCAGAAGGGCACAACGGAGCTGACATCTGCTCATGGGACAGAGGCAGCACCAGGGGCTGTTCCCAAGCAGGGCTGGCCTGCACCTGGGCTGCTGCTGAACTGCAGCTGGCACTGAAATGGAAAGCACTCAGCTTACACAACTTGCCTTGTTCCTCACTCTCTGCCTCTCTCTGCAGCTGGGGCATGCCCTGAGGTCCAGTCGTGTCATCTGGTTTCCTTTTGGGACAAGATTTCTACATAGCACAGGCTGTAATTCTTCCCTACCTACTCAGAAGGAAAAAAATATTGGCTGGTAGGTGATGAGGAAGAGAAACCCCCACAAACAGCTGGCACTTGAAATATCAGAGCCCTCAGATAAAACATTCCCAGCATGCTGAGTACAGATTAAATCCTGCAAGGTGCAGAGCACCCTCTCCAAGGTGATGAAGAACTCTGACCCCCAAGGGTGGCTTTGCTTAAATCACTGCCTCCCTAGACTAAACTTTCAACCTGCTGACGTTTATTTGAGTGAAACCCTCACCTCATTTGAGTTGTTCCATTGCCTGCTCACTGCAGTCTAAAGGAAGAGGGCAAAAGCTGCAGTCTGACCAGAGTGCTGCAGTCTGACCAGAGTGCCAAACCTGTGGAATGCCTCAGATTTTGAAGTAAATCAGACAACTACTGCCTGTGCATCTGAGCTGAGGTGGGGGAAAGCATATGCATTTAAAAATGATGCATTTTAAAACAGGAAGTTTACATTCCTGCTGTCAGGCTGGATCCATTTTATGAGATGAAGAAGCTGAAAATAAAAAAACCCAGGAGCTATATTCACATGAAATACATTGTATGGAAGACCAGCCAACAAAATTGTAGCCCAGCTCCAGTTTTGGCTTTGTCAGCTGATTTCTTTCTCAGGTATTCCGTTTTATTCCAGACACACACAAATGTCCATTAACAATGAACAACAGAGTGAATGGACACACACTTCCTAACATCAGCAGGCAGAACTATTGGCTCTCTTGCCTCTCTGTTGAGGACAGAGTGATGTGATATCTGAGCCGGGCATCGGAAGTGCCAGAATTTAGATGGTGTGACATCCCTGTGTAGAAGCAGAATACATTTGCAAGGCTCACAGATTTGAATATCTTAAATCTGAAACAGTAGTCTGCTCCCACCTGGATTGCCAAGATCATACTGTATTTATAGAATGAATAAAAATTCCTTATCAGCCACAAGTGAATACAAGGAGATAAGCAAAGAACATGAACAATTAAGTAACAACACTGTTCAGTTTACATCAGTTGGCAGCTGCTCTGTGGTCTCACTTGCAGGTACTCAGCAAAGAATTATTATGTTCAGAACAGCTGAAGGTTTTTACTGATTCTTTATGCATTTTTCACACCCATTTCAAAGATTTTCACTATGGTTAGGAAGCAAATTTGTTTTTTTCAGTTACCCTGCCTCTCTGGAATACATCTGTTGTCCATGCTGTGCAGTGCCTGTCAATACACTGATCTTTCAATATCTTGTTTCTTTCAAAAACTGCTGTAATTTTTTGTAAGAAATAAGACTCTTTTTTTCCAAGACCTGCCCATAAAACCTCAATCCTTATAAAAAAAATGCACCAAACTTGCATTATAAAGGTATATAGTACTATTAGACTTGCCTCTATTTTCAATTTGTTCTTAATCTGTAAAAAAAAAACAACCAAAACCAAACCAACACCCACTAACCAACCAAAAAAACACCAAGAGAGGCAGACTGAAACGAATTATGGAAGCATACTGTCTGGGTCAATAAAGGAAATTATGAAGAAAAATAAAGGACAGTCAGTATTTTTGAGTCAGAACACTTCTAGCTAGATTGCAAGCCATTAGTTTTCACTGGCAATCATATGATCTTACAATGTTTGAAGCTGAGAATTCCTGCCTAGATTTTGGAAAAAACAAGAACCTGATGCATCAGCCTTTTTTCATTATGAACAGACAAAAGGCCTCACAAGGTACTAACTCCTCATCCAAATCTATACTAGGGCTCTCTGACAACCTGGGTCTGTCAGAGGAGTGATTCATAATGCATTCAAGACCTCAGTGATCATCCTGGACTTGTCACCCGGCCAAGTCTGTCACCAGACACAAGATTGGGTCTGGGCCCTTACTGGTACCACACAGTGAGCTAAATGCACCCCAGTGAGTCACAACACCCTCATGGATGAACCTGGTGAGCACCAAGGGAAATAGTTTACTAAAGGTTTTCCAAACCCAAGCTCTCAGAATCCTTAAGTAGACTGCATGTTTGCTTCCTATCAATAATAAAAACAGGCTGTAAGATAAACAATAGAAAACAAGCTATAACATTCTAAACTGCTGAATAAAATGGAATAAAATATAATATGAGGCTAGCATCTTATCTTTCTTGTTGGTTAGAACTTGCAAAAAGGACTAAAGGGTAAATAGAAATTTCTGGTTGGGATTTCAGAGATGCTGCTCTTGCTGTGTCATTTCTGCTGGATCAGCCTGCCTCATTCAGAGACTGGGAACCATCGTTGGTGTCAACAGCCATACAGACCAAATATTCGTATAGTTATCTCTGGATCAACCCCTGAACTACAGGAAGCTCCCAGCGATGCCTTCTGTGCTTTCTGCCCTCACTACTGATACCACAGTATGACAAACAATTCTGCTATTGACAGTTTGTTTATTAAAAATAACACAAAACTAATGTTTTGAATTAAAACAAGAAAGATTATAATAGAGCCGTGAAAGAGACATGGAGCTGCTATGCCGCACCAAAAACAGAGTTTTCCTATTGACTTTTTTCAGCTTATCAAATCATAATCCAGCCCTTCCTGCTCCACTTTCTTGTTTTAATATTGCCCAAAATTAATGCTGCCATGCTGCAGTAAAGCCTCTGCACAGTCTTCACTGTTCAGGACAAATTCTCTTTTTTCAAATTTACAGAAATATGCAGCATTAGACCAACGGTGAACTTGCCCTCCTGTACTCTCTCTTGCTGAGAAACTAGTTTGTTTGTCCTGAAGCCCACGTTTCTAAGTTTGCAGGAGCAGAAACACATTGTGGCTTTAAATAGAGACTGTCAGTTTGTGGCTTGTGTCTCATATTACACACAGACAGCTTGAGACGCTAAACACAAGTTGGGCAGCACCATTAATATCTTAGAAGAGCGTCAGTACATTTTTTAAATGCTCTATATTTTCATTCCTGAAGGCAGAGGGAGGGAAAAATATTCAAATGAAACTTTTCTAATCCAGAGTTTAGGTGGAAACACTGCTAACTTTGCTCATTCCTACTCAGGAGTGGGAGTTTGCAGAGCCTGTTTCAGTTCTTCATACACACACGCACGCAGAAACACAAAGAATAAAGAAGGAAAACAGTTTCAATACAACTCTTTTTCTTCAGGATTAATCTCAGGCAATTTTTTTTTTGTATGAAATGCATTAGACAATCTTTTTTCTTAAGCAGCAGACTGGTAAATCCACTCTTATTATAAGGAGGGGGGGAATAAGGGTACTCACGTGGCTGAGATGTCGCATTGTTTTGGTAACTCATAATTTATGTCTTTGAAAAATGCCTTATTTGTGTTGACAGTCTCTCTTCCCTGCTCAGAACGGACGGCGGGACTGAACAGAACAGCTGGAAGAGCCCAGGAAAATGCTCCTCTTGTTCAGGCTCTCCTTGCCTGGCTCCTGACCCCTTTACAACTGGAAAAGGAAACAGCACATGTGTCATTCTCTTTTGCCTGTGTAGCTCACATGAGCGGGGAGGGGCACCCATTTGCAGATAGCAGTAACTGTATTCAAGTTTTGCAAGTTGGATGTATTCCACCCTTTGCTTTTACTAGCCAGCAACCAGTGGAAAGAAAATGCTCTTTTCACTTTTAGCCAAATGCAGAAGCAACTAATAGAATAGCTTTCCAAACATCTACCCACCACTGTTAATATAATTTCTTTTACATATAAAGCTTACTGCTGACTCTCTCCCCAAAATGCCTATCATCATCACCAGTAACAGCAAAAGCAGGGCTTTCAATTTTCATTGCACAGCAGCATCCTTAACACAGTCTAAATGATTCTGTCATTTTAACAGGTGAAAATGGAGAGTGACATTTACTGGGTCAGAGTAGTTATGTCAGTGTATAGGATGAATCTACACAGTGCTCCAAACAAGGAGGAACCTTTGCCTGCAGCACAGGATGAGGCACAAGTAACTTCAGTCCTGGCTTTGACACAGCCTTCTTAGGGCACCTTGGGCAAAGCATTTTATCTCTGCCTCAGTTTGTCACCTGTAGAATAAAGATGGTAAGACTGATTTCCTCCCGCTCTTTCATCTGCAGGTAGGCAATGTTAGGAAATACTTCCTTGGTCTGCATGGGTTAATTTACTTATCCTCCTCAGCAAGATTTTTATCTTGGACAAGGCTACCAGCTCCCTTATTTATATTGCTGCCATTTAAAGCTATCTGTTTAGCCCTCTGCAATCAGCAGTATGTAGCTGTTGAAAGTTTGCATATGTAGTCAGCCCATGGTTGATATGGGCTAGGACTTCTAAGTCATACAAAAATCCAAGTAGTTTATATCCTGTCTTAGACACTAAGAAGAGTTGACAAAGTTTTCATTTTCCTTTTTGACTCAGGATGAACTAACTGCCTGCCTCTGACAGCAAAAACACAGTAAATGTTGAAATGGAAGTGGAAAAAAAAACAGAGGCATGAAATTCAGGCTGACACTCATCCTATTTTGCAAAACTGTTGCAGCATTTTCTGTGAAATCATCTCAGTGACCTCCTACAAGAAACTGATGCTGCAAACTTGGTTTGCAGTATTTATTTAACAGTTACAGGATGGAAAGAACAGCGACTTATTTACATGCCTGTGACAAATAACAGCTTATTATGAGCATGGATAAAGTAAGCAACTTAGGTCAGCATTTTCCAAACTCTGGACTCATGGTAGAGAGTCCTGGAACATTTAATGACAGAGCAAAGCAAAGCACTAAACAAACATGGGAAAATAATAGCAAAAAGTCCTGATGATGCTCCTCTGTTTTCAACTCTGTAGTACAACACTGATTTATACCAGATAGATAATTCTATGAAAATATATAATGTGCTTACATAAAATTATGAATTTCTGTCCTGGGACATGAGAATTGCCAATTATTTCGTTTTAATCTTTCCTTATCATGATCCCTGAGAATTTCAGAACTGGTGTTGAGAAGAGACTTTTTGGCCACTGCAGCTTAATTGAAGGATGGACACTACGGATGCCTTCATGACATTAGTGCCAGCTAACAGTGTAGTGCCAGTTAGTACCATCATGTCTAGATCTCCCCCAGGAGTTTTGTGGCAGACTACTCAAAATGGCACACATGCACCTGAGGGGGCTGCCCAACCCAGACACTGGTGAGCTCCTAGTGGTTAAACCCTTTGCATCTCTGCAATACTTCCTGCATCTGTCTTCTTTTGTTCTTATTAAGACTGCTCTTCTATCACCAAAATCACTGGGAAAGTTTATATAAGAAGATTCTGGGTGAACCAAGCCCACATGGGAAAGCCCTCTTTAACACCTTGGTATCTTCACTTTTCTTAGGATTTCTTTCTTTGCTTATTGCAAAAGCTGGGATTCCCAGTAAACCAGAAAGCTTGGGACCCCTTTTCCAAGGCTGTCGCTTGCCCTCAAGCAGGCCATTAAATAATCCCTCCCTGAGCTTTCTCACTCCTCATTAATGAGTATCACGTGCGGGTGGAAAGACACCACAGCTCCATAGAGCCCAGCACGCTTCCGGAGGAGCCTGAGACCAGGTCACAAAACAAAGAGGAGCTCAGTGCTCTCTGCCTGCCTCACCCCTCATCTGACCACCCTTGGGGGACAGGAGACACCAAAAGACCTCAAAGGAAAAGATGGATGTGAGGGAGTTGTGGAGAAAAGATGTGATTAATCAATAATTTCCAGCTTGTCTGAACTCCCTCCTAAACTTAAAATACAGTAGTTGCTTCTGGCAAAAAAAGCACCCCCCTCACCCCCTGCAAGAAAAAAAAAATAAAGGTGAAAGGGTGAAGATAATGTAGGGTGTCTGAAAGCATTTTTTTTCTAAGGGCTCTGGCATTCATACAGGATCTTTCAGATGTGTGGGATAACTGAGCTGTGTGACTTTCATCAGCCAGTTACTAGATCAGCTGGGACCACTACATTCCCATTAAGTTACAGAAGTAGCACTGGTTTCCTGCCCTGGTGAATACTTTTGTATCTCCAACTTTTGAAAGCTCAGAAGCCAAAATTCCCTTTCTGTCTCAGTAGTGCTTTCAGATATGACACTCCTTTCAGGTCCAAGATTATTAGCTCAGAAGTGGGACCTCTTTTGTCTCTCATATTGCAACTTATCCTTCTCATGCTATGAACAGCTATGTAATCAGTTCATAGTCAGGCCCACAGGTTGTTCTCTTTGATATTATCTTGCTCCAAGATAAATTATAGCTCACAGTTGTTCAGGCTTGGCAAGCTGATGCTGCGTGCAGCAGCTGTTGTTCCCAATGGGAAGGAAGGGCTTAGGCTGCATTCAAAGGAAAAAAGTATGTCAAAAGGAAAAGTGTCTATTCAGGAAGTTATGCCTGACAACAACAGGACATCAGACTAGAAATCCCTGTCTTTGCAGGATTGTCATCAAAAAAACAATGCAAAATCTGCAATCTCAGCCAGCAAAAACTGTGTCCAGTTTGAAAGACGCTGAGTGGAAAGCTCTCAGTAATATTCTTCATTGTCCACCCTGTGCAGCCTCCCAACCTCAGAGAGGGTGCTTGGATCCACCATCTGGACCTTTGAGGAAAGGATGTTTCAGTTGGTGCCTGTCCTGGTTCTTGCCTGGTTGTGAGTTCAAGAGGGCCTCATAACTGTAGTGATGGTCAGTGGTGTGTCGCACCTGGCCAGCTGGCAGGAGAGGTGGTGTTGGCTTTCTCCTCATCATTGCTGGCTACACTCTTCAGGCTGTTTTAAACCTGCCAAGCTGGTAAGCTATGTGTGAGCTGGATGGATCCCTAACTTTGAAGACTTTCTGCAGGTCTAGGAGAGGAATATCTACAATGAAGGAGCATCTAGACTGAGTCTTGAAGGAGAGATACTTCATATGAGATATGCTTCAGAAAGCATTTGGATCTGGATGCTTTATGAAATGCCATTTTCTACTGATTACCTTTCTCTCCATCTCTGGAAGGAATAGTAGCCTATTACTGAGGCCTTGTGCAGTAGGATCTCCTCACTGAACTAAGTATTCTTGCGTCTTTCCTGTTTCCCATTTATTTTTGTGCTAAGAATGTGGATATTCCTGGCCATAGACTACCCATCCCCTGTGAGGGCCAGCTCAGATTTGGAAAATGTAATGGAGAATGAAACCTTTGTGACCACACAAAAGGGATTAAAGTTGACTTATTATCCAGGATGGACTGTGATGCTAATATAACTCATGTTTTATGTGTTGCTGCTACTTCCAGTGATTTTAAGTGGAACTAGCTTGTGAAATCCTTGGGACACAGAGCAGGAATTTTCTGTTTGCAGTCATAGCAGTAATTGTTACTGAACGAGTTCATAAGGCCAAAAGAGAAGGATTTACCCAGGAGATAAGAGATCAGCTCTCCTTCCTACTTTGCATCTTGGGTATATATCTAATTTTTACCACCCTTCTGTCTTCTAGTTGAACTTGCTTCTAGTTTGGGTTATATTTCTATCCCTGGAACACACCCTACACCCTGCTTTACCTTATCTCACAACTGTTTGCAGTTAAAGGTCGTAGTGTGCCTGTTTGTGTTTAAGACATCCCCACCTAGGCTTTTAGTTTATTTGGGGCAAGTGCTTTCCCCTTCATGTCTGTAAAGTATCTGTGCTCTCAGGGAGACCTCCTGTGTCAATACAATACAAATCCTTCTCAAATTGTGCCATCACTCTGCAAAATGGCAATATAAGGAGACTCTTAATCTCTACAACCCTGTACTTGGCTATCCATGAATGACATGGCTTTTCATTAAGGTCACCTTGGAGGAAGAATGGCTAAGGTCAAATGCTCAGTGCACAAAGTTTTGCAGACTATCTATCCAGCATGTCATTGTGTCCAAAGATCAGACAGGATAGCTTAGAGCCACTGACTCTGGCTGCCTCTCCAATCTAATACCCGATACCACTGAAGGGCACATCATCTGTTTATTCTCTCGAGCAGTCAACAGGATGTTGACATGATGTCTGATAGCACAAGCTTGGGACAGCAGTCACAGAAGCTGGATAAATTTGGAGGCAGTGAATCATGCTACCAGCTCTTGCTGAGTTCAAGAAATCTGAGAGCATGCTTTGGTACATGGATTTCTCATAGCAAAAGAACTAAAAGAAAAATAAAATAAAGTTAATCATGCTAAACTTTAAAGCAAACAAAAGGCAAGACTTGCTCACACAAAACAGAATTAAACACTGGAAAAGTCATAATTCCTACAGAGCTCTGGTATAGTTAGACCTTTGGTTTTACAAAAAACATTCTTTTTTACATAGTTGGAAGTGTATTATACAGCCTGACTTCAATAAGCTGGGGTTTTTATAAGGTCTTTGCATAACTCCAAAACAGCCAGAAAATTGAAAGTCGAGGCCTGATGCCTGTGGATCCTTGTAGTGAAATGAGGCAACCAGTGCCACTAATTACCAGGTAGTGGGCATGAGCTTGTGTTAAGCCCACCTGTGCCTGATTAGGGTGGGGTCCCAACTGCGCATGAGCAGGATTAGGGGGCCAATAAAAGGTGAGGCTCAAACTCACAAACTCAGCTCACTCCTGAGCAAGTCAGCAGAGAGGTTGGTTGCTTCCAGAGCACCAGCACCAGCACCAGCACCAGCACCAGCACCAGCACCAGCACCAGCACCAGCACCAGCACCAGCACCAGCACCAGCACCAGCACCAGCACCAGCACCAGCACCAGCACCAGCACCAGCACCAGCACCAGCACCAGCACCAGCACCAGCACCAGCACCAGCACCAGCACCAGCACCAGCACCAGCACCAGCACCAGCACCAGCACCAGCACTCCTGAGGCAAGAGACTCAGGGCACTTTTTGTGCACCTCTGCTGGAAAACCTGTTGGACTTTGGAGTGCCGTGCCCTAAGAGAGGTTTGTCTTGCTAGAGACCCTGGTGTGTTTTGTTACCCAAGTGTTAAATTAAAATTTCACTGCTAGTTAAGTGCAGGTCAGAATCCTCTCAAAGGCTGTTAGTCTGTCACCTGGACTGTCCTTGTGTTACACAAATGATGGGCTTATTTTAGTTGGAGTTCTTTGGGAGTTTGGATCCTAAGCTTTTACATTCTGTCAAGGGCTTCAGTCTCTTTTCTGCCTTTCCTGGTCTGGAGGGATAAGGCTTAGAGAGTACACATCCAAAGTTAAGATCTTTCTAATCATAGTGTGCATCCCTTGACCAAAGCAGTATCTGAGGTATGTCCAACAAAGATGTTGGGTAAGTGTCTGTGCTTTAAATCTACTCTGAGTCTGTTTTCCACATTGCAGCAACTTGGAACAAGGTCAGATTGGCAAATGGCATTTGAAGAAGTATAATAACATTGAGGTATTTGCTATCATTTTTAGCTTGCATGTACTGTCCTCTCTGGAGGAAAAGATATCAGATTAAGCTTCTGTTCTCATAGCTCTGGTCAGTTCACAACTGGAAGCATGTATGCAGGATTTCAAACTAAATTTACTCAAAGGTACTCATCCTACCAAATCATTCCGTCCTGACAATTTTTACAAGAGTATTTTCTAATAGCTTTTCAAGATATCTTTCTCATCACACCGATGTTGTAACAGTGTTTACTTTGGTTATCAGACAGCTTTCTATATCCTTGGATTAGTTATAAAAGCAGAGACACTTCAGTGCAGAGTTTAGTATTTCAACCTACTATCTGAGCAGAAAGCTGGCATGTGATGGTGGCATAGTTATACTGAATGAAACTGGGGCACCATGAGAATGTGTGTGGTGACCCTGAGGCCCTGTGACTTAGCACACTTCTACCACTGCTTCAAAAATAACTCTGCAAGATTCCTAGCCCAAGAGAGAACTAAACTTCATTTTTCTCATGAGTCATGTGATTGCAGTTTTTATTTTAAAACATGCTTAAACTTGCTTAGTTTTTTTCTTGCATTCTGCAGCTTTTTTTAGCAATCACAAAGATGTTTGTGTTTCCTGACTTAGTCAAGTTTTATCCTTTGGTAAAAGTGATTGGCGAAATACTTAGAAACCACAGTCAGCAATCCTATGGATTTCTGGAGTTCATTAAAATACCATTCACAGCACTACAGCAGGAAGAAAAGGCTCACAAGCAGTTAGCACAAATCGTCCTTCTCCCAAGCTCCTTCAGATGTGTTCTTCTCTAATCCCTAGCTGTAGTGTTTGCAAATCCTTAGGCTCTTGGAGACCATTCACAAAGTGGCAAGTGGTCACTATATCCTGCATGCAGGGCATCCCTTAGGAGCAGAAGGATGATATTTGAAAGTTCCCAAAGCAATCAAGACTCTTATGCTGGTAATGTTGGGATTTTGGACAGGGTTTTTTGTTGTTTTTTGTTGTTTGTTTGCTAACATAATTAAATCTTGTTCAAAACAATTCCTAAATAAACAGTCATAGCAACCATGGAGCCCTGGATAAAATCCTGGTGAAAACGTAAAGCTACAGTGTAGAAATAGACTTTTCTCACTGATGTACTCTAAGGAAAACAGTATGTTTTTTGACCCCTGCCACATGAACACGTGTCTTCCCAGTGCAGTCCTGTGACTGGATTTACTAACATCCTGCAGACAGTTCCTGCTATTGCTTTTAAATGACTGTTCACAGCAATTAGGAAGATGAGAAAGTGACTGTAAAGCCAGAGCTCCAGGGGGGAATCTCAAAGCCAGACCTGAACACTAGACATGTGAGTCCCCACAGTCTTGTCAGAAGACACAAGATGATGCTTTATTTTTCCTTTTGATTTTAAAGAAAATTTACCCATGCCTGTATAATGAGTAGTTTCCAGTTCTCTCAAATAATAAAATATTCATGTAATTTAAGTGGAATTCCTAAACTACTGATAATAAATTTATTTTTCTATTTTCGTATAGGGAGTGAGAGAGAGAGCTCCCAAAGTACAACTAAATGCAGTGGATGTGACTATCCTTGGGGTCCACTCGCCAGTGAGCCCAACTAAAATAGGGCATGGTCTTGAAATCAGATAATCTGCTGTTCCTTTTATTTTTGTTAAATCGTTTTTTTTATACAAAAATGGATATAGCTGTCTGCTGTAATGGGAGCAAAAATTATAATGGTCTGTTCTAATAATAAATTGCATGCTGGTTGTTTTTTTTTTACTGTAGCAAAGGCAATTCAGCTGTATCTGATTGGCACTACTTCAAGATTTCTGATGTTCAGCAGGAGAAGAATACACAGCTGCAAAAACCAAAACAAAGCAAAAACCTCTCAAACTGCACATGCTGGAATGGCACCAAGCCTGACTGCAACAGTTCACCAGACCCACTCACATCTCATCAGGCACTGGGCCACGCAGTGAGTGCTTTTGCTGACTAAATTGTGCAATGAGTTTTGTTGTGTTGTAATGCAGAGTCCAAATGCTTTACTCTGGATACCATATCACAGACTTCCTCAAAACTTATTTAGATGCCATGTAGGAATGTGGTTGAAAATTTTAGGTGTGGATTCTGCAACATTTCTATAGATTTACATTTTACTGTCCTTGTGATGCTGTTGGACTTGGTAGGCATTACACTGTAAGAAAAAAAAATACTGAATGAGAGTTATGTCAAGATTACTCTTTTGTTGTAATGAGCTGTAAGCAAAGTCTACTGATACATACTTCACTGTGAAATCTGCAATGCTTTACTTAGAAATAGTTTTCTTCCTTATTAAATCAAAGAGCTGCCCAGGAAGTTATAAATCAGAACAGTAAACATAACTACAGGAAAAATATCTGAATAATCTAAACATATCTTTGCTAAGTATATAAATATGAATTTTGGCTTGTGAAGTCAGGTTGAAAGGACATCTAGATTGGACATGGAGAGTTCAGGAGTAGGTTTAGATCAGGATACTTTGGCAAACACCTAAATTTAGAAACACCTGAGAGCACTGGATCTTGTCAGGTTTTTTCTAAACACTGAAATAGCTGGAGCTGGAGAAATTCTGTGTAGCACCAGCACTACACTGCTGATTTGTCTCTGAAAGCTCAGACCCAAATTAGGAAAGCACTGAAGAATGTCCTTATGGCTACTCTGATGTAAGAAAAAACAAAGCATGCTCTTAATTTTAAGCACATGCCTAGGTCCCTTTCCAAGTTGAAAGAATGCTTAAAGATTTTCCTGATTACAGAAGGCTTCCTATAAATATTCATATATAGCACTTCCTTTACCTTATCACCCAAATTAAATTTCCTAATTCTACTCAGTCTATGATGAGGCAGTCTATTGAAGAATTTTTTTAAATTTAAGGGGCTAGTGTCATTTTATGTAACATCAGTGACAGATATTAGTCACATAATCTATTCTAGTCTACTGCATTCCCTCTGAAGTAAAAGAAGACAGATTTCCAGAAAGGGATTCGTTCTGGGTCTGAAATAACTACACCACCTCCAATAGTTTTGTCTACTCTCTAAGGAAACAAACCACACCCTTCATTGCTGAGACACAGACATAAAGAATGTTCCAACATTTCTAGGAATACTTTATTTGTATTCTGGTACCATTTCATGCTCCTCAGAGAGAGGGGCCATCCTTCTTTTACTTAGCAAATACAAATGGACTGAGTCCCTGCCTCTACCACATAAAAGTGCTGGTATGCTTTGGAGTAGTGGGCAATCAAATTCTCATTTAGTAAGTGTAACTGATTATATGCACCATGTAGCATGAATAAGCATGCTGTGTTAATTAACACTCTATATTAATATTCCATCATCTGAAATTTCACCTGCCATCATTTCCTGTTGGCTTCTTCAAAAAACAATTATCCGATATACTCTGAAATGTCCTGCTTATAGTTTAAATAAAATTAATGTGTTGTTATTGCATATTACACATAATGCCATAAAAGATGTAATTACTTGAAACGTACAGTAATTACAGACAAATAATTTGTCTTGTGTCTTCTACCATTTATTTTTTTTAGCATTAATTCAAATCCTGACCTTTCTCTGAAAACATCTACTGTTCTCTAGTCATTGTTGTCCTTGTTAACATTCACATCAGTGCGAATGGTTGCTCACAGCTTTAACACATTCAGAAATCTACTCGGCAATATTACATTAGTACTGTGTCAGTAGATATTTAGAATACCACTTCAGATATGCTTTTTGATAGCGAGATGAAGGTTTATAAGTTCTCATAAAAGAGCAGATATTTTGCCAAACGAAGCCAGTAACTTCTACTAAAGAAGAGTAATTGCAAATACTTAAAAAATTATCTTTCTGTTTATGATATATCAGATATAAGACCACATTCTTTCAAGTTTAGAGTTGGGTATAATCCCTAGGAAATGGAATTTCACTAGCTAACATTAAATAATATATTTTTTTTGGTATTGGTTTTGGAATTTTGCTGTACCTAGTAGCCTAAAATAATGAATCCTTGGGCTGTACAAATATTGATGCGTACATTTTGTAGGTGTAGAAATAAAGGTGAGAAAGAGGTGAATAAAGATTTTGACCAATTTCCATGTAAATGATCTAGCAAAGAGAAAAATTAAGAATAAAATGGTAGTGTCTTACATGATCTCACTTAGTAGAGCACCCAGGTACTGTCTGTGCATAAAGCCACTGTGGTTTACAGTGGTTATTGAGGATGTTTTGACTTCTTAAGGTATTAAAATGTGCAATTCATCTGAAAAAAATTAACTAACACCTCCATCAAGTAGCATTGTTTTTTTTCTTTCTCTTTTGATACCATGTACTTTTGCTAATAGCCCGTACCTGTTACTATTCTCATCTAACTTCTAAATCACCAGTGATCCAGCACAACTACCCTGCTGTGAGTCCAGCCCAGACACAGAGTGGGTTAAGAGATGTATCCAGTGAACACGTTGGCTGGGCTTCTCTATGAGCAGCCTAACACTGTTGCCAACATTTTTATATTTGTCTGCTGAAGTCAGCATTCACTTTCTAGTGAGTTCAATGGAAAACTGAATGGCCACAGACAATATCTAGGCAATAATTCCACACACACCAAACCCCCTTGTATTATGCTTGCAGTCAGCTTTTAAAAAGTGTAAGGTCAATGTCTTTCCTGTTTGGAAAGTAAGAGGGGAGATTTGATAGTTCTTTAATGGGTTTATCTTAATAGCAGGAGGAAGACAGAATGTTTATAGCAATTCTCCATACTCTGCTAGTGAGCTGATTAGCACTAAATTGCATTTTGCTGGCAGAGCTAAAAAATATTTGGATTCCTTTGAGGAAGAGAAGATCACCTACAATGTACTAACAGAAAGGGTTGGAAATAATAAGTTTTTTGATCACTGCACCAGGAATAAAAAGATTTAAAATCATCCTGCACTGTAAATACTACCTAGAAAGAGAAACACGTGTGAAATACTGAGATATGAAGCACTCTTCTCCACGTAGTAATCACTATAGTTTCATCAGGTGAATCAGGTAAAAAATTCATTTAATTTACATTCTGAAAGTAAAAATGTGGACAAATCTGACAGACTAAAAATTATATCAAAATATTACCTTCTTTAAAATGCATGCAAGCACAATAAGAAGTCACTGCACATCCACTTCACTCTCAACTGATGTCTTTGTCACACATAGACGCTATAATCCTTGGATCATTTTTACCTCTTGTTTCTGCATAGTCATCTTCTTTTAGGGTCATGGAATAGAGCTGTGTTTAGATCTCATTGTGGAGAAGTGAAACCACTGATTTAATGTCCTGGGTAAAATACCCCTAGGAAGACTCCAGCTTCCTGGGTTGATACTCTGGCCATTAAATGATTTAAGTTCTTTGCTTAAAAAGTCACCAGCATTGCTGAGACCTGGGACCCTAGAAAATAGTCAAGATATAAAACAAAAGAGTGAGAGGAATTATGAATTTTATTACTTCTTGAAATCTTACTTATGAGTCAAACAGAAGTTATTATTTCAGAATCATTCTGTGGCCTGAGTGGCCTTAAAGAAGTAATCTCAATCAGCCAATGAAACCCTATGGCCTGTAAAGGGCAGAGTATCCAATGGCATGATTGTGATCTCTCTTCTGTCCCTATAGGTCACAGGCTAATGAAATTGTCATATTAGCTCACTCCAGAATTTGCTATTATAGAACTGCTCAAGAAATTCACTGTAAACCACTTCTTTGATTCTGCCTTTGTGCATGTGTATGTAGACTTAAGACCAACAAATGAAGTAATGTGCAGAAGGGGGGGGGGGAGTGTCACCAAGCAAACTATCAGTGTGACATTTTAAAGCTGCTGGCTGACTGCAGAGTGATATGCAGGCATATATATGAAGCATATGGGGAGGCAGGAGACATATATCAGAGACAGCAGCTGGTATGTCAGGTCCAGGACAGCTTCTACTGGGAGAAGAGAATAGATTGCACTTCCAGGCAGAGTGTCTTAACTCCTCTCTCTTTGACTACAGACTTTTTTATTTCTTGTATTTGTGCAATCCCAATGATTTATTTCCAAGATTTGTCTTTTTACTGTATGTTACTCCTAGTCTTAATGTCTTGAAGCGCAGCTTATTTTCTGTTATCTCACTGTAAAAGCAGGAGAAACCTATTGGATTTGCTCTTGGTGCTTTCAGCTCAAAAGAGTAGATTAACACTAGATTTATCACTATGTAACTAAGAGTGATATTAGGCATTAAATCTAATATAAGCTTCCACTGTGCAAAAGAGAGAGGGCCAAATTCTCCACTGATGTAAAACTATATAGAACTCTGTGGGAAATAAAAGAAATTCTGCCCTACGTTTCAGAATACTTAAAAACTACCCAGAGACAACAATTGAGTAGGAGGATATACTGTTTTCTACTTGATGCCATGACTTCAGCACAACTACTTTTCCCAGCATGAAGCCAAGTCATCAAAGTTTCTCACTGTAGAGACATTCACTGCAGGCTTTCTCTGTTCTCCTGCTGTGGGTGTTAGTGAGATGCCACGAGCGTTCTTGCACCTGCACCTGCAGCTTCAAAACAGATTGGTGTCCCCTGGAAACCATGACACATTTGTCCTTGCCACGTAACCTCTTCTCCCCTGGTGTGACAAAACATGTTTTACCAAAAATAACCTGCATGTTGTTACTTTCCCAAAATGCTCTCAAAATAATGCGGCATTACCAACAAAATTATGTTGACAAAACATGGCACACCAAAGAGTCAAGCGTGGTTCCATGCATGAAAGTGAGCAGTGGGATGTCATATGACTTCCTAAGAAGCAATAGTAGTGGAAGTACTGTAGCATGTAGTATTTTAGTAAGCAATAGGAAATCAGAAAATATTGCAGAACAAAGATGAAGTGAGGAGAAGTTCTAGGAAAAAAGTGGGAAAGAAATCCTCCTTTGTTTGAGAAAGATGCAAAGGAGGAACAGAGGGAGATGATGACTATTCTGTTCAGAGCAATGACAGAAAAAAATAGACCAAGCTAGCCCTGAATGCAACCATCTGGCTGTCTCTGTCGTTCAGGGTGTCAGGAAGTGGGGTAGGTGTGCCAGTACTGTGCTGAGCATTTCTAGAAAGGAAAACAGATGTGGAAAATCTCTGTACTTCCACAGCTGTATTGCTTCTGAACCTAGTGCTGCTAAATAAACTTGCTTTTCATGGCACACCCTCCTTACACAGTGTAGGCATTTTCTATGTTCCCTAGGAAAGGTCATTCATGAGGTTCAAACTTGTCATGCTCCTGAGCATGGTTCAAAGACACGAAACACCGATGCAGCCATCCTCTTCTTTAGTGTTATCAGAAAACCAATTTTGTCTTTAAGCCAAATTTTATGGATAGTCATAAGCTGAGTCAGCTCCTCACTCTCTCATATACCTCTATGCAGTGAAAACTGGGGTCCTTCTGCTTTGATCTGACTCCAAGGAATGCAAAATAACCTTTTCTTGTCCCCCACTTCCCTTTTGCTTATAACTTGTACAGTTCATACTCTGTGTCCCATCTGTCTTGAAAATTGTTGTCACCTCAGGTTCCAGCAGTGTCAGAAATTAGAAGGGCTGGAAAAGCAATACATTAAAGTAAAATTAAATTAAATTACTACAGTAGCCTGGGCTTTATTGACAATGCAGGGAAACTAAAGTAACAGAAATGGCTGAGGAAGTTTTACATCTCCCCAGTGCCTACAATAGTAGCAACTATTCAAAACAACTGGTATTTCTTTTTGGTGTTTGCTCTTAACACTTTCTCTTTTGTTGCCACCAGATTCCACCAAACCACGGGTTAACATTTCTTCTTTTATGCTTTTGAAGTCTTCAGGAGTCCTCGAGCTTTCTAATGTCTGAATGCTGTTTTATGAAGTGTCTGTTTTCAAAGCCGAGGGCACCTGTTTCTAAATTCACTCAGTTTGAATCGTTAAATGTGCAATTCTACTGAAGGTTCTGGAAGAACCTTTTATCAAAGTGGTTGGGGCTGCAGACTGTAGAGCAAAATGCTACCCTCTTGGAAAACTCTTTGTAATACAGTGCAGGTGATGATTTGCCAGTAAGCTTCAAAGGTCCTAGGTGTATGTACATGTTTCATCAGATGGGAAATATATATATCCTTGGAAGACAGCAAACAAAAAGGTGGACATCAATGCATATGAACTGAGAGCATTTTGTCAGAAAGGAGCTTCCAAACCAGCAAAATCATGGATGAATCATAGTATTACTTCTCCATATTGCTGCTGGTGGATGCCTGCAATAGAGAAAGGTTGCTTTGTTGAGGTCAGGGCAGGTATTTTATTATTCCTTTATGTAAAGGAATCTGCTATACTTTTTCATATATAGTAATGTCATTGCTTATCTAAATGTACCAATAAAAACTGTCTTGGCAAAAAGATTGATTCATAATTTGCTTTTTGAAATGTCTGTGATTCCTCCTCTTCTTTCATGAGTATTTTTCATGTTTTTAAAACTCTTGGGTCTTGGTAATTCTATACCAAACAGCTAGAAATTCCTGTAATTCCTGTCTGTACAGAATATCTGAATACAAAAGAAATAAATAACAAGACCCCAAATCACTGAAAACATTGAGGGTAAAATTATGTCTACAAATATGGCAAAAATTAATCATTTTACCTGTGAGGTTTGCTGATACAATAGTCAATTAGTATTTAACATGCAAATGAAGTGAAAGTAATTACACACTTTATGCATACAAAAGAATAGTTGTCTATGTACATTAGTCACCCAACTATTTCTACTTCTTTTCTGCATATGTAAGTCCAACACATCACATTCACAGTGGGACACTTCTGGTAGACTTGTTCTTTCCTGTGGTATTGTCATCTGGAAGCCAGAAGAGCAGGCAGTATGACTGAAGATGTCTTATGCAGTTCAACCCATCTAAGTGTTGAAAACTGATGTGTGATCTGCCCACTCATATCTCACCTGATTAGCTGCAAATCAGTCATGTCTGTAGGCATGCATTTTCACTGTGGTAGCTAAAATTTTAAAAAGCTGAAGGCTCTGTTTAGTGCCACTTAATACAGTGGAATATGCAGCTACTTGATACTGTTAAATATCTGCTCAGAAATTTACACAAAGGAAATGCCAGAAAACAAAACAAGTGCTCTTTTATGTGTTTCTTTGGATTCTCTCAGGTGTTGTCCTTTTGGTAGAGCTGAGGCTTACTGCCTGCTCTCAGGATGTCCTTGGAAATAGAGACCACCTCGTTGTTTTTTTCCTGTTTAAGTAGACAAACTTTAAAAACAGCAGATCTTTGCTTCCATTACTTTTTTTGGAGAAGATCTATGAAAGGAAGGACCAGAATTACAATGGATTCCCAAAGAAAAAACAGATGGGTCACTTGAAAAAAACTACATTTTCCTTAAGGTATATGCAACACCAGTGAAATCACCTAGCAGTTTCCTTCCTAAATTAAACACTTCTTTATACTCTTGAGCTTTTTGGAACCTTTCCCCTATTCAGACCATAAGCCTGTTCTTCCTCTGTCCTTTCATATACCATTATATACTGGTTATTAAGGCCTGGCTCTGTGCTGGATGTTGCTAATGGTTCTGTATATATATTATAAAATAAACTATTGAGTAGGATATAGGAAGTAGTGATCATATTGCTTGTTCAGAGCTTCACCAGTTCCTTTAAAAGAAACTGAGGGGGTTTATTTAATTGAGGGCTTTTTTGTCTACTTAATTTTGATGTATTGTCACACGCATTCTGAAAACTTGGAAAGATGTATCTTCCTCAGCTTGCTGCTTTACAGCTTATGGGTACCAGTTGCAATTATCTCATATTTTGTTTTAACTAGTACACTTAAGGTTTGGTTTCTCCAAAGTGAACATCTGATCCTGCACATTCTAACCAAATCCCATTTTTTCCAAAGAGCAGCCATTAATTTTCCTAATCTAGAATCAAGCCTAAGAAAAATGTGGATAAATAACAACAGCCTCCTCACTTTTTCTAGGTCCTCATGTTGTGTTTACCAACAATGCTTAAATGTTACATCTCTGGGCTTCTGCATACTAAGCCCCTGGTCCTTTTCCCTGCCTTCACTGATCTCATTTGCCACTTTCCTATGAATAGTGATATATTAAAGCTCCTGCTGAAAATCATGTAAGTCACATTCACTCCCCTGCATTTCCAAGGATGCTGTATTTTTCCTTGAAAGCTACGTGTTATTTTCAAGTGATGTACTCTTAAAGATCCTCGCCTAATAAGTGCCTTCACTTTCCTGTTAACATGTATCTCCAGCTTAAGCAGCTTAAGCAACTCAGAAGAATGCTTCTTAGAGGAAAGTTAGTTGTATTAATGTGTAATTAATGTTCTGTTCTCTGTGACCCTGTTTTGAAAGCTGGAATATTTTTATTATCTTCTGGGTCTCACCCTTCTGCTGACATTTAGCACAAAGGGAAGGGGCTTCAGCTCCTAATATAGTCTCCAGGTCCCAGGGTTGGGTAGCACATCCACCTGATGTTTATTCCATCAGGTAAGCAAAGAAAAGAAGGCATGACAATAACCTGGACACAAAGGTTATTTCTCTCAATGGATTGTCTGAGATATGTCACCTCCAAGCTTTCCACTGAGATTCTTCTTTTACAGGTTCAAATATGTGCAATATTGGCAGATATACCAATAATGTTGAATCCTTTTATGAATGAGGGAAAGCAACAGCTGTTTCCAGGATGTGATCCATGTAATCCTTTTTAAGCAAATAATTTAGGTTGTGACAAATCGCAACAGAGAAATTCCTATTTCTGTCCACTCTCTATAAAGAGAGTTTAAACTACCTACTTTAGATATGGATGCTAGCCCTGAAGACTTCACACACTGGGTGACGTGCATCTCACCATCTGTGACGTGACTCTCACCATCTGTGTCTATATTGCTCATCGCTTTTTGGCAAGATATAACAATATAGACTAAATCTATATTAGATGCTGCAGTAGGTGGTCTGAACATGGTCCGGAAACATTAGCTAGGATTTGCAAGTATACACAAATATATAGCAGGCACAATAAAACCACAGTGACTGGAACGTTATAATAAAAAAGGGATTTTAGTGGATTAAGTGTCTTTGAATAGTCTAGACTTCAATTCTTTATCCTGCTCAGTTTTATTGTGGTATCTGGACAGGATTTTTATTTTTGACACCGCACCCCAAAGAGCACGTCCCCAGAATCTGTGAATAACAAGACAAGGGGAATCTGGTATGGCTGGACAAACATTTTTGTATATCCAGGAAAAAGGAAATGACTGGGTTTATAATTGGTGGGACAATACTAGGAAGCTATTTATGTTTTTTACGAGGAAGATGTATTTTCCCAGGCCCCAGGAAAATGTGAGGTGATGCTTTGTGCTCTTTGTAGCATCCCAGCAGTGAAGTGAAGAAGCAGGAGAAACTGGGTCCAGCAGGCTTGTGGGTGGGCATTGAGGAACACTGTTCCTCAATGAAGAACCTGTTCCTGTCTTCTGTCCTTGATTGTGAAAAAAACATGCTAGTGGGGAAGGAATACACAGGGACTCTGTGAGACAGTAAAAGAAAACTGGGGGAGGTAAGCTGATATGACGAAACAGATATAAGATGGGCATCAACTGAGAAAGAAAGCAGTGATTCACTGATTCCACCCTCAAACAGAATGATATTTTATATATACGTTATGCTGCAGATCTACAGCTCAGATCTTTTAACTTTTCCATTAATAACTTGCCTGATGCAATAGAAACGATCTGTATTAGAACTGTAGGGGGTAACCTGGGAGGGGCTTACAAAGGCACTGGAGAAGATAAGAATTCAAATGTTGGCAACATGGCTGGGAAAAAACTAGGATGACATAGAAGAAAAAAAAATAGTATGAGACAGCAGAGAGATACAGTAAAAGCAAGTGCACAAACAGAAAACTGGCAATAGGTTGCAGTTATTTAGACAGTTGAAGAGCTGTAACTGTTGAACAAGTCATCTCACATTTATGATGTAATGAGAAAAGCAAATATGTAAGCAGGAGAATCACCTGTAAAATACAAGAGTTATCTGAGTGTTCTCTGTATACTTGCAATGCTTAAATGTAACATCTTTGCATGTCTGCATAGTAAGGGTCTGGACCTTTTCCCTGCCTTCACTGACTGCCCGCTGCCTACGGAGAGTGATGCATTAAAGAGCCTGCATTAAAGTATTGACAAGGCTTTAGATGAACAAGCAGGTATAGCTTTCTACACTACTGTAAGGGACAATGTAGAGGGAGACAGATAAGCGTCTGCATATTGCTGTGTATTGCCTAGGGCCTGCATATGATAGAGATGAGGATTGGAGAGTGAACTGTGAGAAAGTCTGTTTCAGCAGTTCAATGATATCTCTCAATCATGCTTAGTAAAGTGAAACAGGCCTATGAGATGAGGAGCTGCATTGGTGGGCTTGGAGAGTCTCATCAACACCAACCATCCCCCGTTGGCTGACAAAACACTTGGATCCAGGACTGCTGATTTTCTCTCTCTGACCCCCTTTCCTCTTCTTTCTCTCATTTGAATGGGACACTACTGACAACTGAGGGACTGATGCTAATGACAGTTGAGAGTTTTCCATCTTCCGGGGCCAACAAAAGGAGCAGTGAATCTTTGCCTGGAATAGTGGGAATCTGGGGGCACATAAGCAACACAGAAGTTCCCATGTGGTCATTGTCTTTCACTGACCAAGCATCCTGCATCGGGCCCTGTCTGGACTGGGAACGCCATCTCGAATGAGAAACCCTCAACAGACACCTCTGGACCCACAGTGGTGACTTTCCCAAACTCCCTCATTCCTTTCTTTCCTTCTCACTTTCTTACTCTTTTACTCTCCTGTCTCTTTCTCTCTGTTTTCCTTGTATCTTTTACTTTTCTCTCTCTTTAGCCTTGCAGCATGTTTGCCATACTTTCATGGGGTATAGAACTTTGCTTGTGTTATTTGTCAAATAAAACTTTATGCTTGCACCTGACCCTTGTTGGTCGGGCTTGGTTCTCACAGATCCAAAAATTATACGTTACTTCAAACCATAACAAGCACACTGCAGAAAAGATACGAAACAACTGAAGAGTAGATGATCACTGCTGTAGTAAACATGGTATGTGATAAAATACTGGAAGAAAAGATGCCCAATTGGAAAAATGATCACAAATAGACAAATTCATATAAAGCTGCTGTTTCCTATAGTTACAGAGCCAAGAAAAGAAGTACCAAAAGTTGCAGTCTAAAGCAACTGTAGTCACTTGACAATGGCAATATTATGTGACATTACACCAGTCAGGATTAATTGAGAAGAGGGCTCCTTAGTCTGCTACTAATTCCTACCTAGATCTTGTTTTAAAAGTTTTCTTGCCTTACCTTATTTTGGTCCCAAATTAATGTTTAAATATCTAGAATGCTAAAGAAAGAAACAAATAATGACAGAAAAAAAATAGTGAGGAGAAAACCTGAGCAATCTTAGATTAGCATAAAAATTTCTTTTCAGCTTGAACATTTTTTTCATTTGCATATTTTCTTAAAAGAAGTAATTTCTTAGAGCTGCTAGTTTGAAGGTTTAAAAATGCCCACTCAAAGGGGATAGTATCAAAGGAATTAATAATTAATTCCACTTGGTTAATTAATTTAGTTTGATGAACTTCAACACTGCAAAGCAGGGTGGCATTTCAGATTAGATTCCCTGGATATGTATTAGGTAATGACACAAATCTTCTGTTTCTCTTTTAAGTACTTGTAGAGAGTTTTTAAAAGCTTTAAATTAGAAGTAGGCATTTCTCTTTCTAGTCTGTGGCTTACATTAGTTTTTCTCAGGGGTTTGGAGGGTGAGAGTAGGAACTATCACAAACTATCACTTCAAAATGGAAGCCTCATTCTGGGAAGTAAGGTAGATCATAGCAGCATTTATTTTGATCAGTTTCTCCATGACATTTGTTTGCTGTTTTCCTTTTACAACGATTTTAGCCAATAACCAGGGACAGATGTGTCCCCCACTGCCTTTCCAGGGGAAGATATAAAGGGGAATGAGGAAGAGAGACTTTAAGGCTAGAAAGAAACTAAAATAGATTTTATTAATAATAATTATGATGGTGAATTACATGCAAATATATAAATATGAAACTCCTCAGTCGCTAATTAACTCCTCAATCTGGCAGGGCCCAAACTGGACTTAGCAGCAGATAGGAGTGCCCAAGTCCAGGATCTCAGTGACAGTCCAGAACAGCCTTGAAGCAGCTGACCCAGTCCCACTTGGGGAGGCAGCAGGAGGAAAGCCACTGCGGAGGAAGCCATGACAAGCAAACACCTCACAGCCCACCCAGCCCAGCAGCCACAGAGCCCAGGGCAGGGCTCCCAGTGGCGCCATTTTGTGCTGAGAGCCCTGGTCAAGAGCGCTGTGATTGGTCCATCTGGGTCACATGACCCGTCTTCCCCTCCCCACAGCCTCTGCCGCAGCCCGGCTGGGCCTGGGTGGAACCAGGGGGCTATGGCTGTAGGCTTTTTTTTTTTTAATATATTTTTTAATTTTTTTTTATTTTATTTTTTTCCTCTTTTAATCCTGGTGTTCTCAAATCAGGATGCTTTTTGACCTGATTCTGCTTCTCATTCTCAAGAAAAAAGCGAGACCTTTTTTGCATTCCCTCAAGCCGCCCTGTGTAATGTACTTCAGCCCCTTCCAGAGCCTTCACAGGAGAAAACAAAAGGTCCTTCCCTGACCTTTGAGATAGGTATCCTGAAGGAGGCAGGCTCAGAGACACATGTACTCATCTCCAGTGCTGCCAGATGAATCTCAGGCAATCTCCTTTTTAAGAACAAGGTAACACAATTTTCTGCAACAGTGCCTGTAAGCAGCATTAAGAACAAGACCTCTGGTCACCCTGAGAGGAAGAGATTGCTTAGGCCCTCAAGTTCCGTAGCAAAGACCCTTCTCTCAGAAATCCGAAGTGTGCTGGGAGATGTCCCTCTGACACTCTTGCAGTACAAAGTATCTTTCAGCAGCCCAAGGGCAAGGAACACAAATATAAACTGGCCTCTGTATTACATGGCAGACTCTCAGGTAGCCGGCAATGCCCAGCTAAGCACTGGGAAGGTGGGTGATCCCACCAGGACTTGCCGTGTCCATGGAGCTGAGGAAGCCTGTTTTAAACACAGTGATGGAAGAGGATGCCATACACAGGGCACCCATGAGCTCTGGTCTCAAGGGACTGTGTTACAGGAAGGAAAATACATTCCAGCAAAGGCCTGATCCTGGCACCTTCTCTTTTGCTGTTTTCATTGCTTGCGAGCATTTTCTGTCACAACTAATCAAGGCCACAGCACTCTTGCTTTTACTAATCCTGACTGTGAAGAAAGGGTATCTCTAGTCCCAGTGGCTGATGGTAGTGCTGCTTCAGCAAAAGGGCTGAAATACATACTTTGTGACAGAAAGTGGTGGTTGTGGCTAAAATGAGCCTACAGAGATGCAGGAAAATAAAATGAAGTCCAGGGAGGAATGTGAGCATTAGTGTTCTAGTGGGGAAGTAAAAGAGGTGTTCTGGAATCAAAATGCCATTCAGCTGCTTTGCGTTCCCCTTTTCTTTAGGAGGAAGGGAAGAAAGAAAAAAAAAAAAAAAGGAAAAAGAAAGAAAAAAAGAAAAAAGTGACCCCTTGGCTCTTGCAGAGAAAAGCCCTATAAAATCACCTGGACACTTGGGAAGGGTAAGAAGAATCTTCTGAGATAAGAAAGGTTTATAAACTGGGTTTTGTCATATGAATTTTACAGTGAAATTTCAGCAGTGTGTTCAGTTTTCAGAAGCTTCAGGCTGTTTACTTTTATGTAAAGCTGCCTCTCTTCTCATGTTATCACTGTCAGAGGTCAGATCCTGAGCAGTTAAAAAAAAATGTGTTACAGCTATTCGTATTTCTAGGAAAGATTATAAGGCAAGACCTGCTAGTCCACAGAAGAGTCAGTGAAGTGCAAACTCTTTCTGATCCAGAAAATGAGTTGGGTCAGGTAGGAATCAAGCATTGTTAGTGCCTGGTTGCTGATGGAAGGGTCTGTGTGCTACAGAGAATCACAGAATGTCAGGGGCTGGAAGAGACCTGTGAAGATCAGTAAGTCCAACCTCCCTGCCAGAGCAGGACCAAAACAAGGGAAGGTCACTCAGAAATGCATCCAGATTGGTCTTGAAGTCTCCAGAGAAGGAGAGTCCATGACCTCTCTGGGGAGAGGTTCTGTTCCAGGGCTCTGTAACCTTTACAGTGAAGAAATTCTTCCTCATGCTGAGGAAGAACTTCCTGGGCTCTATCTTGAATCCATTGCCCCTCCTCCTGTCACAGGACAGAGGTTGTCCTGGGGGACTCCAATACTCACAGATCTCCAGTTGGAATCTGCACCACTGATCACCACTCTTTGGGCTCTGTTGCACAGCCAGTTCTTAATCCTTAATTCTGTCCATTCTTCTACCCCACATTTTCTGAGCTTGCTCACGAGGATGTTATTGGAGACAGTGTCAAAACCTTGCTAAAGTCAAGGTAGACTACATCCACTCGTCTCCCTGCATCTACTCATTCAGTCACAACATCATAGAAGGCTACCAAATTAGTCAAGCATGATTTCCCCTTGATAAATCCATGCTGACTACTCCTGATAACTTTCTCTTCAATGTGCTTAAAGATGACCTCCAGAATGAGCTGATCCATTATTTTACCATGGATGGAGGTGAGGCTGAGTGGTCTGTAATTGCCCGGATCTTCCTTCTAGACCTTTTTGATTGACTGGAGTGACACTGGCTTTTCTCCAGTCCTCAAGCACCTCTGCTCTACCTTGATCTCTCAAAAATGACAGAGTGGTAGGGTAATAATGTCACCCAGCTCTCCACACTCTTGGGGGCATCCCATCAAGGCCCATGGACTTGTGCATATTCAATTTGCATAACTGATCTCTAACCCAATCTTCACCGACCAGTGGAAGGAACAAATAGGTCAAGCTGACTGAGTAGTATTACCCGTGACTCTGGATCTCAGACACTTACCTGATGGTGTGCCCCCTGATCCCAGTATGTTTGTTCTGCGGTTCCCCTGGTTCAAAAAAGACAACACAGATGTTCTAGTAAGAGCAGAGAGTGACGACTGCCAGCAAGCCTCTTACTTTTTTTTTTTTCAACACTAAAAAAGCACAGATCTTTTAACCGCTCTTTGGAGATTGTGCTTTTCTGGTAGCCATGAGTAGCCTGGTTTTATCTACCACTTCACAAAATAGGAAAATCACTTTTAATAGCTGATTGATGGTAAAATGCTTAGATTTTAAGGTAAATCTCAGCCACAGAAGGCACTGTAAAAAGTTATCAGATGATTTCACCCCCTGGGCTCAGCTGGAGTATTAGCTGAGGATGGATTGACTTTATACTGAGTCAATCTACAAATTCTCTAAGCAAACAATGATGCTGCAGAATTTATATTTTATGCGTTCTACAAGATATTCAGGGCTTTCAGATACAGGAAGGAAAGAGCTGAACCTAATGTTTTTCCTTTACACTGTGAAGGTCCTGTTGTTTGCAATGCATTTTTTTATGTAATTTAAAGGCAATTTACTTCAACAGCTCACTTGTGAAAGCATTTATTCAGGGCAAAACCATAACACGGCACTGAGGAAAAGGCAAGTGAAATGATCCCCCCACTCTCTCCCTGTTAGTAAGGATATTGGCTTCTGATTCACATTATGAGCTTGGATACCTTGAAGACACTGTTAGCATTCAGGCTTTTGTAGTGCAGAATTGATTTCTTTAAACAGATTTTATTAAATTTCTTTGTATTTTTCTGTTTTAAAAGTATGATGAATCAGGCTACTCCACAATATTGTTTTGCTTGTGTCATTTTATATCAAGGTTGAATTGTAGATTCCTGTCTGAATGAAAATTATGAGCAATTCATAATTTGGTCAACTTTTTAAACAAATATACTCCTTTCTTCATTATTTTTCTCCTTTCCAAAACAAATGCCAAGTCATCCTATGAACTCATTACTTGACCATGTGTTCATTTAGAGGTTAGGGAAGTGGGAGGAGGAAAAACAATCTTCCCTGCTAACATCCAGACTCAAATATTTATTTTTCTGTGTGGTAAATCAAGCATAAAAAGAACAAATTGTCTAAAATCTGTACCAAAAAAAAAAAAAGTAAAAAGTCTTAGAAATTATATTTTAAAGCCATATACTTTCCACTGGAAACTGCAAAACCAGAAAAATGTGAAGCAGTGTGTAAGTGTACTTGCAGCCATGAAATGAAGACAGAGAAAGCCCTTCATCATAAGCAAATCAGACTGCAGAAAATTCCCTCTACAGAGTTACCCTAGGCTTTCTTTTGGCACTGTGGATACCCCGAGAGAAATTATTCAGTGAATTAATATTTGAGGAAGCAAGCAAAAAAAGGCAAGAGATAGTAAAATCAGCAAATAACCTGCATGAGCAAACAAAAAAAAGTATCCTAATGGGAAAACAAATGTTATCTACTGACCAAATTTGGCTTCTGAGTGAGGTGGCAGCTCTGGACTCCTGCTGGCTTCACAACACAAATGTCACATTGTGTCATGGGAAGCAGCAGCAGCTCTGCCTCTGGTGATGCCTTGGAACTATCCAGGATCTTGTGACCCTCCCAGAAGCTGCACATGCAGCCAGCTTGCGTGCAGGGCTCTGACTTTTCACAGAAGTGCTGCTGTCAGGCAAAGTTGAGCAAAAAAACCCAAACAACAAGCTACGATTTTGACAGATGTGATTCCTTCCAGGGTGTTACAATCACTTTCTACCTTCTCATTTTGAGCACCCTTTTAATGAAGGTCCAATTCATGTTTATGTCAATGCTGCTTCTGATCAGAGCCCTTTTGTAACACAGGGGACTGCTGCCAGCTGAGAAAGAGTTAACGGGGGGTGGGGGTCAGGAAATCAGGGCTTTGAATACTGCTTGCAGGAACAGCCTGCACTTCCAGATGAAGCAGATAGCTTGTTCCTGGTGATAACACTTACCAGCTCTCCCTCATGCTTGTAAAGGAGAGGAAAAAACAAACATGGGGGGAGTCACCATCTCATGAAAAATCACTTCAGGGCTAATTAGGCTCACAAATCAAGGAGTGATGTTCAGACTAGGCCTGTTCAGAGTGTATGCTTCAATGCCTGACAAGATCCAAGGAGAAACAGGATTGCTATCAGTCAGAAGAAGGGGTAAAAAATAATAATCACCAGAAAAACCCAGCATCATGGCTTATTTTCTTAGGCTCCCAGCAGAAATATTCTGGTAGATTTTGATGGAACTGTATTTTTAATATTTATGAAGCCAGGGAAGACCTCCAGATGGAAGTTGCTGTAGAAAAGCAAAGCTTTGTTATTAATATTTATTAATCTGAAAGTACTTATTTAGTTTTTAGGCAATTTTTGCTCCATCCTTTTCCCAAGCAAAATAACATTAAATCTGCTGTATCTGTGAATTCTTTGCTTCCCACTGCTGCCTGTGATGCAAAATGTGCTTAAAAGAATAATTAGGAGAAATACAAAAGAAAGTTCAGAAAGTCACAATATGAAGGCTTGAGACCTGTTTTCAGAGAGCATTCCTGGGAAGTGATGAATGTTTGGATGGCACTTTGAGCAGCATAGTTTTCAGACCCAATCCTGTCATCTCTGTGGAGTATAAAGTTGTAGGGAGAAGATCATGTCCACAGGAACTTCCCCCCAAAATCATGGATATTTTGGTCATGTTTCTACTGACAAGTGTTACTAAATGATATTTCAGTTTGGCAAGGAGAGATGCCACCTTCTTGCTTGGACCCACGCTTCAGTGGTGCTAGGACTCAACTGATGCTGAGGGCAGTTATGTGTGTGCTGTGTCTGTCTGCACTGGAGTTTGTGTAGTTCTGGTCCCCTGGTAATCCAGAGTAGCCCACCCTTTGTGTATGTGTTGAAATGTGCTCCCAGAGGAATCCAGGGAATGAAATACATCAGATTTTGTCATTGTGTGCAGTTGGGAGATGGCCAAGCTGTGGCCAACAACCACAGCCAACAGCCAGGACTGCACACCTTTAGTAGTAGGGCATAGTGTGGCTCAGTTGCCCTTTTTCAGGGGCCTACATTGTGGTACTGAGTTCAAAAAACTGATGAAAGCCTTTTTGTGCTCAGAAAAAGGAATGAACAGAAATAAAAGTTCCTTCAGAGGCTATGCAGGCAAGTAAGAGTCTTGTCTGCATTCATCAGGCCTAAAACTAATGTTGACATTTTTAGTAGAAGGAATCAATTAAATTTGCTGCCAATAATTTCATTAATTTGGAAAAAAATAACCCTTAGGTGCCACTTAGAGAAGACTAACTTTTAAAACCAAGTTTAACAAAAGGAAACAGATACTGTACTCTCATAAAAAATTGTTCTATAAATGGCAAATCTCATTTTAGCCAATAGGTTCACAAAATTTTTTGTCCCTTTCGGAGAAAAAAAAACACAGAACATTGTTAGTTCTTTTTTTATCTGTCAGTTATATATATCTTTCAGTAAAATGTTTGGTCTGGAAAAAATAATTAACACGATTATAGTGAAAGATAGGCCGATGGCTTATTTCCCCCTTGACATGTATATGCTTCTTATTATATGTAAATATTTTGGAAAATTCTTGCTTATTCAAGAACCGAGAGTTTGGCTTTTTTTCTAAGAAAATAAAAATTTATTATCTCCCCCCCAAGAAAAAGGCAATTTTCCCCTCGTCAATTAAACAGCAACATAAAAACAAATAATTTTCAAAGCATAAAAACCCAAGGGAAACTCCTCCCCATCCACTGAGTTTACATGTTAGCATAGAATTACTAGAGACAATAGAAAGCCACTATCAATTTACATCTCCCAAGAGAGTTTGCCTTCTGTCTGTTATCTAATAGGGGTGGAATGAACTCTCTTTTCTCAGACCCTTCATGGGACATGAGGTGGCTGGCCTGTCATGTTTTGACGCCCAACGTGGGGCTTGAGCTAATTGGCTCGAGTCCAGTTCAAATTTTGACTAATTTGCCTGAACAGTTTGAATTCCAACTCCAGTGGAAGAATGGCTTTGCTGAGCTGGAATCAAACCTTGTTCTTTGGAAATTTCACAGGGTTGGAGATTAAACCAATCATGCCATACCTTTGGTATTTAGGGTATGCGATCTGTCTTTTCGCAGCTGGAATTGCTGCTGCTTTGTGGTTTGTTCTTCGTAAGAGCTGCTTAAGAACCATCGTTGCAATAGGGTCCTCAATACTGATGTATATCATGGTGCATGGTGCAGTAGTGTTTCATACAGAGATAAAAAACTTGGTTGGTAATTACACTCCCAGTTTTAATTTGGGAAATTATACCATTCCATCGTATTTTGGGCTGACTCCACCAGATTTTGGTGGCAATAGCATTTCATTTCTCAATCTTCTGGTGGATGTTGTTAATTTCTCTCATATATTGGTGAGGAGTAACACAAAAACCACAGTAATGAGATTGAGTATGCCTTTTCGGAGGCCGAGAGTTGCTGTTTGGAGAGTGAGAGCTGCTCCTCGTACAGAGAGCACCCCCACTCCAGGTGGCTGGCCTGTCATGTTTTGACAGCACAAGACAGAACTTAGCACAGCAAAAAAAAATGAAGAGAATTCCTTGGGCTTGGCAGTGCAATTGAACAGCTCCAGGCTGCTGGTTTACTCAAAAGGGTATTTGTGAAATTTCTAGTCCAGCCAGATCAGAACTTCAGTCCATGCTTCATCCTTCTGTTGCTTCGAAGCCATCTTACAGTTAGGAAAAAAATGAAAGAAGAAAATGCAAATGCAGTTTCTGATTTCAGCAAACACTGTAGCCCATTCTGTTTCCTAAGATCAGACTTCAAATAAATTTTTTTAATTTCATATTCAGCACTGACCTGAAGTCTTGTATGGGAGGAACAAGCAGAGCTGTTGGTGCTATATCATGTCCTCCAACAGGTACCTGTGCAGACACCTCTTCCCAGGTCAGATGGTCCTTCAGGGGATGTTGTCCTGCTCCAGTCTGAATAGTGCTTCAGCATAGAGGTCCCAAGTGCTCTCTTTTCCCTATTGCACATCAACACTTTTTTTCTAAATAGATCATCCTGGATAATCCTTTCTCTTCTGGGTTGCCCAGTTCTGAATAGCAGAAGAGGTACCATCCTCCCCCTCCAATGTGTTATTGATTTTACTCTGCATCTTAAAGATCTCTGTAAGAGTAAATCTCAAAACTTTCTTCATTTTGAGGATGCACCCTGCTGTTGGTAGCAACAGTGCCCCTGCAAATGTATTCCCCTGCTCCTTTTCTGACTAGAAAAGTAGAAATGAGTGGAACTTGACATTTTTTGGTGAATTGTTCTCTCTGTATTATACAAGATTGTTGTTATTTTTCTCTTACCTTCCCATTCTTACCTTGCTTTTCTATAAATGTTTTTTCTCAGATGTGCATCGTTGTATCTAAAATAACATGAATAGGTTTTATCAGCAGGATAAAAATCTCTGCTGAAGTTTTTGCTTATACTTCTGCAGTCCTCAGAGCTCCTCAGTGATCTCTGCTCACTCAAAGTGAAACTTGCTCTCAGTGTAAGCTTTACCAAACTTATGAAGAGGCAGCCCGAGTATAACAGAGTTTGGCTTTTGAAATCTTTACTCTCCCTTCCTTTTTTTAATAGGCACTGTCTGTGTTTTGTGTGTGAGCTTAAGATGAATACCCTCAAATACAAACACCCAGCAACACAGTTCAGTGGTGTCTCTCTGACATGTGCTACAAGCTCCTGGTTAAAAGGAAAAGTGTGTTCTCCCCACATGTCATCCAGGGTTTAACTTCAAGGTAACTACCAGATCCTGCAAGCATGACATTGTCTGCAGGTATAATACATATATTCTTCATTTCATCATCCAGCTCTTTAATAACTCTGTCTGTGAGATTCCTGGGGAACTTTCCAAGATAAATTCTTATCTTTGAACGAAAAAATACTGATACTTGCTTTATAGTATAGTTTTGCTACATTTCACTCAGAATCTGACAGAATCACACAAAATTCTTTGAAAAGTCCTCTAAGATCACTGTGTACAACTGTCAACATCAACCCCCACCAACAAAAAATATATATTAATATCTGTATCACCCTCTAGAGAATGTCTTGAAGGGCCATTTGAGTTGATTCCCAAGTACAATTTTTTCTAAATTTATTACAAGAATTACTAATCTGAAGCTGTAGCAGATATGCTACTTCTGTCTTATGTACTGTTTATGTTTGTCTTGCATGGACAACTCCAATGTATGTATTTTCTTAATAAGTTATTGAATGCAGTCTTACCCTTTGAGTAATTAATGTTAGAGTTCAATAAATCTCTTACTAAACTGCAAATTTTTCTGTTCTCTCAACAATTTAATGTAATTGCTGCTATGTTTAGCAGCTTTAGAAATTATGATGGCCTACAATAAAAGGGTTTCCAAATTATGAATTTCCCAACTTTAGCTACCAAGGGAGCTAAAGTAATAATGACTCCTACCTACTACTTTGATGATCATCTCTTGTTCTTAAATCTCTCTGTTCTTACTAGCTGCTTTGTCCTCTGCTCCGGACAGTTGTGTTCTCTCTTCCTACAGTTGTGTTCTCTTAGGAGAAAACAGACTCCTATAATTTTGAGTCCTTAAAAAGCCTCCTCTGTTGAGCACAGGCAAGTTCTAGCTCACGATGAAAAGGGATCTCTGCACTAGCATAGTCTATATCCCTCATAGCAAAGATCCCTACACTTCAGCCTTTGCCAATTTCTTTCATCTCTGCTCAAATCTTCCCCAGGTATGTTTTCTCTGGCCATGATTTTTTCCTGAGCAAGTTGCATACTTCACACTGAATTTTTTATGAGTTATCTCCTAATGCACACAATATGCTTCCAGAGAATCTAGGCCTGAAGCTTTTGTCTCCTCCCTGTATGTACCTTGTTCCTTTTAATCTGAGCATTTCAAGTTGGGAGTTGGTCATTCTGATTTCCTGAAAAGGTAGTTCATTGTCCTAATAATACTCCCTGTGGGAAAATATTAAGTTAATGTAGTGATGAGGACACATTTATTCCATTATTCTCTGGATTTTGGGAATAGAGACCTTGGGATCACTTATGGCAAATCTTGCATCTCTACTATAATTATTGCTCAGGCTTTATCTTATTCTGAAATGGTT